>NC_092044.1:64807392-65140035 GCF_003086295.3 Arachis hypogaea | reverse complement strand
AACAGCAGAAGAAAACAGCACACCCCTGGAGGAGGAGCTTACTGGCGTTTAAAACGCCAGTAAGGAGCATCTGGCAAGCATTCAGCGCCAAAACAGAGCATGAAACTGGCGTTGAACAGCAGAAACAACATGGAACTGGCGTTCAACGCCAGAAACATGCTATAGACTGGTGTTGAACACCCCAAAACAAGCATAGAATTGGCGTTTAACGCCAAAGAAACAAGCATCAATCTGGCATTAAACGCCAGGAATTTGCATGCAATGGCGTTTTACACGCCTAATTGGTGCAGGGATGATAAATCCTTGACACCTCAGGATTTGTGGACCCCACAGGATCACCTCAGGATCTGTGGACCCCACAGGATTACCTCAGGATCTGTGAATCCCACAGGATCCCTACCTACCTCAACTTACCTTCTCTCTCTTCTTCACACAATCCAATAACACTCTTCCCCAAAAAACCCTTCACCAATCACCTCAATCTCTCTTCCCAATTACCCATTCACCACTCACATCCATCCTCTCTTCCCATAAACCCTACCTACCTTCAAAATTCAAAATCTCTTTCCCACCCAAACCCACCCTATATGGCCGAACCTAAACACCTCTCCTTCTACTATATATACCCCTTCATCCTTCTTCATTTTTCACACAACACAACCCTCTCTTCTCTCCCTTGACCGAAACCCACATATCTCTCCCTCTCCTCCATATCTTCTTCTTCTTCTTCTATTCTTTCTTCTTTTGCTCGAGGGCGAGCAATATTCTAAGTTTGGTGTGGTAAAAGCATAGCTTTTTTTTTGTTTTTCCATAACCATTGATGGCACCTAAGGCCAGAGAAACCTCTAGAAAGAGGAAAGGGAAGACAAAAGCTTCCAACTCCGAATCATGGGAGATGGAGAGATTCATCTCAAGGGTCCATAGCTCAGTAGCAGAGTATTTGACTGCACATCAAGAGAGCCCACTCATGGACCTCAATAAGAGCATGAAGAAATCTCCCTCATCAAGAAATCCCTGAGATGCCTCAAGGGATACATTTTCCTCCACATAACTATTGGGAACAACAGAGGATAGGAGCACCAAAATCAATAGGGATCAAGCAACAAAGGCAAGGAAGAGACATAGAGGAGCTCAAGAGCACCATTGGTTTTCAAGAAGAAGACGCCACCATCACTAAGGTGGACTCATTCCTTGTTCTTATTTCTCTTGTTTTTTCGGTTTTTTATGCGTATATGTTTGTCTATGTTTTGTGTCTTTACTACATGATCATTAGTATTTAGTTAACTATGTCCTAAGCTATGAATAATTCCATGAATCCTTCACCTTTCTTGATGAAAAAATATTTTTTAATATAAAGAACAAGAAGTACATGAGTTTTCGAATTCATCCTTGAATTTAGTTTATTTATATTGATGTGGTGACAATACTTTTGTTTTCTGAATGAATGCTTAAATAGTGCATATTTTTGATCTTGTTGTTTATGAATGTTAAAATTGTTGGCTCTTGAAAGAATGATGAACAAGAGAAACGTTACTGATTGATCTGAAAAAATCATGAAATTGATTCTTGAAGCAAGAAAAAGCAGTGAAAAGCAAAAGCTTGCGAAAAAAAATTTGGCGAAAAAAAAATAAAAGAAAAAGAAAAAGCAAGCAGAAAAAGCCAATAGCCCTTAAAACCAAAAGGCAAGGGTAAAAAGGATCCAAGGCTTTGAGCATCATGGATAGGAGGGCCCAAGGAAGTAAAAATTCAGGCCTAAGCGGCTAAATCAAGCTGCCTCTAACCATGTGCTTGTAGCATGCAGGTCCAGTGACAAACTTGAGACTGAGTGGTTAAAGTCATGATCCAAAGCAAAAAGAGTCTGCTTAAGAGCTCTGGACACCTCTAACTAGGGACTTTAGCAAAGTTGAGTCACAATTTGAAAAGGTTACCCAGTTATGTGTCTGTGGCATTTATGTATCCGGTGGTAATACTGGAAAACAAAGTGCTTAGGGCCACGGCCAAGACTCATAAAAGTAGATGTGTTCAAGAATCAACATACTTAACTAGGAGAATCAATCAACCTATTGAACTCTGAGTTCCTATGGATGCTAATCATTTAAACTTCAAGGAAAAAGTGAGATGCCAAAACTGTTCATAAGCAAAAAGCTACAAGTCCCGCTCATCTAATTAGAACTAATATTCATTGATATTTTGGGATTTATAGTATATTCTCTTCCTTTTTATCCTGTTTGATTTTCAGTTGCTTGGTGATGTGTGGAAACGATCCAACATAAAACTCACCGGCAAGTGTACCGGGTCGCATCAAGTAATAATAACTCACCTGAGTGAGGTCGATCCCACAGGGATTGAAGGATTGAGCAATTTTAGTTTAGTGGTTGATTTAATCAAGCGAATTAAGTATTGGTTGAGTGGTTTGTAACTGACAGAAGCTAAGTTGCTTGAAATGTAAAGGGAGAGGGGTAATTGACTGAAATTAAAGTGCAGAGAAATTAAAGAGGCTAATCTTAAGGTGCAAGAAATTAAATTGTCGAAACTTAGATTGCAAGAATGTAAATAAATGAATCTTAAAGTGCAAGAAATGTAAATTGCTTGAATCATAAAAGGAATTGGGAATTGGGATTGCAGGATTTAAACAAGCAGAAATAAATTGCAACAAGCGGAAAGGCAAAGATGAATTAAATTGAAGTAGATTAAACAGAAGAGTCAAATGCTTTGAGATGTAAAACAGAACTGACTGTGTTAATTGCAGCAAATTAAAAGATGGTTGAAGATCTCGGGAGTGGAAGAGACTAGAAAACAAAGTCTAGATCTCAAATCTTCCTTGATCCAACAAGAACAATGGCAAAGAAATAAAGAGAAGTAAATTGCAGAAAGATTAGAAGATGAAGCAGTAAACAGAAAATTGGAATTCATTATGCAGAAAAGAAAACAAGAGGTCTCAAGGTGAGAGTAAAACAGAAGTTCTTCAATTCTCCACCAAGATCCAAAGCAAAAGTAAAGAGTGCTAAAGCAAGAAAAGGAAGAAGAGAGATTCAATTCTCCTTCCAATTCTCTAACAACTAAATTCAAGAGTAAAAGCTCAAAATGTAAAATGAAAGTTCAGAGTAAAAAATGAAAATTAAGATGAAAGTTCAAAAGTAAAGGTAAAAGGTCCTAACTAAATCAAACTAGCTTCTATTTTACACTTTCTATTCTTGATTTTAGAAATTGGATGGGCTTTTTGATTTGGTGAAGAAATGAATTAAGTTGGATTTTTAATTAAATTTCAGCCCATGTTGCTCCCAGGAGGCTGCTCTGCTCTTGTGGAGAGCGGACAGTGAAGCTTTGTGTGGGGATCCTTTTTGCATGCCAAGGCTTGGAGAGGGCACCAAGGGATGCCCTGCTCTTGTGGAGAGCGGAGCAGTGTGTGTCTTGTGCCCTTAAAATATTTCGCGTGCCATGTCTTGGACATCATCAGGGGTAGCGCTCAAGTGGTGCTAAGAGCGTAGCTTCCTTGCTTTGTTAGTGAGCCTCTGTGTTCGAGACTTGCTTGGAGCATTTTGGCCAATTTTGGCTTATTTTCCTTTATGAGTAGCGCTCCCCACTCCCCTTGCTCATGAGTTCAAACTTGTGGCAAGCATTGGTAAGCTTTTTCCTTGAATTTATTTCTTTGATGAGCCCGATAATGCTCTCAGGGAGCAGAGCAGTGTTCTTCCCTCCCTTGTTTTCTGATTCCAATTGTGCTCCGCTCTCAAGGGGGGGCAGAGCATTGAAGCTTTTCATACTTGGTTCATTGTTGTGCTTCTCTGGAGAGCATTGTGCTCTTGGAGAGAGCATTGTGGCTTCCTCCTTCCATGTGCCATGCTTCCTCATTTTCTTTGCCATATTTTCTTCTTCATTGAGTCACGCTTCTTAAGCCACACTTTCTTATTTTCTTCTTTTCTTCACCTACAAATAATCAAAATAACCACTCAAAGTATCACCAAATTCACAAGGTTTATAAATCATTAAAAATCAATTAAATTTACTTAAACTCATGATTTAGGATCAATTAAATGGTGGTTGTTTGATTCAAAGAAACCATGCATTTCCATTCCAAATTACTTACTTAGATGCAAGAAAGTGCATAAAAACTAGTGGAACAGTGAAATTAGCTTGAAAAATGGGCATATGATGACTTGTCATCACTTGGGACAAGCAACAATTTAAGTTTGGTGTTGTGATGAGCGGATAATTTATACGCTTTTTTGGCATTGTTTTCAGGTAGTTTTAGTAGGATCTAGCTACTTTTAGGGAATGTTTTATTAGTTTTTATGCAAAATTCACATTTCTGGCTTTACTATGAGTTTGTGTGTTTTTTTTGATTTCAGGTATTTTTTGGCTGAATTGAGAGACCTGAGCAAAAATCTGATAGGAGGCTGACAAAGGACTGCTGATGCTATTGGATTCTGACCTCCCTGCACTCGAAATGGATTTTCTGGAGCTACAGACTCCAAATGCACTCGCAACTGCGTTGGAAAGTAGACATCTAGGGCTTTCCAGAAATATATAATAGTCATACTTTGTTGAGCTTAGATGACGCAAACTAGCATTCAATGCAGTTATGCTGCATTCTGGAGTAAACGCCAGAAACACGTCACGAACCACAGTTAAACGCCAAAACACATTACAATTGGCGTTTAACTCCAAGAGAAGCTCTGCATGTTAGCTCAAGCTCAGCCCAAGACACCCAAGTGGGCCCGGAAGTGGATTTCTACATCAATCACTTTCTCTGTAACCTAGTAGCTATTTTTAGTATAATAGAACTTTTTACTATTGTACTAGTGTCTAGTCTTTGGTCTAGTCTTTGACCATTCGATTTTAGACCTTCATGGAGGCTGGCCTCTCGGCCATGCCTAGACCATCACTTATGTATTTTCAACGGTGGAGTTTCTACACACCATAGATTAAGGTGTGGAGCTCTGCTGTACCTCGAGTTTTAATGCAAAGTACTACTATTTTCTATTCAATTCATGCTTATTCTTATTCTAAGATATTCGCTGCCCTTCAACCTGATGGATGTGATGATCCGTGACACTCATCATTATCTATCCTTATGAATGCGTGATTGATAACCAGTTCCGTTCTACCTTAGACGAGCGCATATCTCTTGGATTCCTTAATCAGAATCTTCGTGGTATAAGCTGAATTGTTGGCGGCATTCATGAGAATCCGGAAAGTCTAAACCTTGTCTGTGGTATTCTGAGTAGGATTCAGGGATTGAATGACTGTGACGAGCTTCAAACTCGCGATTGTTGGGCGTGGTGACAGACGTAAAAGAATCAATGGATTCTATTTCGACATGATTGAGAACCGACAGATGATTAGCCGTGCTGTGACAGAGCATTTGGACCATTTTCACTGAGAGGATGGGATGTAGCCATTGACAACAATGATGCCCTACATACAACGTGCCATGGAAAGGAGTAAGAAGGATTGAAGGAAGGCAGTAGGAAAGCAGAGATTCAGATGGAACACAGCATCTTCATACAGTTATCTGAAATTCCTACCAATGATTTACATAAGTATCTCTATCATTATTGTAATGTTTTTTTTTATTATTATTTTTGAAACCATTATAAACCATTTGAATCCGCCTAACTGAGATTTATAAGATGACCATAGCTTGCTTCATAACAACAATCTCCGTGGGATCGACCCTTACTCACGTAAGGTATTACTTGGACGACCTAGGTGCACTTGCTGGTTAGTTGTGCGGAGTTGTGACAAAGTGTGATTCACATTTGAGAGCGCTACCAAGTTTTTGGCGCCATTGTTGATGATCACAATTTCGTGCACCAGGGCTACGGTTTTTATTTTTGTTGACTTTCCTATGTGTTTTTTCCTCTCTATATCTGCATTGCCTCCAAAGGGTTCCCTTGGGTTTTTACTGATTGTTGCTTTTGTGAATCATGGGGTGCCCTTTTGCTGCTATACATGTCGTTTGCTGGTTGTTTCTTCCTTCTCTTTTTCTGTCCAAGTTGCTTGGTAGTGACCCTTTTTATTTTCTTACTGTAGGTGTAGTTACTTTATGTCTTCTCGTAAGAATATTGTCGAGATGTTCATAAAGGTCCCTGCTGGTGTGGCCGATTGGTTAGATTCCATAGTCTTGATGTGTGTTACTGTAGCTGACCCAGAATACTGTCAGAAGCTTGGAGGTTTCATAGGATTTGTGAGTGTAGAGAAGATGAGAAGAGTTATGTACTGGTGTCCTCGCCCTAAGAGAGAGTTAGCTTCCCTCCCTTAGATCGGACAGAGCGTCCTTTCTTTTATGCTATGACTATTGCTTTAGCCAACTAGGTATTACCCTTCTTTTTACCACTTTGAAACCGAACTCTTGTGGAACTATAATGTGGCCCTTCACAGCTTCGTCTGAACTCTTGGGCTTTTATAAAGATTTTTCAGCTACTGTGTCAAGAACTAGGGGTCCGTCTTTCCCAGACCTTTTTCCTTTACTTGTATGTGCTGACCAAGCTGGGAGTAGCAAGAAGAAGGCTTCTTGGATCTCCTTTCAGGCTACCCAAGGGAGAAAATTTTTTTCAATGTTTGATGACTCTTTTCGGGACTTTAAAAATTTTTATTTTAAAGTCCGAGCTGTTGAGGATGTTCGCCCTTTCTTTCTGGATGAGAATGACGAGCCGACCTTCCCTTTTGGTGGCAGAAAGATACAGTAGTTCTAAGTACCCCTGGGAGAGCTTAGATGAGTAGAGAGGTATTTTGTGGGTGTGTTAGAGGAGCATTGGGGGGAGCCTCCTCATCTGGACACTAAGAAGTTTTTAGGGGATCCTACTCTTCTCCATTTCGAGTTAGGTAGTATCCGAACTCTTCTTTCATAATTTTTCTTTTATTGGTTGTGGTCTTGTCCTTTTCCTACTGTGTAATTGTTTTCCTGGATTCTTTTCAGAGATGATGACGTCTTCAGAATCGATGAAAGCTTTTCGCAAAGCAAAAAGGCAGTGGCTGCCTAGAATTTGTCGAAGAAGACTTCGGGGGAGGGTTCTTCGGAACAGTTGCCTCCGAAAAAGCCGGCAACTGATTCTCAGGGTCGAGGAAGATTATCCCGACCCCAGGATTTTGGACAGTTTCTTTTGACCCGCCTTAGACGACCTCTGGTGCCGCTTCTTCCACTATTTCTGCTGGTCCCCCTCCCAAGAAGCAAAAGACTGTTAGGACTTATAATCTAAACGACAAAGAGTTTGATGGTGTGGCTTTTGCTACACAGTTGATTGCTCCTCATGGTAAAGTTCCTCTGGACGATGTGTCGATCCTTCATCCTCTTGATTTTATATCGAGCAATAGTGTTCGGATGGCTAATCTCAGCGCGGCCTTGTCCCAGGTTATTAAGGAATCTCCTGTCCGTGCCACTAAAGCTTTTCTAGAGGAGGCCAAGGCTGATTACAACAGGGTGAAGGGTCTGAAGGACGAACTAGATGCTAAGGTTGTTAAATTGGAGCTGGATGTCGAGAAGAAGAAGTCTCGAGCTACTGCGGCGGAGGCGGCTGCTAACCTGGCCGAGGACATGGCCAAGAAAGTCAAGGAGGCTATACCCGGACCTATAGCGAGCGGTTGAAATAGGAGAGGCTTCAATGCTCAGGATGATTAGCCGAGCTTCAGGGCCATATGGTGAGTAGTATGACCGACATGTATGAAAATCTGAAGGCCCAGGTTCGGGTTCTTGCTCTGACGTTAACCTATCTTTATTTAGCATGGATAACGTAGTGGAGGATGGAAAGATTGTGCCTGCCTCAATGATGACGATGAGGGTTCTCCCCTGCACCACCGGCTAAGGTTTTACAGCTTCAACTTCTGCGGCTCCTTCTGCCGAGGTTGTCCTCCTGAGCCTGAGTTGACCTAGAGATCCTGAGTGGCCCGGATGGGGTTGTTGGAGCCATCCCTATCTTGACGATCCCTCCTTCTCCTCAGGATGCAGCTGCTGACACGACTTTGGATCCTTTATTATTTTCTCTTTATATCTTTGTTTTTAATTGTGTATTTGAGGTGGTCTGGTTTGTGGACCTTTTAAACTTTGTAGTTTTTTATGGATATCATTTCTAACACTATTTGCTTCTTAGCAACCCTCGCTTTTGATAAAAAACTTTTGACTCTTGGGTTGCCATTGGGTAGCCCCTTGAGTTTTTAATGTTTTAATTCCTGTGTTTGCTGATATGCCGATTTAGCTTTTGGCAAAGTTTTTTGTTGCTTTTTCAACCCTTGGAATCTTCGTGGGTTTTTTAGAGGTTTGGTATTTTCTGGTCCGACCTCTTTCATGGGGTAGTATGGACTTCTACCCTTGCCTTTTGGACCATGCCTTATCTTAGTTATGTTCACAACCTTTTCTTTGGCGATGACATCCTCGCCACTTGCTGTCCGGGCTTTTAGTCAGTGTCCAACAAATTTTCAGTGTTCTTTATATAGAACCTTTTAGTTTATTTGGATGACTTTTTAGCCTGTATTGACATCGTGCTTTCGCTTTTTGAGTAACGTCTCCTTTTAGGAGTTGTACCCTTTTAGCTAGGCACTTTGGCCCTAGGTTTTTTCAACCTTTTTGGCCTTTATTTGTTCCTCTTTTTAGTGATCCTTTTATTGGACATACTCTTCTGTCGGGCCTTTGGTGCGGTATTTATAACCCACACTTACTAACCGGCAAGTGCACCGGGTCGTACCAAGTAATACCTTACGTGAGTAAGGGTCGATTCCACGAGGATTGATGGATCAAGCAACAATGATTGATTGATTGGCTTAGTTAGGCAAGCAGAAATTGGTTTTGAGATGTTCAAAAGGTTTAAGTTCGAATTCAAAATATCAAAAGTATAGACAATTAAATAAATTGGGAATAAAATATGGATAAATAGTTAAGGCTTCAGAGTTATCTATTTTTCCGGATTAACTTTTCTTACTAACTATTTTAATTATGTAGGATTTAATTTATGGCAAACTATATGTGACTAGACCCTAATTCCTTAGACCTTTCTAGTCTCCTCTAAAATTCATTAACTGCCAATTCCTTGGTCAATTAATTCCAATTAAAGGGTACATGATCAAATTCCAGTTTGCATGCCACAAAAACTCTAATTACCCAAAGAATAAAAGGATTATATGTCACGTATCCCGTTAAATCCAGATAATTAGAATTTAGGAGAATATGTTTTCAAGCTGTTGTTCAAGTATAGAGCTTTTCCAAGTTATACAAGGACTCAAATAGAAAGAGGGTCATACTTCCGTTCCACCCATATTTCATAAAATAAAGAACGAAAACAATTCTTAAATATAAATCCAAAACATAAATTAAAATAGAAAAAGTAATAAAATCAATCCATACAAATAGACAGAGCTCCTAACCTTAACAATGGAGGTTTAGTTGCTCATGGAATGTAGAATGTAATATTGTATAGAATTCCCTAATGGAATCCCCCTAATGTCATCTCCTCTTGAGTAGAAGAGAAGTCTCCCCTATTTATAACTAATCCTAATTAATTTAAAATCAAATTATCTAAAAAATAAAAATAATATCTTTTTCTAAAAGATAAGATTTAAATTTAAATTCGAATTAATTAATAGATTTTCAGTTGATGAGTGGGGACCACTTGCTTTGTCCATTCTGCGGCTTCTAATCTGTGTTTTCTAGGCTAGAAAGTGGGTCAAAACAGCCCAGAAATCACCCCAGCGTCATTTGTATTTTTGCAGATCGCGCATGTGACGCGTCCGCGTCGTCCACGCGTTCGCGTCATTTGTGCATTTTCCAGTCCACGCGTTCGCATCAGGCACGCGATTGCGTCATTGCGATTTCTCCATTCCGCGCGGTCGTGTGAGTCATGCGTCCGCGTCGGTCTTCGCTGGTCATCTCTTTGGTTTCTTCTTTTCTCTGCAGAAACTTCATCAAATCCCTCCGAATACTACCTAAAATAAATAAAATTGCACAAAACTCAAAATAGCATCCATAGTGGCTAAAATATAATTAATTCTTAATTAAACTCAACAATTTAGATGCAAATTCACTAGGAAAAGATAGACAAGATGCTCACGCATCAGCCTTCTCAAGTTATTTTTAGCAATCCCATTTCTAGCCTGACCTCGTTAGGTCACTTTATATGGGTTACTTTTTATAACATCCTGCATTAACTTGAGCTTTGTCGCTTCACCTTGCCGACCTCTTTTTCTTTGGTCGGGCGATGAATTTTGCAGTTTTTAAACGTAGATTAATGCGTCCTGGTAGGAAACTTTTTAGGGAATCGGTAACTTTTATTCAAATAATAAGATAAAAATGTAAGTAAAAGTGTGTAGATGTGAGTGCTTACCCTTTCTAGTTCGGGCAGTTTTTAGATCTTGGTCTAGCGCCTCATTAAAAAACTTTTTAAGAAAAAGAGTGCGACTTGGCCTAAGATCTTTACCTCTTTTCTAGCTATAGTACCTTCTTAGGTTACAGGCATGCCATGAGCTTGGTAGCTCCAGGTCGACTACCATATAGTAGCCTTTTTCTAGCACTTCTGTAACTCAATATGGCCCTTTCCAGTTGGCTGCTAGCTTCCTTTTCCTGACTGACCTGCTCGATATCATTTCGGATTAAGATGAGATCGTTGGTAGCGATGTTTCACTGGATTACCTTCTGATTATAGCTTAAAGCCATTTGACGCTTTAGTGCTTCCTCTCTAATCCGAACTCTTTCTCAGACTTCTGGAAGTAGGTCGAGCTCTTCCCTTTGAACTTGGAAGTTGGTATCTTCGTTGTAGAGGATCACTCTAGGGGATCATTCTTCTATTTCTACGGGAATCATTGTCTCTATTCCGTAAGCAAGTCAGAAGGGTGATTCCTCAGTGGTGGAGTGTGGTGTTGTCTGGTATGCCCATAGGACTTGTGGGACTCTTCGGCCCAAGCTCCTTTAGTGTCCTGTAGTCTCCGTTTTAGCCTAGCCAATATGACTTTGTTGGCGGTCATGAACGGAATTTTGTGTGGTCTAGAATTTTACTAATAAATTCTCATTGAAAGTATAGTTTCCAAACCAACTAAAATCCTTTCATAAAAAAAAATTGTTTGTCACAAGTAACAAACCCCTTAAAAATAATAACCGAAGTATTCAAACCTCAGGTCGTCTCTCAAAGGAATTGCAGGAAAGTGTTTTTATTATTGGTTATAAGATTGTATCTTTTTTGGGGGGTTTTGGATAAGAGAACGAGAAAAAGTAAATGGTAATGAAAATCAAATAATAAAGAGGTCTTGGCAAAGTTTGGTGGTCAAGGATCTCTATCCTTATCACTAACCACAACATGAGGATTGACAAGGATCAATCCCATTAAATCATCCTCTAACTAGTAAAGGAAAGTCAAATGAGCTATATCAATCCAAGTCCATAAGTCCTAACTCTCCACCAATAAAATTAGTAAGAACTAGAGTCAATGGCTACCTGATGAGCGGATAATTTATACGCTTTTTGGCATTATTTTTAGGTAGTTTTTAGTAAGTTCAAGCTACTTTTAGGGATGTTTTCATTAGTTTTTATGTTAAATTCACATTTCTGGACTTTACTATGAGTTTGTGTGTTTTTCTATGATTTCAGGTAATTTCTGGCTGAAATTGAGGGACTTGAGCAAAACTCTGATAGGAGGCTGACAAAGGACTGCTGATGCTGTTGGAATCTGACCTCCCTGCACTCGAGATGGATTTTCTAGAGCTACAGAACTCCAAATGGCGCGCTCTCAATGGCGTTGGAAAGTAGACATCCAGATCTTTCCAGCAATATATAATCGTTCATACTTTATTCGGGAATTGATGACGTAAACTGGCGCTCAACGCCAGTTCCATGTTGCTGTCTGGAGTAAAACGCCAGAAACACGTCACGACCCGGAGTTGAACGCCCAAAACACGTTACAACTTGGCGTTCAACTCCAAAAGAAGCCTCAGCTCGTGGATAGATCAAGCTCAGCCCAAACACACACCAAGTGGGCCCCGGAAGTGGATTTATGCATCAATTACTTACTCATGTAAACCCTAGTAGCTAGTCTAGTATAAATAGGATAATTTACTATTGTATTAGACATCTTTGGTCTCAGTTTTATTTTATTCTTCATCTGAGGAGACTATTGATCATGTTTTGGAGGGCTGGCCATTCGGCCATGCCTGAACCTTTCACTTATGTATTTTCAACGGTGGAGTTTCTACACACCATAGATTAAGGGTGTGGAGCTCTGCTGTACCTCAATTTTCAATACAATTACTATTATTTTCTATCCAACTCGAATTATTCCTGTTCTAAGATATTCGTTGCACTTCAACTTGATGAATGTGATGATCCGTGACACTCATCATCATTCTCACCTATGAATGCGCGTGACTGACAACCACTTCCGTTCTACCTTAGACTGGGCGCATATCTCTTGGATTCCTTAATCAGAATCTTCGTGGTATAAGCTAGAATTGATGGCGGCATTCATGGGAATCCGGAAGGTCTAACCTTGTCTGTGGTATTCCGAGTAGGATTCCGGAATTAAATGACTGTGATGAGCTTCAAACTCCTGAAGGCTGGGCGTTAGTGACAGACGCAAAAGAATCAAAGGATTCTACTCCAACCTGATTGGGAACCGACAGATGATTAGCCGTGTTGTGACAGAGCATTTGGACCTTTTTCACTGAGAGGATGGGATGTAGCCATTGACAACAGTGATGCCCTACATACAGCTTGCCATAGAAGGGAGTGATAAAATTGGATAAAAGCAGTAGGAAAGCAGAGATTCAGGAGGAGCACAGCATCTCCATACGTCTATCTGAAATCCCCATCATTAGATTACATGAGTAACTTTATCTTTATTTTATGTTTATTATTTATTAATTTTCGAAAATCCATAATCAATTACTATCCGCCTGACTGAGATTTACAAGATGACCATAGCTTGCTTTATACCAACAATCTCTGTGGAATCGACCCTTACTCACGTAAGGTTTATTACTTGGACGACCCAGTACACTTGCTGGTTAGTTGAACGGAGTTGTGACCAAACATAGTAAAGATCTATTATCTCGAATTAAATTTCATACAAGTACAAAGAGTACGAATCACAATTTCGTCCACCAAGTTTTTGGCGCCGTTGCCAGGGATTGTTCGAGTATGGACAACTGACGGTTCATCTTGTTGCTCAGATTAGGTAATTTTCTTTTTATTTTCTTTTCAAAAAAAGTTTTCAAAAATCTTTCAAAAAATTTTTCTTTATTGTCGTTTTCTTAAAATATAGTTTTCGAAAAAAAATAAAGAAAATACCAAAAAAATCATAAAATCATAAAAACCAAAAATATTTTGTGTTTCTTGTTTGAGTCTTGAGTCAACTTTTAAGTTTGGTGTCAATTGCATGTTTTAAAAAAAATTATTATGCATTTTTCAAAAATTCATGTATTCATGGTGTTCTTCATGATCTTCAAGTTGTTCTTGGTAAGTCTTCTTGTTTGATCTTGATGTTTTCTTGTTTTGCATCTTTTGTTGTTTTTCATATGCATTTTTCGTTTGTTAGAATCCATGCATTAAAGATTTCTAAGTTTGGTGTCTTGCATGTTTTCTTTGCATCAAAAATTTTTCAAAATTATGTTCTTGATGTTCATCATGATCTTCAAAGTGTTCTTGGTATTCATCTTGACATTCATAGTGTTCTTGCATGCATCTTGTGTTTTGATCCAAAATTTTTATGTTTTGGGTCATGTTTGTGTTTTTCTCTCTCCTCATTAAAAATTCAAAAATCAAAAAATATATTTTCCTTATTTCCCTTCAAATTTTCGAAATTTTGGGTTGACTTGGTCAAAAATTTTTAAAATTAGTTGTTTCTTACAAGTCAAGTCAAATTTTCAATTTTAAAAATCTTATCTTTTTAAAATATTTTTCAAAAATCATATCTTTTTCATTTTTTTATTATTTTCAAAAAATTCCAAATATCTTTTTCAAAATATTTTCAAAATCTTTTTCTTATCTTTATATCAAAATTTCGAAACTACACTAACAAGTAATATGATTGATTCAAAAATTTGAAGTTTGTTACTTTCTTGTTAAGAAAGGTTCAATCTTTAAAATCGAGAATCCTATCCTTTTAAGTTTCTTGTTAGTTAAGTAATTAATTTTAATTTTAAAATTAAATCTTTTTCAACCATATCTTATCTATCTTATCTTTTTATCTTATCTTTTTCAAAATTTTATCTTTTCAATTTTGATTTCAAAATATCTTATCTTATCTTGTCTTCTTATCTTTTCAAATTTGATTTTAATATCTTGTTAAACTAACTATTTGACTTTTTGTTTGTTTCTTATCTTTTTCAAAACCAACTAACTACCTATCCCTATCTAATTTTCGAAAATACCTCTCTCTTTTTCAAAAATTCTTTTTAATTGTTTTAAATTTTAATTTTAATTATATCTTATCTTTAATTTTCGAAAATCACTAACCACTTTTTCAAAATTATTTTCGAAATTCTCTATCTCTCCTTCTATCTATTTATTTATTTATTCACTAACACTTCTCTTCATCTCTCTTCATCTCAGATCACCACCTCTATCCTTACCCATTCTTTTTCACTACTCTGCCCTTTCTTCTTCTACTAACATAAAGGAATCTCTATACTTTGACATAGAGGATTCCTCTTTCTTTTCTTGTTCTCTTCTTCCCTATATGAGTAGGAACAAGGAAAAATACACTCTTGTTGAAGCTGATCCAGAACCTGAAAGGACTCTAAAGAGGAAAATAAGAGAAGCTAAACTACAACAATCCAGAGGCAACCTTTCTGAAATTTTCGAACAAGAGAAGGAAATGACAGCCGAACCCAACAACAATAATGCAAGGAGAATGCTTGGTGACTTCACAAAACCAACATCCAAATTTGATGGAAGAAGCATCTCCATTCCTGCCATTGGAGCCAACAATTTTGAGCTTAAGCCTCAACTAGTTGCTTTAATGCAACAGAACTGCAAGTTTTATAGACTTCCATCTGAAGATCCTTACCAGTTTTTAACTGAGTTCTTGCAGATTTGTGAAACTGTTAAGACGAATGGAGTAGATCCTGAAGTCTACAGGCTCATGCTTTTCCCTTTTGCTGTAAGAGATAGAGCTAGAACATGGTTGGACTCACAACCTAAAGATAGCCTGGACTCCTGGGATAAGCTGGTCACGGCCTTCTTGGATAAATTCTTTCCTCCTCAAAAGCTGAGCAAGCTTAGAGTGGATGTTCATACCTTCAAGCAAAAAGATGGTGAATCCCTCTATGAAGCTTGGGAAAGATACAAGCAGATGACCAAAAAGTGTCCTTCTGACATTTTTTCAGAATGGACCATATTAGATATATTCTATTATGGTCTATCTGAATTTTCCAAGATGTCATTGGACCATTCTGCAGGTGGATCTATTCACCTAAAGAAAATGCCTGAAGAGGCTCAAGAACTTATTGACATGGTTGCAAATAACCAATTCATGTACACTTCTGAGAGGAATTCCGTGAATAGTGGGATGCCTCAGAGGAAGGGAGTTCTTGAAATTGATACTCTGAGAGCCATATTGGCTCAGAAAAAAGTGTTGACTCAGCAAGTCAACATGATCTCTCAAAGTCTGAATGGATGGCAAAATGCATCCAACAGTACTAAAGAGGCAGCTTCTGAAGAAGCTTATGATCCTGAAAACCCTGCAATGGCAGAGGTTAATTACATGGGTGAACCTTATGGAAACACCTATAACTCATCATGGAGAAATCATCCAAATTTCTCATGGAAGGATCAACAAAAGCCTCAACAAGGCTTTAACAATGGTGGAAGAAATAGGCTCAGTAATAACAAGCCTTTTCCATCATCTTCTCAGCAACAGACAGAAAATTTTGAACAGAGCCCCTCTAATTTAGCAAACTTAGTCTCTGATCTGTCTAAGGCCACCTTAAGTTTCATGAGTGAAACAAGGTCCTCCATCAGAAATTTGGAGGCACAAGTGGGCCAGCTGAGTAAGAAAGTCATTGAAACTCCTCCCAGTATTCTCCCAAGCAATACAGAAGAGAATCGAAAAGGAGAGTGCAAGGCCATTGATGTAATCAATATGGCCGAATGCACAAGGGAGGAGAAAGACGAAAATCCTAGTGAGAAAGACCTCCTGGGATGTCTCTCAAATAAGAAGGAGTTCCCCATTGAGGACCTAAAGGAATCTGAGGCTCATATAGAGACCATAGAGATTCCACTAAATATCCTTCTGTCATTCATGAGCTCTGAAAACTATTCCTCCTCAGAAGAGGATGAAGATGTAACTAGAGAGCAAGTTGCTAAATATCTAGGAGCTATCATGAAGCTGAATGCCAAGTTGTTTGGTAATGAGACTTGGGAAGGTGAATCCCCCTTGCTCATTAGTGAACTAGATACATGGATTCAGAAAACTCTACCTCAAAAGAGACAAGATCCTGGTAAATTCTTAATACCCTCTACCATAGGCACCATGACCTTTAACAAGGCTCTGTGTGACCTGGTGTCAGGCATAAATCTTATGCCACTCTCTGTAATGGAGAAACTGGGGATCATTGAGGTACATCCTGCCTTATTCTTACTTCAATTGGCAGACAAGTCAGTAAGACAAGCTTATGGATTAGTAGAGGATGTGTTAGTAAAGGTTAAAGGCCTTTACATCCCTGCTGATTTCATAATCTTAGACACTAGGAAGGAAGAAGATGAATGCATCATCCTTGGAAGATCCTTCCTAGCCACAGTAGAAGCTGTGATTGATGTTAGCAGAGGAGAATTAGTCCTTCAATTGAATGGGGACTACCTTGTGTTTAAAGCTCAAGGACCTTCCTTTGCAACCTTGGAGAGGAAGCATGAAAAGCTTCTCTCAGTACAGAGTCAAAAAGAGCCCCCATAGTCAAACTCTAAGTTTGGTGTTGGAAGGCCACAACCAAACTCTAAGTTTGGTGTTGAAAATCCCCCTCATTCAAACTCTAAGTTTGGTGTTGGGAGGCCCTCATCATGCTCAGAATATATGTGAGGCTCCATGAGAGCCCACTGTCAAGCGAATGACACTAAAGAAGCGCTTGTTGGGAGGCAACCCAATTTTTATATATCTAATTTTAATTTTATTTTATTGTTATTTTGTGTTTTATTAGGTTCATGATCATGTGGAGTCACAAAAAAAAAAATACTAAAATTAAAAACAGAATCAAAAATGGCAGAAGAAAAATCACACCCTGGAGGAAGGACTTACTCGCGTTTAAACGCCAGTAAGGTGCATCTGGCTAGCGTTCAACGCCAGAACAGAGCATGTTTCTGGCGTCGAACGCCAGAAACAAGCAACATCCTGGCGTTTGAACGCCAGGAATATGCCTTGAGGAAAGCAGGCGCTGAACGCTAGTAACAAGCATGGAACTGGCGTTCAACGCCAGAAACATGCTACACATGGGCGTTGAACGCCCAGAGTGTGCATCACTCGGCGTTTAAACGCCAGAATGGTGCGCAAAGGCATTTTACATGCCTAATTGGTGCAGGGATGTAAATCCTTGACACCTCAGGATCTGTGGACCCCACAGGATCATCTCAGGATCTGTGGACCCCACAGGATCCCCACTTAACATATTCTCCCCTCTTCTCAACATTCATTCTCTCTTTCCAATAAACACACTTCCTAAAAAGCCCTTCACCAATCACCTCAAACCTCTCTTCCCAATTACCCCCTTCACCACTCACATCCATCCACTCTTCCCCATAAACCCCACCCACCTTCAAAATTCAAAAATCTTTCCCACCCAAACCCACCCTAAATGACCGAAACTACACCACTCCCCTCCCTATATATACCCTTCCATTCTACTTCATTTTCACACAACACAAACCCCCTCTTCTACACCTTGACCAAAATACCTTCCCTCACTCTCCTCCATATTTTCTTCTTCTTCTTCTTCTCTTCTTTCTTCTCTTGCTCGAGGGCGAGCAATATTTTAAGTTCGGTGTGGTCAAAGCATAATTTTTTTTTGTTTTTCCATTACCATAAATGGCACCTAAGGCCGGAGAATCCTCTAGAAAAGGAAAAGGGAAGACAAAAGCTTCCACCTCCGAGTCATGAGAGATGGAAAGATTCATCTCCAAAAGCCATCAAGACCACTTCTATGATGTTGTGGCAAAGAAGAAGGTGATCCCTGAGGTCCCTTTCAAACTCAAGAAAAATGAGTATCCGGAGATCCGACATGAAATCCGAAGAAGAGGTTGGGAAGTCCTAACAAACCCCATGCAATAAGTCAGAATCTTAATGGTTCAAGAGTTCTATGCCAATGCATGGATCACTAGGAACCATGATCAAAGTGTGAATCCGAGTCCAAAGAATTATCTCACAATGGTTCGGGGGAAATACTTAGATTTTAGTCCGGAAAATGTGAGGTTGGCATTCCACTTGCCCATGATGAACGCCCCTACACTAGAAGGGTCAATTTTAATCAAAGGTTGGACCAAGTCCTTATGGACATATGTGTGGAAGGATCTTAATGGAAAAGAGACTCCAAAGGCAAGCCGGTTCAACTAAGAAGACTGGACCTCAAGCCTGTGGCTAGAGGGTGGTTAGAGTTCATTCAACGCTCCATCATCCCCACTAGCAACCGATCTGAAGTTACTGTGGATCGGGCCATCATGATTCACAGCATCATGATTGGAGAGGAAGTAGAAGTTCATGAAGTCATCTCCTATGAATTCTACAAAATAGCCGAAAAGTCCTCCACCATGGCAAGGCTAGCTTTTCCTCATCTTATTTGCCATCTATGTTACTCAGCTGGAGTTATCATAGAAGGAGACATCCTCATTGAAGAGGATAAGCCCATCACCAAGAAGAGGATGGAGCAAGCAAGAGAGACCCTCCACGGATCTCAAGAGATGCATGATGAAGCTCATCATCAAGAAATCCCTAAGATGCCTCAAGGGATGCACTTTCCTCCCAACAACTATTGGGAACAACTCAACACTTCCCTAGAAGATTTGAGCTACAATGTGGAACAATTAAGGGTGGAACATCATGAGCACTCCATCATTCTCCATGAAATAAGAGAAGATCAAAGAGCAATGAGGGAGGAGCAACAAAGGCAAGGAAGGGACATAGAAGAGCTTAAGGACATTGTTGGTCCTTCAAGAAGAAGATGCCACTAAGGTGGATTCATTCCTTGTTCTTACTTTTCTGCTATTCGGTTTTTATATTATATGTTTATCTATGTTTTGTGTCTCTACTTCATGATCATTAGTGTTTAGTAACTATGTCTTAAAGTTATGAATAATTCCATTAATCCTTCACCTTTCTTAAATGAAAAATGTTTTTAATTCAAAAGAATAAAGAGGTACATGAATTCCAAATTTATCCTTGAATTTAGTTTAATTATATTGATGTGGTGACAATACTTTTTGTTTTCTGAATGAATGCTTAAACAGTGCATATTTTTGATCTTGTTGTTTATGAATGTTAAAACTGTTGGCTCTTGAAAGAATGATGAACAAAGAGAAATGTTATTGATAATCTGAAAAATCATGAAATTGATTCTTGAAGCAAGAAAAAGCAGTGAAAAACAAAATCTTGCGAAAAAAAATATGGCAAAAAAAATATAAAGAAAAAGAAATAGCAAGCAGAAAAAGCCAATAGCCCTTAAAACCAAAAGGCAAGGGTAAAAAGGATCCAAGGCTTTGAGCATCAATGGATAGGAGGGCCCAAGGAAATAAAATCCAGGCCTAAGCGGCTGAATTAAGCTGTCCCTAACCATGTGCTTGTGTCATGAAGGTCCAAGTGAAAAGCTTGAGACTGAGTGGTTAAAGTCGTGATCCAAAGCAAAAAGAGTGTGCTTAAGAGCTTTGGACACCTCTAACTGGGGACTCTAGCAAAGCTGAGTCACAATTTGAAAAGGTTCACCCAGTCATGTGTTTGTGGCATTTATGTATCCGGTGGTAATATTGGAAAACAAAGTGCTTAGGGCCACGGCCAAGACTCATAAGAAGCTGTGTTCAAGAATCAACATACTTAACTAGGAGAATCAATAATACCATCCGAAATTCTAAGTTCCTAGAGAAGCCAATCATTCTGAACTTCAAAGGAAAAAGTGAGATGCCAAAACTGTTCAGAAGCAAAAAGCTACAAGTCCCGCTCATCTAATTAGAATTAATATTCATTGATATTTTGGAATTTATAGTATATTCTCTTCTTTTTATCCTATTTGATTTTTCAGTTGCTTGGGGACAAGCAACAATTTAAGTTTGGTCTTGTGATGAGCGGATAATTTATACGCTTTTTGGCATTGTTCAAGCTACTTTTAGGGATGTTTTCATTAGTTTTTATGTTAAATTCACATTTCTGGACTTTACTATGAGTTTGTATGTTTTTCTGTGATTTCAGGTAATTTCTGGCTGAAATTGAGGGACTTGAGCAAAACTCTGATAGGAGGCTGACAAAGGACTGCTGATGCTGTTGGAATCTGACCTCCATGCACTCGAAATAGATTTTCTGGAGCTACAAAACTCCAAATGGCGCGCTCTCAACGGCGTTGGAAAGTAGACATCCAGAGCTTTCCAGAAATATATAATAGTCCATACTTTATTCGGGAATTGAAGACATAAACTGGCGCTCAACCCCAGTTCCATGTTGCTGTCTGGAGTAAAACGCCAGAAACACGTCACGACCCGGAGTTGAACGCCCAAAACACGTTACAACATGGCGTTCAACTCCAAAAGAAGCCTCAGCTCGTGGATAGATCAAGCTCAGCCCAAACACACACCAAGTGGGCCCCGGAAGTGGATTTATGCATCAATTACTTACTCATGTAAACCCTAGTAGCTAGTCTAGTATAAATAGGATATTTTACTATTGTATTAGACATCTTTGGTCTCAGTTTTATTTTATTCTTCATCTGAGGAGACTATTGATCACGTTTTGGGGGGCTGGCCATTCGGCCATGCCTGAACCTTTCACTTATGTATTTTCAACGGTGGAGTTTCTACACACCATAGATTAAGGGTGTAGAGCTCTGCTGTACCTCAAGTTTCAATACAATTACTATTATTTTCTATCCAATTCGAATTATTCCTGTTCTAAGATATTCGTTGCACTTCAACTTGATGAATATGATGATCCGTGACACTCATCATCATTCTCACCTATGAACGCGCGTGACTGACAACCACTTCCGTTCTACCTTAGACCGGGCGCATATCTCTTGGATTCCTTAATCAGAATCTTCGTGGTATAAGCTAGAATTGATGGCGGCATTCATGGGAATCCGGAAGGTCTAACCTTGTCTGTGGTATTCCAAGTAGGATTCCAGAATTGAATGACTGTGACGAGCTTCAAACTCCTGAAGGCTGGGCGTTAGTGGCAGACGCAAAAGAATCAAGGGATTCAACTCCAACCTGATTGAGAACCGACAGATGATTAGCCGTACTGTGACAGAGCATTTGGACATTTTTCACTGAGAGGATGGGATGTAGCCATTGACAATGGTGATGCCCTACATACAGCTTGCCATAGAAGGGAGTGATAAAATTAGATAAAAGCAGTAGGAAAGCAGAGATTCAGGAGGAGCACAGCATCTGCATACGCCTATCTGAAATCCCCATCATTGGATTACATGAGTAACTTTATCTTTATTTTATGTTTATTATTTATTAATTTTCGAAAATTCATAATCAATTACTATCCACCTGACAGAGATTTACAAGATGACCATAGCTTGCTTCATACTAACAATCTCTGTGGAATCGACCCTTACTCACATAAGGTTTATTACTTGGACGACCCAGTACACTTGCTGGTTAGTTGAACGGAGTTGTGACCACACATAGTAAAGAGCTATTATCTCGAATTAAATTTCATACAAGTACAAAGAGTACGAATCACAATTTCGTCCACCACTACCAATCATCAATTACTTGGACATTAGTAACTTAAGAGTTCCTAAGTTACCATCCCAAGTCAAGAACATAAAATCCTACTCTAACATCCTTCCAAGCATTCTATCAAACACTTGGAAGGCATAACATAAAAGCATAGAAAAGTAATAATAAAATATAAAACCTAAAACCAACAATTGCAAAATCAATGATAACAAATAGTAGAAGAAGCAATAAATCAATAAACATGAAATAAAGCAAAGTACTAGAATAAATAAAAGTAGAAGAGAAACTAAACTAAAGGAACATTGAACCTGGATTTGAGAAGAAATAAACCTAAAACTAAGAGAAAACCTAAACCTTGAGAGAGGAGAGAGCCTCTCTCTCTAGAAAACTACATATAAAACCTAAGTTGTGAATAATGAATTGTATCCCCCCTTCTGCTCCACTCTGCAGCCTCTAATCAGTGTTTTTGAGCTTGAAACTGGGCTAAAAATAGCCCAGAAATTGCCTCCAGATATTTCTGATACGTACAGCACGTGGCTCCGTCACGCGTACGCGTCGCCCACGCGTACGCGTTGCTTGTCTGCTGCACTATCCACGCGTACTCGTCATGCACCCGTACGCGTCACCTAACAGCAAGGCAACTTTGGCAAATTTTATATCATTTCGAAGCCCCAGATGTTAGCTTTCCAACGCAATTAAAACCGTCTCATTTGAACCTCTGTAGCTCAAGTTACGGTTAATTATGTACAAACAAGTCAGGCTTGACAACTCAGCAATTCCTTCAATTTCTTGTATTCCTTCCACTTTTGCATGCTTCCTTTCCATTCTCTAAGGCATTCCTGCCTTATAAACCCTAAAAACACTAAGCAAACATATCACGGCATCGAATGGTAATAAGAGAGGATTAAAAATAGCACATTTAAGGCCAAGGAAACATGTTTTCAATCATAGCACAAAATTAGGATGGAAAATGTAAAACATGCGAATTATATGAATAAGTGTGAGATAAGTGGGTAGAATCCACTAAATTAAGCACAAGATAAACCTTAAAATAGCGGTTTATCAATCTTCTCACACTTAAACATTAGTATGTCCTCATGCTAAGCTCAAGAGAATTAAAAGAGTGAAGGCAAAATGGTAGGTGTATGAAATGCAACCTATTTGTATGAATGCAGCTAAATGCAAAATGCTTTTACCTACTTGGTGAAAAGTAAATAACCCTTTCAAGAAAAAATATGAACTGAATTTCACTAATTCAAATCATACAATGAAGTATAATAGACTTGCAAGAAGAAAGCTCGTGAAAGCCAGGAACAAAGAATCGAGCATCGAACCTTCACTGGAAGTGTATACACTCTAATCGCTCAGGTGTTTAAGGTTCGATTCTTTCAATTCTCTACTAAGCTTTCTTTCTAAGACTTGCTCTTCTTCTAACAATCAACAAAGATTTAATGCACAGATACACATATCAAGAGGTCTTTTAAGGATTGTAATGGGGTTAAGGTCAAGGTTGGAATGTATTTGGTTACGTGGACTAAAATTCGAATCCTTGATTAACCTAAACTTAACACCTAACTTGAGACAATTCATGTAATCAGAGTATAAAATCTAACTACCCATTAACTATGTTTTTCACATATTTATGCATCCGACTTTGAGTATAGTACATATGCATTGCTACCATCATTTACTTTGGGGCATTTTGTCCCCTTTTATTATTGCTCATTTTCTTTTCTTTTTCTCACCATTTTTTTCTTTTCTTTTGTTTTTCTTAATGCATATTGATGAATTCACATTTTATGATATTTATTTGCTCTATTTGGGTGGATTTCATTGACTTTTCTTGCACTTATCCGTTGAAATAACATGCTTTTGTGAAGTCTTTCTTAATTGTGCTTAATTGTGAAAAACATGGTTTTCATGCTTAAATTGCCAATTTTAATTCACTTTTCTCCCATTCAATGCCTTGATATGTTTGTTTGAGTGATTCAAGGTTTTGAAGGCAAGAATGGCTTGAGAAAGTGGAAGGAAAGCATACAAAGTGGAAGAATTCAAGAAAGGAATGATTTGGAAAGCTGTCCATCCTGACCTCTCAGTACTAAAATGGTCATAACTTGAGCTACAGAGGTCCAAATGAGGCGGTTCCAGCGGCATTGGAAAGCTAATATCTAGGGCTTCAAAATGATATACAATTTGTTATAGTGGACATAAGTCTGAGTTTGCGTACGCATAGGTACTTGTGCTTATGCACAAGTCAGGATTCAGCATGTGTGTGGACGTACACATCTGTGCGTCCGCACAGGTCTCAACATGTGACCTCATTGATTGGAAACTGCTGGGGGTGATTTCTGGGCCCCCAAAACCCAATCCAACTCATTTTCTGAAGCTATTTCAAGCCAAATTGAAGAGGAATAAAGGGGGAGGGGGGAGCACTTAGGTTTAGGTTTTTACATGTTTTTGTTAGTTTTCTAGAGAGATAAGTTCCCCCTTCTCTCTAGAACCTAGGGTTTTTAGTTTAATTTCCTTGTAATTACTACCTTTAATTCTTGTTTTAATTAGTTTCTTCTACCTTTCTTTGTTCTATTGCCTTAATTTCCTTGTTTTTCTTGTTAATTTCTCATTTTAGTTGTCTTTTATGTTTATGCACACTCTTGTTACTTTAATTTACATTTAATGAAATTTTATGTTTCATGCCTCTTTTATTGCTTTATTGAGTTGCTATCTTTATTTTCCTTACTTGGTAGTTGTAGCATTTATTATTCCTTGTCATTTACCATGCTTTCTTTTCATACCCACCAAGTGTTTGATAAAATGCTTGGTTGGATTTTTACATTTTTTTCTCACTCTTGGTTGAGAAATTGAGTAGTTTGGGTGAACTTGAGTGGTGAATGTCCATTTGATATTGTGTGAGGGTTGTTAATTAACTTGGTTTCTACTAACGCTAGCCTTTCACTAAGTTAATTAGTGAGTTGGCTAGGACTTGTGGATTGAGGTTAATTATGCCCTTTTGACTTATCCTCAACGTAGGGTTGACTAATTGGGATTAATTCTCACAATTTCCATGTTTGTGGTTCACTACTAGAATAGCAAACCCTAATTACCCAATCCTCACCAAGAGCTCTTTTAGTATCTAAATTCCATTTTCATTGCCCTTATTTGCCTTCATTTAATTTCTTGTGTGTTAAGTTACCTTCTTGCCTTTTAATTTCTTGCCAATTGCTATAATCCAACCCCCATTTCCTCATAGCCAATAATATGACACTTAATTGTAATTCCTAGGGAAGACGACCCGGGACTTAAAACTCCCGGTTATTGTGTTTTGATTGTAACTATCTTTCGATTTAAATTTGATTGGGAGTTAATTATTGATGTAGACTATGCATGCAACGAGATTCTATTTTGTGAAATTCTAGATTAACAATAATTCTTATTATCACATATGATTAAGGTATTTCATGCATAAACATGTCCTCAACATTCTTTTTCACATATTCACAAGAATATAAAACACCCAATTCTCAAACCAAACATTTCCAAACCCAATGTCTCCACACTTAATTCATGAGCACTCTCACTAGTCTAAGCTAACCAAGGATTCAAATTAAGGACATTATTGTTTTTCGCTTAGAGTTAATGATGTGCTAAAGTAAAGAACAAATGGATAAAATAGGCTCAACTTTAGTTTGCAAAGGATAATGAAAGGGGTAAGGTCACATGGGTTTGTAAGCTAAGTAAAACAAAGGCCTCAATCACATAAGTGCATGCATACATCAAACAATGAAAATATAGAATCAAGCAAGACAAAGATCACAATTTTAGAGAGAACAACACATACAAAAATAGAATATTGGTTGATAAAATACAACCAATCAAATAGGCTCAAAATCTCACAAGGCTATGTGTTCTAGCTCTTAAAACCATGTTCCAAATAAAAATCTTCAAAAAAGTTTAACAAAAATTTTAATTCAAATTAGTGAAATACTCTAAAAAAGTTTCTTGAAAAGAAAAGTATTACTTCAACCAAGCAGTGGTAGAATATGCACGAAATCAAACAAACATGTAAATGCAACAACTAATTTAACAAAGAAAATTTAAACATTGGTGTTGAGACCGGAGAGTAACTAACCCACGGAGATCAGTATCGACCTCCCCACACTGAAAGATTGCACCGTCCTCGGTGCATGCTAAGGTGTGAAAGTGGAAGGCTTGCTCTAACTGATGCTTTTCACCAAAGGTTGTGCAGATGGACTTGTCATTTGCCGCATTGAGAAGCTTTTCCTGTCCCTTCTCGGTGGCCATCCTGAAAGAAGAGAAAAAAGAAGAAAAATAACCCAGAAACAAAGATAAGAAAAATAGAATATGGGTTGGTTGATGCCAAATAATAATGAGGTTCTCAACTACATGGAAGTTACAACATGCAAGTGAGAAAGTAATAGAAGTAAAGGGCATATTAATAGTGCAAAAATTGCAACAATAAGGGAGAGAGAGTGGGTCATGAGAGACATGATAGGGATATATCAAAGCACAAGGAATACAAATGTCATAAAAGATTAGCATTGACATCTAAATAAAATCACCCAACAGTGTAAAATAAGTCACTAAGCACCAAAATAATATCAGGAAGATGCAACAGTTGAATAAGAACATTTCACACAAGGTTCTGAAAACCGAACCGGTCATCGAACCGCTCTAGTTACTGGTTTATTGGTTTATAGGTTCAACCGGTTTGACCGTGGTTGAACCAAAAAAACCGTTTTATAATAAAATAATAAATAAAATATAAATAAATACACTAAAATATAATTATAGTCTAATATAAATTTTAAAATATCATCCAAATTAAAAATGCTATATATTCCACAAAGTTATAATCTCATTCAAATACAAACTCAAAAATCAAATAACAAAAAAAAGAAGTGTCATATAAACTACAAAGAATATTAAATATCATATAATATATCTCAATGGACATTAGTGTATATATTAACAAATAAAACAAAATTGTATGTAACTGATGCGGGCAGAAATTGGCGAATTAAAAATTATTAAAATGTATACGTTGCAAGTATAGTTCTTAACTCGCCAGAAATCCACTTATCAATTTAGAAAGGTGTCACAAAAATTTGACATTAAAATACTGGGAGTATGAATCCCAGGTCGTCTCCCAACGAGTTGCAGAAAAGTGTGCTATTTTATTAATCAGATGTTTTCAAAAAGGTTTGAGTTGAGTAAACAGGAAATTAAATTGGAGAATTTGAATAATTTAAATAAAAACCTTGACTGGGAGTTGATTAGTTGGAAGCCCCATTATTGTTGAATTACTCTCTAGATTAATTGATAATTAAAGGTTATCCCGTTTAGTTATCTCTTACTAGGTAAGGGAAAGTCAAACAAGTTGGAATGCTACGTCCGTTCACAAGTTGCAACCCACTTAATTAAAAGGGATTGGTGTTAGTGACTAGAGGACAATCCAACAATAAACCCAATTACAATCTTTCTTTTAAGCCTTCCAAATCAAGGGTTCCTTTCAATCAACTCCCCATCAAGTTAGGGGACTACTCGCTCATTGTGAATGTAAAATTCATAACATATGAAAGGGAATTGAAGAAAGACATTGTAAATAAAAATTAAAATAATCAATTAAAAATAAAAGTAATCCTTGTATTAAATAATCCTAAAAATATTCCAATGGTAAAATTAAGCAAAGCAAAGGACATGGAAGAGTAAAGCCAAGTAAAGAAAACGAACTAGAATGACAAAGTCTTGATGAGGTAATAACTCTTCTCAGTATCCCAATGCAAAAAGGGGTAGAAAAATAAAATCCAAAGAACTATGAATGTGTAGAAAAGAAAAACCTAGAGGAGGAGTAAAAACTAGATCTAAAACTAAAACTGTGTAGAATGAATTGTTGTTCTGGTTTCTGCATGTTTTCTGGCTCTAGTCTGCTGTTCTGGGCCGAAACCTGGGTCAAAATAGGGTCCAAAATGGCCCCCAGCAAATTCTGCAGATTATGCAGATCGCGCACGTCACGCGATCGCATCATCCATGCGGATGCGTCATTTGCGTTTTTCCCTGCCTCGCGTTCGCGTCGTCCACGCTTCCGCGTCACTTGTGCTTTTCCAATCTGTGCGGTCGCGTGAGCCATGCGGCCGCGTCACTGCGATTCGCCTCTTTCGCGCGAACGCGTGAGCCATGCGTCCGCGTCACTTCTCGCTGGTCATCTCCTCAATTTCTCGTGTTCCTTCCATTTTTGCTAGCTTCCTTTCCAATCTCCAACTCATTCATGCCCTATAAAGCCTGAAACACTTAACACATAGATTACGGCATCGAATGGAATAAAGGGGAATTAAAATGCATAATTAAAAGTTTCTAGGAAGCAGTTTTCAATCATGTAATAATTTCAGGAAGGAAATATAAATGCATGCTAAATTAATGAATAAGTGGGTAAGGATCATGATAAAACCACACAATTAAACACAATATAAACCATAAAATAGTGGTTTATCAACCTCCCCACACTTAAACATTAGCATGTCCTCATGCTTAACTGAAGGAGATAAGATAAATAAGTATGAACATGTAGAAACTCATGCAATGCAATGCAACCTATATATATGAATGCAACTATATGATTCTTGCCCACTTGATCAAAAGTAAATAAGCTCTTCAAAACAATTACAAATCAAATTCCACTGATTCTACCATTATACAGTAAGACAGATAAAAGTGCAAGAAGATAGCTCATGAAAGCAGGGAACATGGAAATTCAAGCATTGAACCCTCACTGATGATGTATGTACGCTCTAATCTCTCTGGTGTATAGGGTAATCACTCTATCCTTCTCTAATCATGCTCTCTAACTTTTGTTCTTCTCCTAACCAATCAACAACAGTTAATATACCAATGCAAACATTATGAGATCTTTTCAAGGTTGTAATGGGGCCAAGGTAAGGGTAGGGATACATATATGGTTAAGTGAGCTTATAAATTGAATCTTTAATTAACCCAAGCTTTAACCCAACCTATATATTTTATATAACCTTAGAATTCATACCTTGCTACCCAGAATTCCCTTTTACATTCCATACTCATGTATCAAATTTTAATTTTATCATATGTGCATTGATCTTTGAATTCTTAATTCAGCATTGGGGTAATTTTGTCCCCTTATTTATTTATTGATTTTTTTTTATTTTTTTATTTTTTTAATATAGACATAAAAATAAACATAGCTTATCAATACACAGAGATTTTTAATTCTTATAGTTTCACATGAGTAGGTATCCAAATTCCCATTGTATTATCATGACGCATTCCCTTAATAACTTTTGTTCCCACAATTTCCCATACTTAACTAGCATACACAATTCTATCTTAAGCTAACCAAAGATTCAATTTGGGATATACAATTGCTTTTTTCGCTTAAGGCTAGTAATGTGGTAAAATATAGAACAAATGGGATTTAAAGGCTCAAAGTGGTTAACAAAGGTAATTGAAAAGGGTAGGATTAATTTGGATAAGTGAGTTTAAACAAATAATTCCCTCAATCATATGCAAGCATACAAACATAATAAATATTGGACATATAGGATGAAACAAAATATAGATTACAATCATAGAGAAGTAAACACACAAGAATAAAATAATTATGGCTAAATAATGTAACCATACATAAAGGCTCAAATCTTCACAGGTTTTATGTTCTTTAGCTCAAACATCATGTTCCAAATACAACTTCAAGCAGATTTATCAAACAAAATTTTTAATTAAAATTAGTGAAATTTTATTCCAAAGATAGAGTCTTAGAAGAAACTTATTGTCTTTTCAATCAAGTAGAACATGCATGCAACTAACCTATTACTATGAAATTTATCCTATTCTATAAAAGAAAGAAAATCTAACTAAAATATCCTAATTTATTGGTGCTAGAGAAGAGAAATTACCTCCAGAAGTCAGGTACTGACCGACCTCCCCACACTTAAGGCTTTGCACCATCCTCGGTGCCATCTGTCAGGAACAATGGTGGGCTGGTGGCAGTGTCTCCACAGTCGGGGCCGTCATGGCTCCCTGTGCTGGTGAAGGAACTGGAGTCCGGAGTGCCTGGATCGTCATCGGGTCGGTGATTGCCTGTAAGTAGCTCTTTGAGGTATTTGAAAAGGTGGTGGTTGCGGCGCTCTCGGAGCTTTACTTTCTTTTCTTGTTAGTCCAACCATTTCAGTATTTGATGCAGCAGCTGACTAGTAGATGGTGGGGGAGCTGCAGCATCCTCTGTGGACTGGCTGGTAGTGGCAAGTTGTGGCCTGAGATATCTCCCGTTAGGGACATACTGATCATCCCGTGAAAGAATGACTTTGGTGTCTCCAGCTCTGTAGGATACTCCGGCTACTGAGATAAGATCAGAGACCAATGCGGGGAAAGGTAGGTTGCCCGTGATTTGCACATGTTCCATAGCATTCCGGATATGTCTTGGTAAATTAAGAGGCTGGTATGTGAGGATGCACCATAGTAGAACGGCCATGTCTGCCATGAAAGAGGACTCATGAGTACTCAGGAAGACGTAATGGGACATAATCTGTGCCCATACGTGAGCCTCTAAGGTGAGTGCAGAAGCCGAGACTCCCTTAGGACGGGAATGATGGTATCTGAAGATCCATTTACTGCCAGGTCGAGCGATAACTCTGAGAACAGCGTCCCAGTCAAAGGTGTATGCCTGGCGTTTGATTGTGGCTTTCTGAAAGGCGTCCAATCCTTCTAGAGCATGTGGGAGATCTAAGGCTTGCTGTATGGCCTCTTCTGTAATGGGGACTTGCTTCTGGCGTAAATAAACGGACTGCAGAGTCGGCAAGTGGAAGTTAGAGTAGAACTCAACAACCCAAGAAAGATTAACCTGTCGTGGCTGTCTCTGTAAGAATCTCCAATGTCTTTGTGCAATTTGTGGCTCAACAAATTCAGCGATACGAGGCGGAAGGATAAGAAGGTGTTCATTGTTGTAGTTTCGAGCTGCCAGAATAGGAAACATCTGCTCACAGTAGCGATTTGGGAATTATGCAGTGTCCTTTGCTGGGAAGGCTCTTTCCTTTTCATCAACCTTGATAATCCTTTTAATTCTTTTTGTTGAGGGCTTGACTGCAGTTGAAGAAGGCTCTGCCACTAATGATCTCTTCGTTCCTTTCCTTGCTGTGGGTTTAGGGGTAACTTTCTCTTTGCATTTCTTGGTGGCCAGTTTGAAAAATGGAAGAGAAAGTAAGTTAAATCTAAGGTGATAAAGCAAGGAAGGGGATTGAGTGAGTGATAATCAGTGCACGGTAAAGATGAATGAAATAGACACAAGGTTATGACAACATGTGAAAAGATCAAGAAAGGGAATAGAATAAGTGCACGATAGGGAAGTAGATTCAAGATGTGTATTGGCATGCCGGCAAGGGCATGAGTAGCATAGATCAAGCATCACTTCGTAACAAACTATCACATTTGTATTGGCAATTAAATTCAATTAATAAAATGGTAAAGGGAATTTGTGAAAAACATGCATTGAATAGTAGAAAGTAAAATTGAGAAGTGCATAATGCCATATGGGCTTTTTCACAAACACATAGCATGCATGGTAAATAAGGTATAGAAAGTATTAAAGCAAACATGCAAGCAACCCTTTAAAGAAAATAATATATAATTGCCAACAATTTGCAACAATCCATAAGCATATAATGAGGAATAATGACTCAAATAAATTTCTAACACCATGTAAAAAGGAAAGAAGAAGAAAGAAAATATGGATAATGAAAAGAAAAAGAAAAGAAAAGAAAATAACATATAAAATAAGAAGAATGATAGAAAAGGAAGGAGGGAAGAAGAAAATAAAACCTTGTTAATGGAGGTGAGAGAGAGAGTGAAAGGTGAGATAGAAGGAAGAAGGGAGAAGGAAGAAATAAGGAGGGAAAAGAAAAATTAGGATTTGGAGAAGAGAAAGATAAGATATTTTGGCAATTTAGGTTGAGGTTGAGCTGTGTAGCGCAAGCGACGCGGCCGCGTGGGGCACGCGTTCGCATGATTGCGCATTAATTCAGTTGACGCGGTCGCGTCGGTCATGCGGTCGCGTGACCCATGTTATGCTTCTAGCGCGAGTGCAGCCTCGCGCATGCACAACTCTCTGTTCGAATTTATATATTTGCCAAATTTGGGGTGACGCGATCGCGTGGGGCATGCGATCGCGTGAGTGGGCTTCAGAAAGGAATGATGCGGACGCGTCGGCGACGTGGTCGCGTGATAGGGATTGTGCGTCCAGCACCAATCTAGCACCACTCTCGCACAATAATTCATTGTGCACCCTTTTTTACGTCGAAAATAGGGCACGTGGCCGCGTGGGGCACGCGGTCGCATGGGAGGCGATTATTCCCAAATGACGCGGACGCATCAGCGACGCGGTCGCGTAGGACGATTTGTGCCACTGGCATGCCACTAGCCACGCTCCAGCGTGACTCTCTGTTCGTTTTTATTTTCTCCCTTCTCCTAGCGACGTGGACGCGTCGCTGATGCGGTCGCGTCGCGTGGCTTTTTTTTTTAAAGTATGCAAATGCAGATGCACGAAATGTGCTGATAAAGAGAAGAGTTATTAAATAGAATAACTAAAAGTGACAAAAAGAACGATCATACCATGGTGGGTTGTCTCCCACCTAGCACTTTGCTTTAACGTCCGTAAGTTGGACGCTCCACTAGCTCAATCTTCTGCCATGTGGGGATCTTCCAAGAGGAAGATCTCAAGCTCTTTGTTTTTTGGCATCTTCTCACCATGGTATAGCTTCAGACGTTGTCCATTAACTTTGATAAGTTCAGAGCTTGAAGGATGGCTTAGGTGATAAACTCTGTATGGTTCGGCCCTCTCTACTCTGTATGGACCTTCCCATCTTGATCTCAACTTGCCTGGCATGAGCCTCAGTCGAGATTTGTAAAGGAGGACTAAATCCCCAGGTTAGAACTCTTTTCTCTTGATGAGCTGATCATGTACAGCCTTCATCTTCTCCTTGTATATTCTTGAGTTCTCATAAGCTTCTAGGCGAAGGCTCTCCAGTTCTTGCAGTTGCAAATTCCTTTTAGCTCCGGCTTTCTCAATTCCCATGTTGCACTCCTTGACTGCCCAAAAGGCTTTGTGCTCTACTTCAACTGGGAGGTGACAAGCTTTTCCATAAACTATGCAGAAAGAACTCATCCCAATGGGTGTTTTATATGCTGTCCTATATGCCCATAGTGCATCTTGTAGCCTGGTGCTCCAGTCTTTTCTATGAGGTTTGACTATCTTCTGCAAGATATGCTTTATCTCTCTGTTTGACACCTCGGCTTGCCCATTGGTCTGAGGATGGTATGCTGTTGCAACCTTATGAATTATTCCATGCTTCTTCATTAATCCTGTTAGTCTCCTGTTACAAAAATGGGTGCCTTGATCGCTCACGATTGCTCGTGGTGATCCAAAGCGGCAAATAATATGGTTTCTCACAAAGGAAACAACGATGTTAGTATCATCAGTGCGGGTAAGAATTGCTTCCACCCATTTGGAAACGTAATCCACAGCTAACAATATATAAAAATAACCATTAGAATTTGGAAATGGACCCATGAAGTCAATGCCCCAAACATAAAAAATTTCACAGAAAAGCATAATTTGTTGAGGCATCTCATCCCTCCTGGATATATTACCAAATTTTTGGCATGGGAGACAAGATTTACAAAACTCAGCAGCGTCTCTAAAAAGAGTAGGCCACCAGAATCCACAATCTAAGATCTTTCTAGCTGTTCTTTGAGGGCCAAAATGTCCTCCCCTCTCAGATGAGTGACAGGCCTCTAAAATGGACTGGAATTCTGATTGAGGCACACAACGTCTAATTACCTGATCAGCGCCACATCTCCATTAATATGGGTCATCCCATATATAATATTTAGACTTGATTTTCAGCTTGTCCCTTTGATGCTTAGAAAAGTGTGGAGAAAATGTGCGGCTAACTAGATAATTAGCTACAGGTGCGTACCAAGGGACTACCTTAGATACTACTTGCAGGTTATCAAATGGAAAATTATCATCTATAGGAGTAGAATCATCCTTAATGTGCTCGAGGCGACTCAAGTGGTCTGCCACTAGATTTTGGTTACCACTCCTATCCTTTATTTCTAAATCAAATTCTTGTAATAGCAGTATCCAATGTATGAGCCTTGGTTTAGACTCCTTTTTAGCTAATAGATACTTTAAAGCTGCATGGTCCGAATACACTACTACTCTAGTACCAAGTAAATAAGCTCGGAATTTATCCAGAGCAAAAAGAATAGCAAGAAGCTCTTTCTCAGTAGTGGTATAATTGGACTGGGCAGTGTCTAAAGTCTTAGACGTATAAGCAATAACAAAAGGATCATTACCTTCGCGCTGAGCCAGCGCTGCTCCTACTGCATGGTTGGAAGCATCGCACATGATTTCAAATGGCTGGCTCCAGTCTGGTCCTCTCACAATTGGAGCTTGAGTCAGGGCAATTTTCAGCTTGTCAAACGCTTGTTTGCAATCCTCACTGAACTCGAACTCAATATCCTTCTGCAATAATCTGGATAAGGGAAGTGCTACCTTACTAAAGTCCTTAATAAATCTCCTGTAAAAACCTACATGGCCAAGGAATGAACGGTTGATGCCTACTATGTCTGCTAAACTCTACCCAATTGCTTTCTTGTGCTTCCTCAGCACACTAAGTAACTGCTCTTCCTATTCAGGAGTGAGGTCTTGTGCAATGATAACTGGAAACTTCCGCTGGTCCTCAAGGTAAGCATATTTAAGGTGTGGAGGGAGGGGTTTCAATTCCAACTTCTGGTCATGATCTAGCTCTGGATTATCTGGAACTGATGGCAGTGGTAGAGTGCCTGCATTGTCCTCGGAATTCCCTACACTTGGACCTTGTCCTATGTACTTATCTACAAACTCTTCCTGGTGAACTTCAACTACGGTTTCATCTATGATGTTACACTCGAAGATAGAAGGATCTTCTAGAGGGTTGTTTATGACTCCATTCAGATTGAAGATTACCATTTGGCCATCTATTTCAAAAGAGTATGTTCCTGAAAAAGCATCCAATTTTAATTTTGATGTCTTCAGGAATGGTCTTCCCAATGCAGTTGCCGTCCTTCGTTGAGCACGCTGAACTTGTTGAATGCTTTTCTCTAAGATATTTAACGTTGGTTAAGTTCTTGAAGGCATTTTTCTTGGAGTTCTTGCCTTTCGGTCACTTGATTGATGGCTTGGGTGAGCTGGGAGTAATGCTCCTGTTGCATCTCCATTTGTTGTTTCTGCCACTCCTTTTGTTGACTCATCCAATTAGAGAGTAGTTCTTCTTTACGATCCATCCTTTGAGATTGAACATGTAGTTGTTGTTCTTGTCCCTCCATATAGCTCCTTGCCATATCCTCAATGGCTTCTTTAATGTGAAACAGATTTATGTTAGTTGGATCATATTGCTCTTCTTGCTGGTACCCTGTTTGTTGGGGTTCTTCTTGGTGAGGTTCTTCTTGGTGGGGCTCTTCTTGTGCAGTTCTTTTCCTTATCTGAGGCCTTCTTTGCAGTTGAGCGGGTGTCACATAGTTTATGCGCTGGAGCGTAACTAACCTCCTAGGATTTATCCACTGTGGATTGTTATCTTTGAATACCACCTTGGCTTTCATGCATAGTCTCAGGATGGTGCTGGGGTACCAAAGTCTAGCACCCGGATTATTCTTCTCGGCTGAATCCTGGATCCCTTTGGTGGACGAAATTGTGATTCATATGTTATTGCATTTTGTAAAATTCATTGCTTTTTCTTTCCCTGGCAATGACGCCAAAAACTTGGTGTCAATGCCATGGTTCACAACTTCGCACAACTAACCAGCAAGTGCACTGGGTCGTCCAAGTAATACCTTACGTGAGTAAGGGTCGATCCCACAGAGATTGTTGGTATGAAGCAAGCTATGGTCACCTTGTAAATCTCAGTCAGGCGGATAATAATTGATTATGGATAAGTTCGAAAATTAATAATAAACAGAAAATAAAATAGTAAATAGTTACTCATATAATTCCATGGTGAGAATTTCAGATAGGCATACGGAGATGCTGTGCTCCTCTTGAATCTCTACTTCCTTATTACATTCATCCAATCCTTCTTACTACTTTCCATGGCAAGCTGTATGTAGGGCATCACCGTTGTCAATGGCTACATCCCATCCTCTCAGTGAAAATGGTCATATGCTCTGTCACAGCATGGATAATCATCTGTCGGTTCTCAATCAGGTTGGAATAGAATCCTTTGATTCTTTTGCGTCTGTCACTAACATCCAACCTTCAGGAGTTTGAAGTTCGTCACAGTCATTCAATACCGGAATCCTACTCGGAATACCACAGACAAGGTTAGACTTTCCGGATTCCCGGAATCCTACTCGGAATACCACAGACAAGGTTAGACTTTCTGGATTCCCATGAATGCCACCATCTATCTAGCTTATACCACGAAGATTCTGTTGGGGAATCTAAGAGATATGCGCCCGGCCTAAAGTAGAACGGAAGTGGTTGTCAGTCACGCGCGTTCATAGGTGAGAATGATGATGAGTGTCACGGATCATCACATTCATCAAGTTGTTGTGCAACGTATATCTTGGAATAAGAATAAAAGAGGATTAAATAGAAAATAATAGTAATTGTATTGAAACTTGAGGTACAGCAGAGCTCCACACCCTTAATCTATGGTGTGTAGAAATTCCACCGTTGAAAATACATAAGTGAAAGGTTCAGGCATGGCCGAATGGCCAGCCCCCATGGTCTAAGGACTAGGCATCCAGAGATGTTCCAAGATATGGTCAAAGACCAGATAAGACTACTAATACACTAGTAAAAAGTCTTATTTATACTAAACTAGCTACTAGGGTTTACATGAGTAAGTAATTGATGCATAAATCCACTTCTGGGGCCCACTTGGTATGTGTTTGGGCTGAGCTTGATCTATCCACGAGCTGAGGCTTCCTTTGGAGTTGAACGCCGAGTTATAGCGTGTTTCTGGCGTTCAACTCCAGGTTGTGACGTGTTTCTGGCGTTTAACTCCAGACAGCAGCATGTACTTGGCGTTGAGCGTCACTTTACGTCGTCAATTCCCAAATAAAGTATGGACTATTATATATTGCTGGAAAGCTCTGGATGTCTAGTTTCCAACGCCATTGAGAGCGTGCCATTTGGAGTTCTGTAGCTCCAGAAAATTCATTTCGAGTGCAGGGAGGTCAGATTCCAACAGCATTAGCAGTCCTTTTGTCAGCCTTTTTCAGAGTTTTGCTCAAGTCCCTCAATTTCAGCCAGAAATTACCTGAAATCACAGAAAAACACACAAACTCATAGTAAAGTACAAAAATGTGAATTTATCATAAAAACTAATGAAAACATCCCTAAAAGTAGCTTGAACTTACTAAAAACTACCTAAAAACAATGCCAAAAAGCGTATAAATTATCCGCTCATCACAACACCAAAATTAAATTGTTGCTTGTCCCCAAGCAACTAAAAATCAAATAGGATAAAAAGAAGAGAATATACTATAAATTCCAAAATATCAATGAATATTAATTCTAATTAGATGAGCGGGACTTGTAGCTTTTTGCCTCTGAACAGTTTTGGCATCTCACTTTTTCCTTTGAAGTTCAGAATGATTGGCTTCTCTAGGAACTTAGAGTTTCGAATAGTGTTATTGACTTTCCTAGTTAAGTATGTTGATTCTTGAACACAGCTACTTTTATGAGTCTTGGCCATGGCCCTAAGCACTTTGTTTTCCAGTATTACCACCGGATACATAAATGCCACAGACACATGACTGGGTGAACCTTTTCAGATTGTGACTCAGCTTTGCTAGAGTCCCCATTTAGAGGTGTCCAGATCTCTTAAGCACACTCTTTTGCTTTGGATCACGACTTTAACCACTCAGTCTCAAGCTTTTCACTTGGACCTACATGACACAAGCACATGGTTAGGGACAGCTTGATTTAGCTGCTTAGGCCTGGATTTTATTTCCTTGGGCCCTCCTATCCATTGATGCTCAAAGCCTTGGATCCTTTTTACCCTTGCCTTTTGGTTTTAAGGGCTATTGGCTTTTTCTGCTTGCTTTTTCTTTTTCTTTCTATTTTTTTTGCCATTTTTTTCGCAAGCTTTTTACTTTTCATTGCTTTTTCTTGCTTCAAGAATCAATTTCATGATTTTTCAGATCATCAATAACATTTCTCTTTGTTCATCATTCTTTCAAGATCCAACAATTTTAACATTCATAAACAACAACATCAAAAATATGCACTGTTTAAGCATTCATTCAGAAAACAAAAAGTATTGTCACCACATCAATATAATTAAACTAAATTCAAGGATAAATTCGAAATTCATGTACTTCTTGTTCTTTTGATTAAAAACATTTTTCATTTAAGAGAGGTGAAGGATTAATGGAATTATTCATAACTTTAAGACATAGTTACTAAACACTAATGATCATGAAGTAGAGACACAAAACATAAATGAAAACAACATAAAAACCGAAAAGCAGAAAGAAATAAGAACAAGGAATGAATCCACCTTAGTGGCGTCTTCTTCTTGAAGGACCAACAATGTCCTTAAGCTCTTCTATGTCCCTTCCTTGCCTTTGTTCCTCCTCCCTCATTGCTCTTTGATCTTCTCTTATTTCATGGAGACTGATGGAGTGCTCATAATGTTCCACCCTTAATTGTTCCACATTGTAGCTCAAATCTTCTAAGGAAGTGTTGAGTTGTTCCCAATAGTTGTTGGGAGGAAAGTGCATCCCTTGAGGATCTCAGGGATTTCTTGATGATGAGCTTCCTCATGCATCTCTTGAGATCCGTGGAGGGTCTCTCTTGCTTGCTCCATCCTCTTCTTGGTGATGGGCTTATCCTCCTCAATGGAGATGTCTCCTTTTATGATAACTCCAGCTGAGTAGCATAGATGGCAAATAAGGTGAGAAAAAGCTAGCCTTGCCATGGTGGAGGGCTTTTCGGCTATTTTGTAGATTTCATTGGAGATGACTTCATGAACTTCTACTTCCTCTCCAATCATGATGCTATGAATCATGATGGCCCGATCCACAGTAACTTCAGATCGGTTGCTAGTGGGAATGATGGAGCGTTGAATGAACTCCAACCATCCTCTAGCCACAGGCTTGAGGTCCAGTCTTCTTAGTTGAACTGGCTTGCCTTTGGAGTCTCTTTTCCATTGAGCTCCTTCCACACATATGTCCATTAGGACTTGGTCCAACCTTTGATTAAAGTTGACCCTTCTAGTGTAAGGGCGTACATCTCCTTGCATCATGGGCAAGTGGAACGCCAACCTCACATTCTCCGGACTAAAATCTAAGTATTTCCCCCGAACCATTGTGAGATAATTCTTTGGACTCATGTTCATACTTTGATCATGGTTCATAGTGATCCATGCATTGGCATAGAACTCTTGAACCATTAAGATTTCGACTTTTTTGCATGGGGTTGGTTAGGACTTCCCAACCTCTTTTTCGGATTTCATGTCGGATCTCCGGATACTCATTTTTCTTGAGTTTGAAAGGGACCTCAGGGATCACCTTCTTCTTTGCCACAACATCATAGAAGTGGTCTTGATGGCTTTTGGAGATGAATCTTTCCATCTCCCATGACTCGGAGGTGGAAGCTTTTGTCTTCCCTTTTCCTTTTCTAGAGGATTCTCCGGCCTTAGGTGCCATTGATGGTAATGGAAAAACAAAAAGCTTATGCTTTTACCACACCAAACTTAAAATATTGCTCGCCCTCGAGCAAGAGAAGAAAGAAGAGAAGAAGAAGAAGAAGAAAATATGGAGGAGAAGGGGGAGTGTAGGTTTCGGCCAAGGTATAGAAGAGGGGGTTGTGTTGTGTGAAAATGAAGTAGAATGGAAGGGTATATATAGGGAGGGTAGTGGGTGTAGTTTCGGTCATTTAGGGTGGGATTGGGTGGGAAAGTGTTTTTGAATTTTGAAGGTAGGTGGGGTTTATGGGGAAGAGTGGATGGATGTGAGTGGTGAAGGGGGTAATTGGGGAGAGAGATTGAAGTTGTTGGGAAGTGTGATATGGGGAAGAGTGTTATAGGATTAGGAAGTAAGGTGGGAATATGTTAGGTGGGGATCTTGTGGGGTCCACAGATCCTGAGGTGATCCTGTGGGGTCCACAGATCCTGAGGTGTCAAGGAATCACGTCCCTACACCAAATAGACATACAAAATGCCTTTGCATACCATTCTGGCGTTTAAACGCCGAGGTGATGCACGTTCTGGGCGTTCAACGCCCATGTGTAGCATGTTCTGGGCGTTCAACGCCCATGTATAGCATGTTTCTAGCATTGAACGCCAGTTCCATGCTTGTTACTGGCGTTCAGCGCCAGCTTTCCTCAAGGTACATTCCTGGCGTTCAAATGCCAGAATGTTGCTTGTTTCTGGCGTTCAGCGCCAGATTCATGCTCTGTTCTGGCGTTGAACGCCAGCCAGATGCTTCTTACTGGCGTTGAACGCCAATCTGTCCTCCCTCCAGGGTGTGATTTTTCTTCTGCTGTTTTTGATTCTTTTTTTAATTTTTATATTTTTTTTCGTGACTTCATATGATCATGCACCTAATAAAACACAAAATAACAATAAAATAAAAATAAAATTAGATAAATAAAAATTGGGTTGCCTCCCAACAAGCGCTCTTTTAATGTTATTAGCTTGACAGTGGGCTCTCATGGAGCCTCACAGGTGATCAGGTCAATGTTGTATAGTCCCAACACCAAACTTAGAGTTTGGATATGGGGTCTTAACACCAAACTTAGAGTTTGGTTGTGGCCTCCCAACACCAAACTTAGAGTTTGACTGTGGGGGCTCTTCTTGACTCTGAACTGAGAGAAGCTCTTCATGCTTACTCTCTTTTGTCACAGAGGGATGGCCATGTGCCTTAAACACAAGGTAGTCCCCATTCAATTGAAGGACTAATTCACCTCTGTTGACATCTATCACAGATCCTGCTGTAGCTAGGAAAGGTCTTCTAAGGATGATGCATTCATCCTCTTCCTTCCTAGTATCTAAGATTATGAAATCAGCAGGGATGTAAAGGCCTTCAACCTTTACTAACACGTCCTCTACTATTCCATAAGCTTGTCTCAATGACTTGTCTGCCAATTGTAATGAGAACAAGGCAGGTTGTACCTCAATGATCCCCAGCTTCTCCATTACAGAGAGTGGCATAAGATTTATCCCTGACCCCAGATCACATAGAGCTTTTTCAAAGGTCAATTTGCCTATGGTACAAGGTATTAAGAACTTGCCAGGATCTTGTCTCTTTTAAGGTAAAATTTGCTGAATCCAGGTATCTAGTTCATTAATGAGCAAGGGAGGTTCACTTTCCCAAGTCTCATTACCAAACAACTTGGCATTCAGCTTCATGATAGCTCCTAAATATTGAGCAACTTGCTCTCCAGTCACATCTTCATCCTCCTCAGAGGAAGAATAGTCTTCAGAGCTCATGAATGGCAGAAGGAGATTTAATGGAATCTCTATGGTCTCTATATGAGCCTCAGATTCCTTTGGATCCTTAATAGGAAACTCCTTCTTGCTTGAGAGACGTCCCAGGAGGTCTTCCTCACAAGGATTTTTGCCCTTCTCCTCCCTTGTCCATTCGGCCATATTGATTACATCAATGGCCTTGCACTCTCCTTTTGGATTCTCTTCTGTATTACTTGGGAGAATACTAGGAGGAGTTTCAATGACTTTCTTACTCAGCTGGCCCACTTGTGCCTCCAGATTTCTGATGGAGGATCTTGTTTCACTCATGAAACTGAAAGTGGCCCTCGACAGATCAGAGACTAGATTGGCTAAATTAGAAGTGTTTTGTTCAGAATTCTCTGTCTGTTGCTGAGAAGATGATGGAAAAGGCTTGCTATTGCTCAGCCTATTGCGTCCACCATTGTTAAAGCCTTGTTGAGGCTTTTGTTGATCCTTCGATGAGAAATTTGGATGATTTCTCCATGATGAATTATAGGTGTTTCCATAAGGTTCACCCATGTAATTTACCTCTGCTATTGCAGGGTTCTCAAGATCATAAGCTTCCTCAGAAGCTGCCTCTTTAGTACTATTGGATGCATTTTGCCATCCATTCAGACTTTGAGAGATCATGTTGACTTGCTGAGTCAACACTTTGTTCTGAGCCAATATGGCATTCAGAGCATCAATTTCAAGAACTCCCTTCCTCTGAGGTGTCCCATTATTCACGGAATTCCTCTCAGAAGTGTACATGAATTGGTTATTTGCAACCATGTCAATAAGTTCTTGAGCCTCTTCAGGCATTTTCTTTAGGTGAATAGATCCACCTGCAGAATTGTCCAATGACATTTTCGAAAACTCAGATAAACCATAATAGAATATATCTAATATGGTCCATTCTGAAAACATGTCAGATGGACACCTTTTGGTCAACTGCTTGTATCTTTCCCAAGCTTCATAGAGGGATTCACCATCTCTTTGTTTGAAGGTCTGAACATCCACTCTAAGCTTGCTCAGCTTTTGAGGAGGAAAGAATTTATCCAAGAAGGCCGTGACCAACTTATCCTAGGAGTCCAGGCTGTCCTTAGGTTGTGAATCCAACCATATTCTAGCTCTATCTCTTACAGCAAAAGGGAAAAGCATGAGCATGTAGACTTCAGGATCTACTCCATTCGTCTTTACAGTCTCACAAATCTGCAAGAACTCAGTTAAAAACTGGTAAGGATCTTCAGATGGAAGTCCATAAAACTTGCAGTTCTGTTGCATTAAAGCAACTAGTTGAGGCTTAAGCTCAAAATTATTGGCTCCAATGGCAGGAATGGAGATGCTTCTTCCATCAAATTTGGACGTTGGCTTTGTGAAGTCACCAAGCATTCTCCTTGCATTGTTGTTGTTGGGTTCGGCTGCCATCTCCTTCTCTTGTTCTAATGTTTCTGAAAGGTTACCTTTAGATTGTTGTAATTTAGCTTCTCTTAGTTTCCTCTTCAGAGTCCTTTCAGGTTCGGGATCAATTTCATCAAGAGTGCCTTTTTCCTTGTTCCTGCTCATATGAAAGAGAAGAAAACAAGAAAAGAAAAGGAATCCTCTATGTCACAGTATAGAGATTTCTTTATGTTAGTAGAAGAAGAAAGGGGAGAAGAGTGAAGAATAATGGGTTCGGATTTTTAGATGAAGAGAGGTGAAGATAAGTGTTAGTAAATAAATAATTAAATAGAATAAGAAAAGAGAGGGAGAATTTCGAAAATAATTTTGAAAAAGAGGTTAGTATTTTCGAAAATTAAAGATAAGATAAGATTAAAATTAATATTTAAAACAAAAAGAGTTTTTGAAAAAGAGATGAGATATTTTCGAAAATTAGAGAGGAAAAATTGGTTAGGTGGTTTTGAAAAAGATAAGAAACAAACACAAAGTCAAAGAGTTAGTTGAAAAAGATATTAAAATCAAATTTGAAAAGATAAGAATATAAGTTATATAAGATATTTTAAAATCAAATTTTTGAAAAAGATTTAATTAAAAAAAATTAAAATTACTTGCTTCACTAACAAGAAACTACAAGATAAGATTCTAGAACTTAAAGATTGAACCTTTCTTAACAAGAAAGTAACAAACTTCAAATTTTTTAATCAATCACATTAATTGTTGGTGAGTTTTCGAAAATTTGATATAAAGATAAGAAAAAGATTTTGAAAATACTTTGAAAAAGAATTTAAAAAGATAAGATTTTTAAAATTGAAATTTTGACTTGACTTGTAAGAAACAACTAATTTTTAAAAATCTTTGACCAAGTCAACCCAAAATTTCGAAAATTTGGAGAGAAAAAAGGAAAAGATATATTTTTGATTTTTGAATTTTTGATTATGAGAGAGAAAAACATAAAAATGACCCAAAACATGAAAATTTTGGATCAAACACATGATGCATGCAAGAACACTATGAATGTCAAGATGAACACCAAGAACACTTTGAAGATCATGATGAACATCAAGAACATATTTTTCAAAAATTTTTAATGCAAAGAAAACATGCAAGACACCAAACTTAGAAATCTTTAATGCATGGACTATAACAAACGAAAAATGCATATGAAAAACAACAAACAACACAAAGCAAGAAAACATCAAGATCAAACAAGAAGACTTGTCAAGAACAACTTGAAGATCATGAAGAACACTATGAATGCATGAGATTTTCGAAAAAATAATGCATAAATTTTAAAAACATGCAATTGACACCAAACTTAAAAATTGACTCAAGACTCAAACAAGAACACAAAATATTTTTGGTTTTTATGATTTTATGATTTTTTTGTATTTTTATTAATAAATTTTTTTTCGAAAATATTTTTTTGGAAAAAAACGAAAAAGAAAAGAAAAATTTTGAAAAAGGTTTTTTGAAAAGTTTTTTTTTTGAAAAGAAAATTACCTGATCTGAGCAACAAGATGAACCGTCAGTTGTCCATACTCGAACAATCCCCGGCAACGGCGCCAAAAACTTGGTGGACGAAATTGTGATTCATATGTTATTGCATTTTGTAAAATTCATTGCTTTTTCTTTCCCTGGCAATGGCGCCAAAAACTTGGTGTCAATGCCATGGTTCACAACTTCGCACAACTAACCAGCAAGTGCACTGGGTCGTCCAAGTAATACCTTACGTGAGTAAGGGTCGATCCCACAGAGATTGTTGGTATGAAGCAAGTTATGGTCACCTTGTAAATCTCAGTCAGGCGGATAATAATTGATTATGGATAAGTTCGAAAATTAATAATAAACAGAAAATAAAATAGTAAATAGTTACTCATATAATTCCATGGTGAGAATTTCAGATAGGCATATGGAGATGCTGTGCTCCTCTTGAATCTCTACTTCCTTATTACATTCATCCAATCCTTCTTACTCCTTTCCATGGCAAGCTGTATGTAGGGCATCACCGTTGTCAATGGCTACATCCCATCCTCTCAGTGAAAATGGTCCTATGCTCTGTCACAGCATGGATAATCATCTGTCGGTTCTCAATCAGGTTGGAATAGAATCACTTGATTCTTTTGCGTCTGTCACTAACGCCCAACCTTCAGGAGTTTGAAGCTCGTCAGAGTCATTCAATACCGGAATCCTACTCGGAATACCACAGACAAGGTTAGACTTTCCAGATTCCCGAAATCCTACTCGGAATACCACAGACAAGGTTAGACTTTCCGGATTCCCATGAATGCCGCCATCTATCTAGCTTATACCACGAAGATTCTATTGGGGAATCTAAGAGATATGCGCCTGGCCTAAGGTAGAATGGAAGTGGTTGTCAGTCACGCGCGTTCATAGGTGAGAATGATGATGAGTGTCATGGATCATCACATTCATCAAGTTGTTGTGCAATGTATATCTTGGAATAAGAATAAAAGAGGATTGAATAGAAAATAATAGTAATTGTATTGAAACTTGAGGTACAGCAGAGCTCCACACCCTTAATCTATGGTGTGTAGAAACTCCACCGTTGAAAATACATAAGTGAAAGGTTCAGGCATGGCCGAATGGCCAGCCCCCATGGTCTAAGGACTAGGCGTCCAGAGATGTTCCAAGATATGGTCAAAGACCAGATAAGACTACTAATACACTAGTAAAAAGTCTTATTTATACTAAACTAGCTACTAGGGTTTACATGAGTAAGTAATTGATGCATAAATCCACTTCTGGGGCCCACTTGGTATGTGTTTGGGCTGAGCTTGATCTATCCACAAGCTGAGGCTTCCTTTGGAGTTGAACGCCGAGTTATAGCGTGTTTCTGGCGTTCAACTCCGGGTTGTGACGTGTTTCTGGCGTTTAACTCCAGACAGCAGCATGTACTTGGCGTTGAGCGCCCCTTTACGTCGTCAATTCCCGAATAAAGTATGGACTATTATATATTGCTGGAAAGCTCTGGATGTCGACTTTACAACGCCGTTGAGAGCGCGCCATTTGGAGTTCTGTAGCTCCAGAAAATCCATTTTGAGTGCAGGGAGGTCAGATTCCAACAGCATTAGTAGTCCTTTTGTCAGCCTGTTTCAGAGTTTTGCTCAAGTCCCTCAATTTCAGCCAGAAATTACCTGAAATCACAGAAAAACACACAAACTCATAGTAAAGTCCAGAAATGTGAATTTATCATAAAAACTAATGAAAACATCCCTAAAAGTAGCTTGAACTTACTAAAAACTACCTAAAAACAATGCCAAAAAGCGTATAAATTATCTGCTCATCACCCTTCAGCTATAATTTCGTGCACATTGATGCTCCCACCTTTTACAAAGCAATGTACCATGGTAGCTCGAGCAATATTGACCTCAGAATTGTTTGTGGCTGGAAGGATAGACCTCCTTACTAGCTCAAACCATCCCTTGGCTTCCGGAATGAGGTCTCCTTTCCTAATAAATCGCGGCCTCTTATCTGAGTATCTTTCCCAATCAGACCCAATAACACACATATCATTCACGATTTCTTCAAGTTCATCTTCATCGGGAGCATTGCTTATTCTTACTTGATAACTAAGCTCATCAAAATGTGGCGATCTCAGCTGAAGAGTCCTTGTTATAGCATTGGGGCTGAAGTCCACCTCTGTTCCTCTCATGTAGCTTTTGATGGTGGGGGCCCTAGTACTGTCTTCTCTGGCCACATTGGCATAGAACTCCTTGATGATGTTTGTATTTATCTTTGTCTCTGGGTTCGTGAGCTTTTGCCAACCCCTCTGTGCAATCTTCTCTCTAATCTTTGGGCACTCATCCTCGTTGAACTGGAATGTCAACTCTGGCAATATTTTCTTATTTTTGATCCGTTCATATTGGAGCTCATGGAAGGCGGTCTTGAATCTCCCGGCATCGAAAGAAGGCTGCTCCATAGGCTCCTTCCCTCTTCTCCTTTTAGAGCTCGACGATGCCATGAGTGATGGTTGGTAATTTTGCAGCTCACAAGATGTGGCTATGAGAGTGTGTATGAAACTTTTGGTGGAGAATGGAGTGTGTGTGTTCGAGAGAAGGAAGAGAGATGGATGGGAATGACAATTGCGTACAGAAAGGTGTAGAATGAGGGTCATTTATATAGAAAGATGATGGGTGTTTGAAGGGTGTAGATTGATGGTGTTGCTTAATAATGGACGGTTGGGGTTTGGCATTGGATGAGCACAAGGATCACCTCTTTTATGAGGGTCTTGATTTGGTCTCCAAGGCTATCCTACTTCCAATGTTGCATGGCAGCATTTCCTAAGGTGTACCCTTTGAAGGCAAGTGTGTAGTTCCCTTGGTATAATGGCCGAACCTCCCTTCTTTGATTTTCCTATCAAGTTCCACCAATCCCTTTTTTGATTTCCTATACAAGACAAACGGAATGCAAAAAGTCAATTAAATTTTTGGTGGGAAAAATTAAAGTATGAAATAGCTAATGTTAAAATCTTTTTCTTTTGTTTTTTTTAAATAACTAAATGCTTTTCATGAATGCAAATCAACCGACCAATCAATTTCCCATGCATGCAATGTTGGTAACACCAAACTTGTTTGTGATCATATGGTGCGACAAGATTCGAAACGAATCTCATACCATGGAGTGTGTTCAAGCCCTCTTGGTGTGCCTTGAACACCAAACTTATCATGTACTATATGCTGCATGTAGGGATTCTTATAGTGTTTGTTAGAGTTGATTTAAAATCCATGAACTTTGCCTTATTAACTAATATTAGAGATTAAAAAGGAAGGGTATAGAGCATGGTTTGCCTCCCATGAAGCGCTTCTTTAGCATCATTAGCTTGACGTTTGGCCTTTGTCAGGGTGGTTGGTAGTGCTTCAAATCTTCTCCCCTTGCAGTGAACCTGTTCCCATTGGCTTTATCAAGAAGTTCCACATGTTCTAAGGACAAGATTTTGTTGATGGTGTATACTGGAGGCAGCTGAGATGGAATGGTGGGGAGATGAGGTGGTATAGATGGAAAGTAGGCAGAGACCACTTCATCGCCTGGAGAGAAATCTTCTGTAGGGATTTTCTTGTTTTTCCATTCCCTTGGGCCCTTTTTCCTTGTGTCCCTTGATGTCACTTTTCTCCTTGTGGTTTTCTCTTTCAGGAGGGTTTTGTTGCTTGGTTCATATGACTATATTGGGTCTAGTTCCTCTTGGATTACACTTGGTTGTTTCTTCTTCTGATCACATTGGTTGTCACCAATGGGGATTTTCAGGTGTGGTGCTTGTGCTCCCATGCTTGTCTCTTCCATCAGCTCTTCATTGTTCTCTTACTTCAACTCTTCGCTATCATGATCTGCTTCTTGTGAGGGTTTAAATACGTTGAAGGTGAGCTGTTCACCGTGTATCCTCAATACTAGCTCTCCTCGCTCCACATCTATAAGTGCTCTGGCTGTGGCTAAGAATGGCCTTCCCAGGATGATGGGATGGATGAGATTCTCTTTCATTTCCACGATAACAAAGTCCGTAGGTAAGAAGTAGTTTCCAACCTTCACTAACATATTTTCAACCACTCCTATTGCCTGTTTTTGAGTTTTGTCAGCCAATCTAATGATTACATCTGTGGGTTTTAGCTCATTGATTTGAAGCTTTTTCATGAGGGACAGAGGCATTAAGTTGATACTTGCTCCCAAATCACAGAGCCCCTTATCAAACATTATCTCTCCTATAGCACAGGGAATGTGGAAACTCCCTGGATCCTTCTTCTTTGTGGGTGGCTCTGTTTGAATGAGAGCACTGCACTCCCTGTTCATCTTTATTGTTTGTCCACCCTTCAATAAACTCTTTTTGGCCAGCAGCTCCTTTATGTACTTGATGTAAGATGGCATTTGCTGGAGGGCCTTAATGAATGGTATATTTACATCGAGAGATGCAAACATGTCAAGGAATCTTGAATATATTCTCCTTGCTATACCACCTTTGAGCCTTTGGGGAAAGGGTGCATATGGGTTCAGGGTTTCCCCTTTCCTTGGCTCCTCTTTGTGTGTGGGATGGGGTGCGTGGTTTCTCTCTTCGTGCTTTTCCTTTGGATTGTCTTGGAGGTGTTCTGTTTGTGTGTCCACTTCCTCCACACTCCTCTCATCACTTGTGGTGATCATCTTGCATTCTTCCCACCTTACTTTCTTTGTTTCTCCTCTTGGGTTCTTCTCAGTGTCACTTGGAAAACCATCAGTGAGTTTGGGAAACTGTTGAGATAGATACCCTACTTGGGACTCCAGCTTCTTGATGGTTTCCCCCTGGTTTTTGATATTAGCTCACACTTCATCCTTAAACACTTTGTTGTCTTGGACTTCTTTACATATGTCCTCAAGTAGAGTCTCAATTCTGGAGAGTCTATCTTCGGTTAGTGATGGTGGGTTGAGGTTGGGTGGTTGAGAAGGGTGATTAGGTGGGTGTTGATAGGATCTCTGTGAGGTATGTTGGTGAGTTACATTGTTGTTGGAATTGTGGTTGTGGCATCTCTAATCTTGGCCTTAGTCTTGTTGATTTCCCCACCCAAAATTAGGGTGGTTTCTCCAACCAGTATTGTAAGTTTTGGAGTATGGATCATAGGTCTGTCTGGGTGAGTTTCCAACATAATTGGCTTGTTCTCCGTCAACTTCTTCTCCTACATTCACTCCTTCTGGAGCTGGTGATGAAGTGATGACTGCTGCAACTTGGTTTTCTTCCACCTTCTTGGTAAGATCTGCTAGCTGCTTGGTGATCATCTTATTTTGAGCCAGCAATGCATTCATGTGGTTCAGCTTCATTACTCCTCGAGTGTTGCTCCTTTCAGAAGCATAGAAGTAGTCATTCTGAGCGACAGTCTCAATGACATCTATGGCTTCTTCAATGGTTTTCTTCTTGTTTAGAGATCCCCTGATGAATGGTCTACAACCTTCTTTGACTCATAAGAAAGACCTTCATGGAAGATGTGCAGTTGAACCCATTCATTGAACATGTCCGGTGGGCACCTTCTTGTTAAGTCTTTAAACATTTCCCATGCCTCATAGAGAGTTTCACCATCTTGTTACCTGAAAGTTTGCACCTCAGCTCTCAGCCTGTTAATTCTTTGAGGAGGGTAGAGTCTTGCCAAAAATTTGTTCACCACGTCTTCCCAATTTGTTAAGCTCTCCTTTGGGAAGAATTCCAACCACTTAAATGCTTTGTCCCTGAGTGAAAAAGGGAACAAAAGCAGTCTATAGACATCCGGATGGACTCTATTAGACTTCACATTGTCACATATTCTCAGGAAGGTGGTTAGATGTTGATTGGGGTCTTCTTGGGCACTTCCTCCAAATGAGCAGTTGTTCTGAACAAGGGTAATGAGCTGGGATTTTAATTCAAAGTTGTTGGCATGTATGGTGGGCTTTTGGATGCTACTTCCAAAATTTCCTGGGTTTGGATTGATGTAAGAGCCTAGAACTCTTCTTTCTTGCCCAGCATGATTCACAGGGCCTTCTTTGGCATGGTTGTTTTTCAAGTTCTCCTCCATGTTTGTTTCAAAGTACTCTTCCTCTTCCTCAGCACCAACAACTCTTTTCCCTCTTGCTTCCCTCCTTAATCTCCAGAGGGTCCTCTCAGGTTCCGAATCGAAGGAAGTTGAAGCTCCGCTTCTTCTCCCTGTCATAGACCTAACAAGGCACATAGCAAGAAATAAAATAAAGAGATTATTCTTGTTAGAGTGGCTGTTAGTGTGAGTGGTGCAATTTATCAAACAGTTAGTCGGTTAGTGAGCAGAATTGTAGATAATAACAAAGAAAAAAAAAGAAAACAACGAGGGGTGAGGGGATGAGGAAGAAACTAAAGAAACTGAAGGTAAAAAACTAAACAAATAAAAGAAAAATGCTCAATCTAGTGAGCTTCCAACTTAATCATTGTCGATACAAAATAAATCCCCGGCAACGGTGCCATAAACTTGATGCACGAAAACTTGTCTCTCGACAAATTTCCCTTCGGCAAGTATACCGAATTGTCGTCAAGTAAAAACTCACAATAGAGTGAGGTTGAATCCCACAGGGATTGATTGGTCAAGCAACTTTAGTTGGAAGAGTATGCTAGTTGAGCTAAACAGAATGTAGTTAAAATTTGCAGGAATTTAAATGGCGGGAAAGTAAATTGCAGAAAACAAAGTGCAGAATCTTAAATGGGGATTTGGGGAGATGAACATGGAAATAAATGGCAGAAAGCAAAGAGAATGGGTAAGATCAGAAATGGGGAATTCATTAGGCTTAGAAGATGTTGCATTCTCCGGATCAAATTCATTCTCATCTCTTCCTCAATCAATGCACTCATTGATCTCCTTGACAATCTTAGGTGATTGGATCCTAATTCCTTGGCAATCCAATCTCTCTAAGCTTGAACAATTGCCCAATTCCTTGATTTAATTGCTCATGGGAAGAGATGAAGTGTGGTCACTGATTATACCACATGTATTTCCAAATCAAAGTGTTGGGAGGATTACATGTCACTATATCCGTCCAGACCCCAATTTGGTCCAACATGAGAAAGCATTTCTAGCATGATCTCCTCATCCCTTTTCTAAGGCTCAGAGGAGATCCAATTATGGAGAGTTTCTTCTCCAAGACAACTAACCAATTGAATGAAGATCGAAAGCTTTCTAGTAAAATCAAGAAGAAAGAAAGAGGAAGAAGAACAAAAACTATAATTGATCCATCAAATTACAACAGAGCTCCCTAACCCAATGAAAGGGGTTTAGTTATTCATAGCTCTGGAAATGGAAAATGGTAATGAAGAATACATGCTTAACTAGAAAATGCAGTAAATATACAGATGGTAGTTCTCCAAAGTGCCCAAGCTCTCTATAGTTTAAAACTACTCCTATATATACTACTCTTCTTGATCTTCTAGTGAGTTCTTCAAGTCTTGGATGTGGGCCTTAGATCTTGAGTTAAAGCAGTTACAATCTTCAGTGGGCTCAGCTTGTAGAAAAGTGTGAGTGAGGCCTGGGCGTTAGTTAGGACGTTAGTGGTGTTAATGTTAAGTGAAGATGTGGGTTCGAGAACGTTAGTGGCAATCACCTTTTTCACTAACGTTCCAACCCCAAAATGGTCCACGTTAACTTCAATGTTAGTGGCACTAACGTGACCACTAACGTTGCCTCATGGTCCTTCACAAACATTATTGGGAATCACCTTTTCCAATAATGTTGCATTGTGCCCCCTTTCCCTACGTTAGAGTTCACGTTAGTATAACTAATGTGACTCTTAACGTGGGCATGCCTAAGCTTCAAGAGCGTTAGTGACACTTACCTTTGTCACTAACGCTCCAAACGCCCCTCCTCCCCACGTTACAGTTCACGTTAACTAGGTTAACGTGGCCACTAACGTGGTAGTGAATGCTATCTCCAACGTTAGTGACAAAGGTGAGTGTCACTAACGTTGGCTCATCATGCTTAGCTCCACGTTAACTCTCACGTTAGTGGTCTTAACGTGACCACTAACGTGGGCGATATTGGCTTCATCCAACGTTAGTGACAAAGGTGAGTGTCACTAACGTTGGCATTGTCTTCCGCTTCCACGTTAGAGTTCACGTTAACTAAGTTAACGTGACTCTTAACGTGGCCAATTTCCAATTTGGAGCGTTAGTGGTATTCACTTTTACCACTAACGCTGGAGCTCTCTTTTTCTCCACGTTAACTATCACGTTAATGTAGTTAATGTGGCAATTAACGTGGGCTATGATGGCTTCGTAGGCGTTATTGGCGATCACTTTTCTCATTAACGTTGCAAGCTCATTCACATTCCACGTTAGTGGTCACGTTAATTAGATTAACGTGGCTACTAACGTGGTTCTTCCTTGCTTCCTTTGTCCTGAAATCAAGCAAATAAAGTGTATCAAAGCTCTAGCCCAAGTCATGAGATTATGAATCATCAATTTGTCGTTCAATCCTTGCAAAATCCTCATGAAATCATGTAAAATTTACAATAGTTGCTTGAATCAAGGTGTAAGTGTATTTTCATCCAAAACTTGCCTTATTTACTAAGAAAATGCATGAAAATACCCTAAAACAGTAAAGAAAAGGTCAGTGAAACTGGCCTAGATGCACTGGCATCACTAATCTAATTGTTTCTTGTGCCTTTGAGTCATGTCCATGGGCTTTGCTTGCTTTGGATTTGAGGAAGAGTAGATCCGGATGGCCTTGGTTCAATTGGTTTGGAGGCATGGGTCAATGTTGCTTGATTCAAGTTGGTTTGGTGTGTGGGAACCTTCCAGGGGAGCGTTCAGTTAATTCATCCAACTGAGCGCTACCCATTGCCTTTTGCCCCCAATTCTTGTTGCGTGCCAAGCTTCCTTGGGCCTTTATAGCGCTAAGTTAACAAAGTTAACTCAGTGCCCTTGGTGCCTTGAGGTTCCCAGCTTTGAATCCTTGCTGAGGCCACTTTGGGGCCAATTTTCCTTGGAGTTAAAGTAGTGGCGCTTCCTCTTGGTTCCTTATGTGCAAGGTTCGATCCTTGGTGGCTTCACTAGTAAATATTGCGCCTTGCATTTTCTCATGCCAAGCCACGATAAAGTTAACTCTCTTAACTGAGCGCTATTGATTTTCTTGGGTTCCTTGGGCGCTCAGTTAAGAGAGTTCACTTAGCGCCAAGCCTTTGCTCCCTTGGCCTTGGTGAAGTAAGCTTGATGCCAATAATTCATGAGGAGTGGCGCTCAGTGAAGAAAGGGAACTAAGTGCCCTTTGTTGTGGAATGGAGCTCCAACTTCGAGCCTTGCCTCCAACATTTTCCTTATGCCAATTTCCTTGTGAAGCATTGGCGCTGAGTTAAAATATTTAACTTAACGCCCTTGCTTTCCCTTGGTGCGAGTTGCTTTTTCCTTGGCCTAGCAATTCTTGGTGGCCCGAGAAAGTTAAATTATTGAACGGAGCGCTCCCGTTGATTTGATGAATGCTAGCTCATTCATTTCCGTGCCTAATGAATGCTGGCCAATTGGTTTCATTCATTGGCATTTAAATGCATGCTTTACCGTGAAGCTCTCTTTTATTTATCAATTCATGCATGCATGTACAATGCTATTAATGCCTTGCCATTAACTTAAATCATTCTGAGTTAAATGCATGCGTGCTTTATTAGTTAGTAATGCCATTTTAGCATGCATTCATGGATTGGCGTTAATTAAATGCATTCATAAATGAGTAATTCATGCCATGGCTTCATGGTCATGGGCCACACTTTTAAAAGCGTGGCCTAAGATTCCAAAACGTACTCAATATTCAAAGCGTGCTCTAAATTCTTCGTTTCTTCTTTTTAGCTGATTTTGTGCTATTTTTCTTCTTTTTCCACCTATTTCTTACAAAATTTATAAAATCAAAAGATCAAAGAAATATACCAATTAAGCACAAAAACATTTAATATTTAAGCACTAATCATCAAATTTTTGTATGAAAAAGCATAGAAAAACATGACATGATGACATGTCATCAGAAGATCATACCATGGTCGGCTGTCTCTCACCTAGCACTTTTAGTTATTGTCCTTAAGTTGGACATTTGGTGAGCTCCTTGTCATGGTGGCTTGTGCTTGAACTCATCTTGAAACTTCCACCAACGCTTGGACTTCCAATAAACTTCATCATTCTCAAGTGAACTTGCCAAGCCTTGAGGGAGTTCTTCACAAGCTTTGAGCTCCCAAAGTCGATCCTCTTGTATGTCGGGATCCCAAACCTAATTTCTACACTCGACTTGAAGTGGATCGTCATTGTTCCTACCAGGTGGCAAGCAGTCTGAATTCTCAATGCAATGCCAAACTCTTCTCTTAGATCCAACCAATTGGTTACTAGTCCCACCCTTGCATCTAGCTCTTAAAATATCGACCTTGATGAGTCTTGATTTGCAACTCCAACCACTAAACATTCTTCTCTTACGCTTAATGCCACAAAGCTTCCTAAGTTGACCATCGGTTTCAAGAATACCATACTCAAGTGGGACTGTAGAGCGAATAGAGATAAGTCTTACCCACTGACGATCGGACTTCTGCTGGTAAAGAATTTTATAAAAAATAATCGCGTTGTAAGTATAGTTTCTAAACCAACAGAGAATCCTTCCATACAAAAGTTTGGTTGTCACAAGTAACAAAACCCAATAAATTTATAAACCGAAGTATTCAAACCTCGGGTCGTCTTCTCAAGGAATTGCAGGGAGGTGTGTTTTATTATTGATTATGGAAAAAGTATCTTTTTGTGGTTTTTAAATAGGTTGAACAAGAAATGTAAATTGCAAGAAATTAAATTAATAACTAATAAAGCTCTTGGCAAGGTATGAGAATTAGAAGTCCTATCCTAGTTATCCTTATCAATTGTGATGAGAATTGGCTTTTGCTCCCACTTGGTCAACCTCTAACTATGAAGGTATGTTAAGTGGATAAATCAATTTGATTCCTCAAGTCCTAGTCAATTCCTAAGAAAAGACTAGAGTTAGGGGAATTCAAATCAATCAGCAAAGAATTCCAATTTTCAATCATCAGCTGAGTTTGATAACTCAAGAGTCTCTAATTACTCAACCAAAGCTAAGAGTGTAAAAAGCTAAATTAAAATCATATAAATGAAATACCTCAAATTATATTAAATAGAAAGTTAGATTGAACATAAGAATCCATAAACCAAATTGGCAACATCAAGTAATCAACTAAAGTAATAGAATAAATAAAAGTAGAAGAAAACATAAAGAAAAGTAAAGGAATATTAAACCTGAAAATTGAGAAGTAGAAATCTTAATCCTAAAAGAAATCCTAAATTCTAAAACCTAAGAGAGAGGAGAGAGCCTCTCTCTCTCTCTCTAAAAACTACATCTAAACCTAAAATTATGAATTATGAGCCTATGCTAAGTATTCTTTGAGTCTCTGCATGTTCTCTGGCTTTATTCTATGTTTCTGGGCCAAAAATTAGGTCAAAACACGGCCCGAAATTGCTCCCAGCGTGTTCTGTTAATTCTGCAGATCGCGTATGTCACGCATATGCGTCATCCACGTGTACGCGTCATTCAGCATTTTTTTGCCACGTGTATGCGTCGTCCATGCATTCGCGTCATTCGTGCAGACTCCAATCCACGAGTTCGCGTCAGGCACGCAAACGCGTCACTGCGATTTTCTCCATTTTGTGCGGTTGCGTTAGCCATGCGTCTGCGTCGGTGTTCGCTGGTTATCTCCTTAGTTTCTTGTGTTCCTTCCACTTTTGCAAGCTTTCTCTCCATTCTCTAAGCCATTCCTGCCCTATGAAGCCTGAAACACTTAACACACAGATCACGACATCGAATGGTATAAAGGAGAATTAAAATATACAATAAAAGGATCTCTAAGAAGCAAGTTTTCAACCATAGAACAACTTTGGGAAGGAATTGTAATATCATGCTAATCATATGAATAAGTGGACAAGAATTTGATAAAAACCACTCAATTAAACACAATATAAACCATAAAATAGTGGTTTATCAACCTCCCCACACTTAAACATTAGCATGTCCTCATGCTTAGCTTAAGGAGATAAAACAAATGAGTAGGGAAAAGCAAGACTCATGCAATGCAACCTATGAATGTGAATGCAACTACATGCTAAGATGTTTCTATCTACTTGATTAAAAACAAACAAGTTCTCCAAGACAAATACAAACCAAATTCCACTAATTCAAATCGTACAATAAAAAGCAAGTAAACTTGTAAGAAGATAGCTCATGAAAACAAGGAACATAGAATCAAGCACTGAACCCTTACTGGTAGTGTATATCACTCTAACTCTCAAGTGTCTAGGGTAAATCACTCTACTCTTCTCTAATCATGCTTTCTAAACTTTGTTCTTTATCTAACCAATCAATAAATATTTAGTATACCAATGCAAACATCATGAGGTCTTTTCAAGGTTGTAATAGGGCTAAGGTAAGGGTGAGGATATATGTATGGCCAAGTGAGCTATAATATGAATCTTTGACTAATGTAAGCTCTTACCTAACACACACACATACTCTATGTAATTCTAAAAATTACACCTAGCTACCCATAATTCCCACTTTTGTATCACATACTCATGTACCAAATTTTTTTATATTTCTTTATCACATGTGCATTGATCTTTCTATTAAAGCTTAACAATGTGGTATTTTTGTCTCCTTATTTATTTACTTATTTATTGAATATTTTTGGATTTTTTTTTGTGTAGAGAAATAAACATAACTTATCAATGCACATGGATTTTCCATTATTTAATTATTTTGGTTTTTCATGAGTAGGTTCCCAAATTCCCAATATTCAAATAAATTAGAAACATGATACATTCCCTTATTAACCCATGTTCCCACAGTTTCCCCACACTTAGTTGATGCACAACCTCTATCTTAAGCTAACCAAAGATTTAATTGGGATATTTAATTTGTTTTTCTGCTTAAGACTAGTGATGTGGTAAAATATTAAACAAATGGGGATAAAAGGCTCAAGGTGGCTAACTGGTGTGCGTAATTGTGATCATCAACAATGGCACCAAAGACTTGGTGCTCTCAAACGTGAATCACACTTTGTCACAACTCTGCACAACTAACCAGCAAGTGCATTGGGTCATCCAAGTAATACCTTACGTGAGTAAGGGTCGATCCCGCGGAGATTATTGGTATGAAGCAAGCTATGGTCATCTTGTAAATCTCAGTTAGGCGGATTCAAATGGTTATGATGGTTTTCGAAAATATAAAGATAAATAAAGCATAAAATAAAGATAGAGATACTTATGTAATTCATTGGTGGGAATTTCAGATAAGTGCATGGAGATGCTGTGTTCCTTCTGAATCTCTGCTTTCCTACTGCTTCATCCAGTCACTCTTACTCCTTTCCATGGCAAGCTATATGTAGGGCGTCACCGTTGTCAATGGCTACTTCCTATCCTCTCAGTGAAAATGGTCCTCTACAGTTTCCCGCATGGCTAATCAGCTGTTGGTTCTCGATCATGTCGGAATAGGATCTATTGATCATTTTGCGTCTGTCACTACGCCCAACACTCGCGAGTTTGAAGCTTGTCACAGTCATTCAATCCCTGAATCCTACTCGAAATACCACAGACAAGGTTTAGACTTTCCGGATTCTCATGAATGCTGCCAATGGATTCTAGCTTATACCACGAAGAGTCTGATCTCACGGAATGGAAGACTTGGTTGTCAGGTGAGGGCAACCATGCGTCGTGCATCAGGAATCCAAGAGATACACACTATAGCTCTCACTTATAGAACGGAGGTGGTTGTTAGGCACGCGTTCATAGAAGGATGGATGATGATGAGTGTCACGGATTATCACATCCATCAGGTTGAAGTATGAGTGATATCTTAGAATAAGAATAAGTGTGAATTGAATAAAAAACAGTAGTACTTTGTATTAAAACCCGAGGTACAGCAGAGCTCCACACCTTAATCTATGGTGTGTAGAAACTCCACCGTTAAAAATACATAAGTGAAGGTCCAGGCATGGCTGTGAGGCCAGCCCCCAATGTCTAAGAACTAAATGTCCAAAGATTGAAATGGTCAAAACACAACTAGTACAATAGTAAAAAGTTCTATTTATACTAAACTATTTACTAGGGTTTACAGAAATAAGTCTAAATGCAGAAATCCACTTCCGGAGCCCATTTTGGTGTGTGCTTGGGCTGAGCTTGAGCTTTACATGTGCAGAGGCTTCTCTTGGGGTTAAACGCCAAGTTGTACATGTTTTTGGCGTTTAACTCTGGTTTGTGATGTGTTTCTAGCGTTTTACTCCAGAATGCAGCATGGAATTGGCGTTGAACGCCAGTTTATGTCATCTACACTTGAATAAAGTATAAACTATTATATATTACTGGAAAGCCCTAGATGTCTACTTTCCAACGCAGTTGAGAGCGCGCCAGGTGGAGTTCTCTAGCTCCAGAAAATCTATTTCGAGTGCAGGGAGGTCAGAATCCAACAACATCAGCAGTCCTTTGTCAGCCTGAATCAGATTTTTGCTCAGGTCCCTCAATTTCAGCCAGAAAATACCTAAATCACAAAAAAACACACAAACTCATAGTAAAGTCTAGAAATGTGAATTTTACATAAAAACTAATGAAAACATCCCTAAAAGTAGCTAGATCCTACTAAAAACTACCTGAAAACAATGCCAAAAAAGCGTATAAATTATCCGCTCATCACAACACCAAACTTAAATTGTTGCTTGTCCCCAAGCAACTGAAAATCAAATAGGATAAAAAGAAGAGAATATACTATAAATCTTGAAGTATCAATGAATATTAGTTCTAATTAGATGAGCGGGACTTGTAGCTTTTTGCTTCTGAATAGTTTTGGCATCTCACTTTATCCTTTGAAGTTTAGAATGATTGGCATCTATAGGAACTTAGAATTTCAGATAGTGTTATTGATTCTCTTAGTTAAGTATGTTGATTCTTGAACACAGCTACTTTTATGAGTCTTGGCCGCGGCCCTAAGCACTTTGTTTTCCAGTATTACCACCGAATACATAAATGCCACAGACACATGACTGGGTGAACCTTTTCAGATTGTGACTCCGCTTTGCTAAAGTCACCAGTTAGAGGTGTCCAGAGCTCTTAAGCACACTCTTTTTGCTTTGGATCATGACTTTAACCACTCAATCTCAAGCTTTTCACTTGGACCTGCATGCCACAAGCACATGGTTAGAGATAGCTTGATTTAGCCGCTTAGGCCTGTATTTTATTTCCTTGGGCCCTCCTATCCATTGATGCTCAAAGCCTTGGATCCTTCTTACCCTTGCCTTTTAGTTTTAAGGGCTATTAGCTTTTTCTTCTTGCTTTTTCTTTTTTTTTCCTTCTAATTTTTTCGCCACTTTTTTTTTTCACAAGCTTTGTTCTTCACTGCTTTTTCTTGCTTCAAGAATCAATTTCATGATTTTTCAGATCATCAATAACATTTCTCTTTGTTCATCATTCTTTCAAGAGCCAACAATTTTAACATTCATAAACAACAAGATAAAAAATATGCACTGTTCAAGCATTCATTCAGAAAACAAAAAGTATTGTCACCACATCAATATAATTAAACTAATTTCAAGGATGAATTCGAAACTCATGTACTTCTTGTTCTTTTGTATTAAAAACATTTTTCATTTAAGAAAGGTGAAGGATTCATGGAATTATTCATAGCCTTAAGACATAGACACTAAATACTAATGATCATGTAGTAAAGACACAAACACAGGCAAACATGAAGCTCAAAAACCGAAAAACAGAAAGATAAGAATAAGGAAGTTAAGGAATGAGTCCACCTTAGTGATGGTGGCATCTTCTTCTTGAAGGACCAATGATGTCCTTGAGCTTCTCTATGTCTCTTCCTTGCCTTTGTTGCTCCTCCCTCATAGCTATTTGATCTTCCCTAATTTCATTGAGAATGATGGAGTGCTCTTGGTGTTCCACACTTAATTGGTCCATGTTGTAACTCAAGTCTTCTAGAGAAGTATTGATTTGTTCTCAATAATTGTTAGGAGGAAAATGCATCCCTTGAGGCATCTCAGGGATTTCTTGATGATGAGCTTCCTCATGCGTCTCTTGAGATCCATGAATGGGATCTCTTGTTTGCTCCATCCTCTTCTTAGTGATGGGCTTATCCTCCTCAATGAGGATATCTCCCTATGACAACTCCAGCTAAGTTGCATAGATGGCAAATGAGATGAGGAAAAGCTAGCCTTGCCAAGGTAGAGGGCTTTTCGGCTACTTTGTAGAATTCAAGAGAGATAACTTCATGAACTTCTACTTCCTCTCCAATCATGATGTTATGGATCATGATGGCCCGATCCACAGTCACTTCGGATCGATTGCTAGTAGGGATGATGGAGCATTGGATGAACTCCAACCATCCTCTAGCCACAGGCTTAAGGTCCAGTCTTCTCAATTGAACCGGCTTGCCTTTTGAGTCTCTTTTCCATTGAGCTCCTTCCACACATATGTCCATGAGGACTTGGTCCAACCTTTGATCAAAGTTGACCCTTCTAGTGTAGGGGCGTGCGTTTTCTTGCATAACTGGCAAGTGGAACGCCAACCTTACATTTTCCGAACTGAAATCTAAGTATTTTTTCCGAACCATTGTAAGCCAATTCTTTGGATTCGGGTTCATACTTTGATCATGGTTCCTAGTGATCCATACATTGGCATAGAACTCTTGAACCATTAAGATTCTAACTTGTTGAATGGGGTTGATGAGAACTTCCCAACCTCTTCTTTGGATCTCATGTCGGATCTCCGGATACTCATTTTTCTTGAGCATGAAAGGGACCTCAGGGATCACCTTCTTCTTGGCCACAACTTTATAGAAGTGGTCTTGATGGACCTTTGAGATGAATCTCTCCATCTCCCATGACTCGAAGGTGGAAGCATTTGTCTTTCCTTTCCTCTTTCTAGAGGTTTCTCCGGCCTTAGGTGCCCGAAGAACTGAAGATTGATGGTTTAGAGGTTATAGTAAACTCTCATTATAAGTATAGTTACTAAACCAATCAATCAACCTTTCTTACAAACGTTTTGGTTGTCACAAGTAACAAACCCCTAAATAAATTGATAACCGAAGTATTTAAACCTCGAGTCGTCTTCTCAAGGAATTGTAGGGAGGTATGTTCTTATTATTGGTTATGAGTTTGTAAATTGGGGGTTTTGAAAGTGAGGAACAAGTATGGTAAATGATAAGAAAAATAAATAAATAACTGTAAAATAAATTCTTGGCAAGATATGAGAAATTAGAAGTCCTATCCTAGTTATCCTTATCAATTGTGATGAGAATTGGATTTTTCTCCCACTTTGTTAACCTCTAACTATGAAGGTAAGTTAAGTGGATGAATTAATTCAAATCCTTAAATTCCAGTCTTTCCTTGGGAAAAGTTAGAATTATTGGATCTCGAATTAATTCTTGAAGAATTCCAATTTTCAGTCAACAATGAGTTTGATAACTCAAGAGTTACCAATTAATCAACTAAAGCCAAAAGGGAATAAAATCTACTTGAATGAAAATAAATTGGATAAAGCCAAAGCATCCATAACATATAAATCTGAAATACCTCAAATTATATTAAATAAAAATGTCAATTCTAACATGGACAATATCATCAGCCAATTGGGCAACATTAATCAAACACAAATAAAAATATCAGAGTAAATAAAAGTAGAAGAGAAACATAAATTATTGAACCTGGTATGAAGAAATAATCCTAATCCTAATAGAAATCCTAATCCTAAATCCTAAGAGAGAGGAGAGAACCTCTCTCTCTAAAAACTACATCTAAAACTATGAAAAGTGAATTATCCAAGCATGTTGAGTCTCTGCATGTTCTCTGACTTTAATCTGTGTTTCTGGGCCGAAAACTGGGTTGAAATGCGGCTCAGAATCTCTGCCAGCGACTTCTGTAATTCTGCAGATTGCGCACATCACGCGTCCACGTCGTCTACGCGATCGCGTCACTCAGCATTTTTCGTACCATGCGTGCACGTCGTCCACGCGTTCGCGTCGTTTGTGCAGCTTCCAATCCGCGCGGTCGTGTCATGCACGCGAACGCGTCACTCTGATTTCATCCATTTCGCGCGGTCGCGTGAGCCATGTGACCGCGTGACTTCTCGCTGGTCATCTCCTCAATTCCTTGTGTTCCTTCCATTTTTGCATACTTCCTCTTCGTTCTCTAAGCCATTCCTACCCTATGAAGCCTGAAACACTTAACACACAGATCAAGGCATCGAATGGTAATAAGAGAGGATTAAGATTAGCTAAATTAAGACCAAAGAAGCATGTTTTCAATCATAGAACTAAACTAGGAAGGAATTGTAAAATTAGAAAGAGAAAAGTAGTTAGGTGGTTTTGAAAAAGATAAGAAATAGTAAAACAAACAAAAAGTCAATTAGTTAGTTGAAAAATATTTGAAAATCAATTTTGAAAAGATAAGAAGTTAGAAAAGATTTTTGAAATCAAATTTTTGAAAAAGATATGATTTTGAAAAAGATATGGTTAAAAAGATATGATTGAAATTTATTTTGAAAAAGATTCGATTTTTAAAGTTAAAATTGATTACTTGACTAACAAGAAACTAAAAGATATGATTCTAGAATTTAAAGATTGAACCTTTCTTAACAAAAAAGTAACAAACTTCAAATTTTTGAATCAATCACATTAATTGTTAGTAAAGTTTTTGAAAATCATAAAATAAAGATAAGAAAAAGATTTTGAAAATCAATTTTAAATAAAATTTTCGAAAATAACACAAGGAAAAAGAAAAGATTTGATTTTGAAAAAGATTTTGAAAAGATAAGATTTTTAAAATTGAAATCTTGACTTGACTATCAAGAAATAACTTATTTTAAAAATTTTTGACAAAGTCAACCCAAAGATTTTGAATTTTATGAGAGAAATAAGGAAAAAAATATTTTTTTGATTTTTGAATTTTTAATGATGAGAGAGAAAAATACAAATATGACCCAAAACATGAAAATTTTGGATCAAAACCAATGATGCATGCAAGAACACTATGAATATCAAGATGAACACCAAGAACACTTTGAAGATCAAGATGAACATCAAGACTTATTTTTGAAAAATTTTTAAGAAAGGAAAAACATGCAAGACACCAAACTTAGAAATTTTTAATGCTTAGACACTATGAATGCAAAAATGCATATGAAAAACAACAAAAGACACAAACTAAGAAAATACGAAGATCAAACAAGAAGACTTACCAAGAACAACTTGAAGATCATGAAGAACACCATGCATGAAATTTTTGGAAAAAAAATGCATAAATTTTTAAAACATGCAATTGACACCAAACTTAAAAATTGACACTAGACTCAAACAAGAAACACAAAATATTTTTGATTTTTTTTATTTTATTAATTTTTTTTGGATTTTTCGAAAATTAATTTTGGAAAAATGAAAACAAAGAAAAAATTTTTGAAAGATTTTTGAAAAGAAAATTACCTAATTTGAGTAATAAGATGAACCGTCAGTTGTCCAAACTCAAACAATCCCCAGCAACGGCGCCAAAAACTTGGTGCGTGTAATTGTGATCATCAACAATGGCGCCAAAGACTTGGTGCTCTCAAACGTGAATCACACTTTGTCACAACTCCGCACAACTAACCAGCTAGTGCACTGGGTCGTCCAAGTAATACCTTACGTGAGTAAAGGTCGATCCCATGGAAATTGTTGGTATGAAGCAAGCTATGGTCATCTTGTAAATCTCAGTTAGGCGGATTCAAATGGTTATGATGGTTTTCGAAAATATAAAGATAAATAAAGCATAAAATAAAGATAGAGATACTTATGTAATTCATTGGTGGGAATTTCAGATAAGTACATGGAGATGCTGTGTTCCTTCTGAATCTCTGCTTTCCTACTGCTTCATCCAGTCACTCTTACTCCTTTACATGGAGATACTTATGTCTCTCACTCATTTTTTTTCTTTTAATATAAATGAAATTTTTTTAATAAAAAAAAATAATAATATAATAATAATAATAAATAAATAAATAAATAAATAAATAAAATACTAAAAAAACAAATTTTTTTTTCTCTTTTCCTCCATTTTCTTTTATTGCATTTGCTTATTTTCATTCATTGTATTTTAATTTTGTTTTTTTTCTACCTTGTTCTCATTTTATTTTCTAAGTTTTCCATTTTAATAATGGTGTTGAACTTTCCTACTCAATTATTGAGACTTTCTTACATTATTTGGTGCTTCTTGACTTGTTTGATATTATTGGGTGATGAAACTTTTAAATCAATGCTTCATCTTGTATGACTCTTGTGTCTTTGTGCATTGATATGACCTCATATTGTCTTTCATGACCCACTTCTTCTCATTTGAACTTGATGCTCAATACACTCTTCATGCTTTAACTTTACTCTTGCATCGAGCTTAATGATATGCCTTAACTTACATTGTTTTCTCACTCACATGCTTAGCTAACATGTAGTAGGGAATCATACTCTTATTTGGCATTAGCCCCCACCTATGTTCTAATTGCCTTGATATCTTTGTTATAGGCTTAATTTTCTTTCCTTTTCTTTCCTTTTAGGTTGGCCACCAGAAAGGGAAAAAGGAAAAGTTTCTAAATGGGGCAACAAACAAGTCATCCGCACAACCTTTTGAAAGAGCTCATCAATTATAGCAACCCATCCACCTTGCTTTTCTTTGCATGCACCGAGGACGGTGCAATCTTCAAGTGTGGGGAGGTCGTCCGACCAATCTCCATGGGTAACAATTTCCTTTTCAACACCAAATTTTTTTTTGTTAGAGTAGCTATTGTATTGCATGATAGGTTGCATGATAGTTAGAAATTATATATATTTTTACCACTTCTTTCTTATTAGGACTACTTGGTTAGGGTGATGATTTTCTTTCCAAGAAACTGTTTTAGGGCACCCTACCAATTTGAAAAAGAAAATTTGTGGAACTTGCTTGAAAGAATTTATTTTGGAACATGGTTTTTGAGCTAAGAACACAAGCTTGTGAGATTTGAGCCTAATTGCGTGGTTACATCTTATAACCACTTATCGTCCTTCTTGTGTGCATTATTCTCTTTCTATGATTGTAATCTTTGATTTATTTGATTCTTTATGTCCATTATTTTGTGTATTCATGCATTTATATGATTGAGGCCATCACTTTATTAGCTCACTTACCAAAATGGCCTTACCTTTTATCTTCCTTTGTTAGCCAAATTTGAGCCTACGATTAACCCACTTTGTTCTTAATTTAGCACATTACAAGCCTTAAAGCGAAAAACAATAAATGTCCTTAATTTGGATCTTTGATTGGCTTAGGCTAATGTGTGTGAGGATCATTCAAGTATGGGAACCTTGGGACATTGGGTGAATAAAAGGGTAGTTTTGTATTATTAGTGTAAATATTGGAAATTGGTACATGCTCATGTATTGATCAAATGTAAAACCTTATGCATTGATGCTCTTGTATATAAAAAAAATGAGAAAAAGAAAAGAAAAAGAAAAAAACAATATGAAAAAAAATATAGAAAAAAGAAAGAAAAAGAAGAAAAAGAAAGAAATAAAAAAGGGGACAAAATGCCCCAAAGTAAAGTCCAATAAAGATCAATGCATAAGTGTTGTGAAATGAAAAGGGATACATGAGTATGTGAAAAAGTGAGAAATGGGTAGTTAGGTTAGAACTTAATTGTATAGGATGTCATAGGTTAGGTGGAAAGTTTAAGCTTATCAAAGATTCAAATTTCAAGCTCACTTGACCAAACATGCATCCTTACCTTGACCCTAACCCCATTACAACCTAAAGAAAAGACCTCATGATACATGTATGCATGCATTGAATAATTGTTGATTGTTATATGAAAAACAAATCTTGGAAAGCATGATTAGGGGAGAATTGAGAGAATCAACCCCAAACACCGAGCGACTAGAGTGCAAACACTTCCGGTGAGGGTTTGATGCTCAACTCCTTGATTCCCGGCTTTCATGAGCGTTCTTTTTGCAAGTCTATTTGAACTTCATTTCCATACTTGAATTGGTAGGATTCATGAATCATCATATGACCTTAGCCCTACCCGTTTATACATGCACTTGGAGGATTGATTTATTTTTAACCAAGTAGGTAAAACCATTTTGCATTTAGTTGCATCCATTTAGATAATTGCATATAAGTTAGGTTGCATAAAGTTTATTTACATTGAATAAATGTTGATACCCTTTGTTTCTCTCTTGGCTTAAGCATGAGGACATGCTTGGTTTAAGTGTGGGGAGGTTGATAAACCCCATTTGTAGGGTTTATCTTGTAGTGATTTTTGGGGATTTTATCACATTTTACCCACATTTATTCAACGAAATAGCATGGTTTTGTATATTCTCCTTTAATTGTGCTTGAATGTGAAAACATGCTTTTTAGGTCTTAAAATAGCTAAATTTAATTCACCTTGATTCTATTAGATGCCTTGATATGTTTGTTAAGTAATTTCAAAATTAGGAGGCAAAGATTGGATCAAAGGGAATGGAGAAAAAGCATGTAGAAATGGAGAACTCATGAAGAAATGAAAGAATCGCAAAAGCTGTCAAGCCGACCTCTTTGTACTTAATTGATCATAACTTGAGCTAAATAGGTCCAAATGATGCGGTTTTAGTTGGGTTGGAAAGCTAACATCCGGGGCTTCGAAACGATATAAGATTTGCCATATTTGCATCGCGCATAGGGGCGCGCACGTGCACAGTACGCTGACACGCCAATGGTAGCACATGATCCACTTAATGCAACTCGTGGCCAGCGATTTTAGAAGCCTTGTGGGCCCAATCCAACTCATTTCTGATGCTATTTAAGCCAAGGATTGAAGGGAAATCAACATACTTTTAATCATTAGTCATAGTTTAGTTTTAGAAGTAGTTAGAGTTAGAGAGAGAAGCTCTCTCTTCTCTCTAGAATTAGGATTAGGAATTAGGGTTAGATTAGGATCTCATAGTTCTAGGTTTAATTCAAGTCTCCTTCTACTTCTACCTTCAATTGATGATTGCTACACTTTGGTTCTTCTTTCTATCCCTATCCTCTTGTTGTAATTTCTCTTATTTTGTTTCTAGGTTTTGTAATTGAGATATTTTTGTTCTTTTGTTTTCTTTTAATAATGCAATTTGAGATAATTCATATGATTGTGATGTTGTTGATTGTTATTTTGTTAATTCTTTGTAATTGTTAGTTGTTGATTCCTTTTATTCTTACAAATAAAAATGCTTTCTTTCATTACCCTTCAAGTGTTTGATGAAATGCTTGAGAGGATGTTAGAGTAGAATTTTATGTTCTTGGCTTGAGAAGGTAACTTAGGATTTCTTGAGTCACTAGTATCCAATTGATTGATAGTTGATAGCCATTAACTCTAGCCTCTATTAATCCAATTAGTGGAAAGCTAGGACTTATGCACTAGGATTGATATAACTCACTTGACTTTCCTTTGTTAATTGATTTAAGGATGACTAAGTGGGATTAATCCTTGTAACTACTATACTTGTGGTTAGTGATAATGATGAAGACCCTTGACAACCAAACCTTGCCAAGACCATTTTGTGAATAAATTTTTCCTACCATTTACTATTCACATTCCTCATCCAAAACCCCAAAATAAACAAGTCCATAACCAATAACAAGAACACTACCCTGCAAGTCCTTTGAGAGACGACCCGAGGTTTAAATACTTCGATTTATAGATTTTAGGGGTTTGTACTTGTGACAAACAAATATTTGTATGAGAGGATTATTATTGGTTTAGAGACTATACTTCGACAAGAATTCATTTGTGAAATTATAAACCGTCAAAAATCCAATCATCAGGCGTCACCGTTGTCAATGGCTACTTCCCATCCTTTCAGTGAAAATGGTCCTCTACGGTTTCCTGCATGGCTAATCAGCTGTTGGTTCTCGATCATGTCGGAATAGGATCCATTGATCCTTTTGCGTCTGTCACTACGCCCAACACTCGCGAGTTTGAAGCTCGTCACAGTCATTCAATCCCTGAATCCTACTCGGAATACCATAGACAAGGTTTAGACTTTCCAGATTCTTATGAATGCTGCCAATGGATTCTAGCTTATACCACGAAGACTCTGATCTCACAGAATGGAAGACTCGGTTGTCAGGCGAGGGCAACCATGTGTCGTGCATCAAGAATCCAAGAGATACACACTCTAGCTCTCGCTTGTAGAACGGAGGTGGTTGTCAAGCATGCATTCATAAGGATGAATGATGATGAGTGTCACGGATCATCACATCCATCAGGTTGAAGTACGAGTGATATCTTAGAACAAGAATAAGCGTGAATTGAATAGAAAACAGTAGTACTTTGTATTAAAACTCGAGGTACAGCACTGCTCCACAGCTTAATCTATGGTGTGTGGAAACTCCACCGTTGAAAATACATAAGTGATGGCCCAGGCATGGCCATGAGGCCAGCCCCCAATATCTAAGAACTAAACGTCCAAAGATTGAAATGGTCAAAAGACAACTAGTACAATAGTAAAAAGTTCTATTTATACTAAACTAGTTACTAGGGTTTACAGAAATAAGTCTAAATGCAGAAATCCAATTCTGGGGCCCACTTTGGTGTGTGCTTGGGCTGAGCTTGAGCTTTACACATGCAGAGGCTTCTCTTGGGGTTAAACGCCAAGTTGTACGTGTTTTTGGCGTTTAACTCTGGTTTCTGATGTGTTTCTGGCGTTTTACTCCAGAATGCAACATGGAACTGGCGTTGAATAAAGTATGAACTATTATATATTTCTGGAAAGCCTTGGATGTCTACTTTCGAACGCAGTTTAGATCGTGCCATTTGGAGTTTTGTAGCTCCAGAAAATCTATTTCGAGTGCAGGAAGGTCAGAATCTAACAACATTAGCAGTTCTTTGTCAGCCTGAATCAGATTTTTGCTTAGGTCCCTCAATTTCAGCCAGAAAATACCTGAAATCACAGAAACACACAAACTCATAGTAAAGTTCAAAAATGTGGATTTTGCATAAAAACTAATGAAAACAACCCTAAAAGTAGCTAGATCCTACTAAAAACTACCTGAAAACAATGCTAAAAAGCGTATAAATTATCCGCTCATCACTAACAAAGGTGATTGAAAGGGTAAGCTTTTGGGGATAAGTGAGCTAATAATCAAATGATGGCCTCAATCATATGCAAGCATGTAAATACACTAAATAGTGGACATATAGAATGGAACAAAGTAAATATTGCAATCATAGAGAAGAAAACACACAAGAATAAAATATTTATGGTTAAATAATGTAACCATATAAATAAGCTCAAAATCTTACAGGTTGTGTGTTCTTTGGCTTAAAAAATCATGTTCCAAATACAACTTCAAACAAATTTAACACATAGAAAATTTTAATTTTTAATTTAAATTAGTGAAATTTTTCAAAAATAGGGTTCTAGAAAGAAACTTATTATTTTTCAACCAAGTAATACTTAAATGCAAACAATCAACTACACATGCAATCTATTATGCAATGCAACAATGAACTAATAAAGAAAATAAGACATTGGTGATGAGAAGAGAATAACTAACCCATGGAGATCGGTATCGACCTCCCCACACTTAGTTGCACCGTCCTCGGTGCATGCTAAGATGCACAAGTGGGCGGGTTGCTCCAACTGATGCTCTTTCTTTAAAGATTGTGTAGGTGGACTTGTCTGTTGCCCCATTTAGAAGATTTTCCTTTCCCTTCTTTGGTGGCCATCCTGAAAGAAGAGAAAAAAGAAGGAAAGTAACCCAAAAACAAAGATAGGAAACAAATAAAATATGGTTGGGTTAATGCCAAATAGTGAGAGTCTCAGTTACATGGTAGCTACAGCATACAAGTGAGAAAATAATAAAAGCACATGGCATACCAGTGGTGAAAATTTTGCAACAAATGGGGTAAGAGATAGTAGATAATGAAAGACAATATAAATTCATGTCAATGCAAAAGGGGCACATGTATCATAAAAGACTGGCATTGATATGTTGAATACGTTGAAGGTGAGCTGTTCATCGTGTATCCTCAATACTAGCTCTCCTCGCTCCATATCTATAAGCGCCCTGACTGTGGCTAAGAATGGCCTCCCCAGAATGATGGGATGGATGAGATTCTCTTCCATCTCTAGGATAACAAAGTCTGTGGGTAGGAAGTAGTTCCCAACCTTTACTAACACGTTTTCAACTACTCCTATTGCCTGTTTTTTAGTTTTGTCAGCCAGTTTGATGATTACGTCCGTGGGTATTAGCTCATTGATTTGAAGATTTTTCATGAGGGATAGAGGCATTAAGTTGATGCTTGCTCCCAAGTCACAGAGTCCCTTATCAATCATTGTCTCTCCTATAGAACAGAGGATGTGAAAACTTCCTGGGTCCTTCTTCTTTGTAGGTGGCTCTGTTTGAATGAAAGCACTACACTCCCTGTTCATCATTATTGTTTGCCCACCCTTTAGTGAACTCTTTTTAGCCAACAGCTCCTTTATGTACTTGATGTTGGTGAGCATCAGCTGGAGGGCCTTAATGAATGGTATATTTACATCAAGAGATGCAAACATGTCGAGGAACCTTGAATACATTCTTCTTGCTACACCACGTTTGAGCCTTTGGGGAAAGGGTGCATATGGGTTCAGGGTCTCCCCTTTCTTTAGCCCCTCCCTGTGTGTGGGATGGGGTGCTTGGTTTCTTCCTTCATGCTTTTCCTTTGGATTGTCTTGGAAGTGTTCTATTTGTGTGTGCACTCCTTCCACACTCCTCTCATCACTTATAGTGATCATCTTGCATTCTTCCCACCTTACTTTCTTTAGTTTCTCCTCTTGGATTCTTCCTTGTGTCACTTGGGAAACTATCAGTAGGTTTGGGAAACTGCTGAGATAGATACCCCACTTGGGACTCCAACCTCTTGATGGTGTTTCCCTGGTTTTTTATATTGGCTCACACTTCATCCTTGAACACTCTGTTGTCTTGGACTTCTTTACATATGTCTTTAAGGAGAGTCTCAATTCTGGAAAGTCTATCTTCAGTTGGTGATGGTGGGTTGGGGTTAGATGGTTGAGAAGGGTGATTAGGTGGTGTTGATAGGATCTCTGTGAGGGGTGTTGATGAGTTGCATTGTTGTTGGGATTGTGGTTGTGGCGTCTCTGGTCTTGGCCTTGGTCTTGTTGGTTTCCCCACCCAAAATTAGGGTGGTTTCTCCAACCAGAATTATAAGTTTTGGAGTATAGATTATGGGTCTGTCTGGGTGAATTTCCAACATAATTAGCTTGATCCCAGTCACCTTCTTTTCCTACATTCACTCCTTCTTGAGCTGGTAATGAAGTGACGATTGTTGTAACTTGGTTTTCTTCCACCTTCTTGGTAAGATCTGCTAACTGCTTGGTGATCATCTTATTTTGAGCCAACAGTGCATCCATGTGGTTCAGCTTCATCACTCTTCGAGTGTTGCTTCTTTCAGAAGCATAGAAGTAGTCATTCTCTACCACAGTCTCTAAGACATCTATGGCTTCTTCGATGGTCTTCTTCTTGTTTAAAGAGCCCCCTGATGAATGGTCTACGGCCTTCTTTGACTCCTAAGAAAGACCTTCATAGAAAATGTGCAGTTGAACCCATTTATTGAACATGTCTGGTGGGCACATTCTTGTTAACTCCTTAAACCTCTCCCATGCCTCAAAGAGAGTTTCACCATCTTGTTGCCTGAAGGTTTGTACCTCAGCTCTCAGCCTGTTGATTCCTTGAGGAGGGTAGAATCTTGCTAAAAATTTATTCACCACATCTTCCCAATTCATTAAGCTCTCATTCGGGAAGGATTCCAGCCATTTAGATGCTTTGTCCTTGAGTGAAAAAGAGAACAAAAGTAGTCTATAGACATTTGGATGAACACCATTAGACTTCACAGCGTCACATATTCGCAGGAAGGTAGTTAGATGTTGATTGGGGTCTTCTTGGGCACTTCCTCCAAATGAGCAATTGTTCTGAACAAGGGTGATGAGCTGGGGTTTCAATTCAAAGTTATTGGCATGTATGGTTGGCTTTTGGATGCTACTTCCACAATTTGCTGGGTTTGGATTGATGTAAGAGCCTAGCACTCTTCTTTCTTGCCCAGCATGATTCACAGGGCCTTCTCTGGCATGGTTGTGAGCTTCTTCTTCATGGTTGTTTTCCAAGTTCTCCTCCATGTTTGTTTCAAAGTACTTTTCCTCTTGCTCAGCACCAACAACTCTTTTTCCTCTTGCTTCCCTCCTTAATCTAAAGAGGGTCCTTTCTGGTTTGGAATCAAAGGGAGTTGAAGCCCCACTTCTTCTCCCTGTCATAAAACTAACAGAGCACACAACAAGAGATAAAATGGAATGATTATTCTTGTTAGAGTGGCTGTAAGTGTAAGTGGTGCAGATTATCGAACAGTTAGTGGGTTAGTGAGCATAATTGTAAGTAATAACAAAGAAAAAGAAAACAGAGAGGGTAGAGGGGATAACGGAATAAGGTAAATGAACTGAAGGTAAATGACTAGGTAAAATAAACAAACAAAAGAAAAATGCTCAATCTAGTGATCTTCCAACTTAATCATTGTTGATACAAAATCAATCCCCGGCAAGGGCACCATAAACTTGATGCATGAAAACTTGTCTCTCAACAAATTTCCCTTCGGTAAGTATACCGAATTATCATCAAGTAAAAACTCATAATTGAGTGAGGTCGAATCCCACAGGGATTGATTGGTCAAGCAACTTTAGTTGGAAGAGTGTGCTAGTTGAGCTAAATAGAAATTTAGTTGAAATTTGCAGAAGATTAAATGGCGGGAAAGTAAATTGCAGAAAATAAATTGCAGAATCTTAAATGGGGATTTGGAGAGATGAGCATAAAGATAAAGGGAAGAAAGTAAAGAGAATGGGTAAGATCAGAAATGGGGGATTCATTGGGCTTAGGAGATGTTGCTTTCCCCGGATCAAGTTCATTCTCATCTCTTCCTCAATTAATGCATTCATTGATCTCCTTGGCAATCTTAGATGATTGGATCCCAATTCCTTGGCAACCCAATCTCTCTAAGCTTGAACAATTGCCCAATTCCTTGATTTAATTGCTCATAGGAAGAGATGAAGTATGGTCACTGATTATACCACATGTATTTTTGAATCAAAGTGTTGGGAGGATTACATGTCACTATATCCGCCCAAACCCCAATTTGGTCCAACATGAGAAAGCATTTCTAGCATGATCTCCTCATCCCTTTTCTAAGGCTCAGAGGAGATCCAATCATGGAGAGTTTCTTTTCCAAGACAACTAACCAATTGAATTAAGATCGAAAGCTTTCTAGTAAATCAAGAGAAAAGAAAGAGGATGAAGAATGAAAACTATAATTGATCCATCAAATTACAACAGAGCTCTCTAACCCAATGAAAGGGGGTTTAGTTGTTCATAGCTCTGGAAATGGAAGATGATGAAGAAGAATACATTCTCCAGTAACTAAAAGTGCAGAAAAGTAAATATACAAGGTGTAGTTCTCCAAAAGTGCCAAGCTTCTCTCTAGTTCAAAACTACTCCTATATATACTACTCTTCTTGATCTTCTAGTTAGTTCTTCAAGTCTTGGATATGGGCCTTTGATCTTGTGTTGAAGCCATTACAATCTTCAGTGGGCTCAGCTTTGTTTGCAAAAAAGTGTGAGTTAGGCATGGACGTTAGTTAGGACGTTAGTGGTGTTAACGTTAAGTGAGAATGTGGGTTCGAGAATGTTAGTGACGATCACCTTTTTCATTAATGTTCCAACCCAAAATGATCTACATTAACTTCAACGTTAGTGGTACTAACGTGACCACTAACTTTGCCTCTTAGTCCTTCGCAAACATTATTGGCACTCACTTTTTGCAATAACGTTGCCTTTTGCCCCCCTTCCCTACGTTAGAGTTCACGTTAGTATAGATAACGTGACTCTTAACGTGGGCATGCCTAAGCTTTGAGAGCGTTAGTGACACTTACCTTTGTCATTAACACTCCAAACGCCCCTCCTTTCCAAGTTAGAGTTCACGTTAATTGGATTAACGTGGCCACTAACGTGGTAGTGGATGCCATCTCCAACGTTAGTGACAAAGGTGAGTGTCACTAACGTTGGCATATCATGCTTAGCTCCACGTTACTTCTCACGTTAGTGGTCTTAACGCGACCACTAGCGTGGGCACTCTTGGGTTGGTCTAACGTTAGTGACAAAGGTGAGTGTCACTAACGTTGGTATTTGATTCCTCATCCCACGTTAGAGATCACCTTAATTAGGTTAACGTGACTCTTAACGTGGCTTAATTTGTGCCTTTGTGGAATGTTAGTGGCATTCACTTTTACCAGTAACGTTGGAGCTCCTCTTTTCTTCCACGTTAGCTACCACGTTAATGTAGTTAACGTGGTAACTAACGTGGGCTATGATAGCTTCAAAGGCGTTATTGGTGATCACCTTTTCCATTAATGCTACAAGCTTTTCCCCATTCCATGTTAGTGACCACGTTAATTAGATTAACGTGGCTGCTAACGTGGTTCCTTCTAGCCTCCTTTGTTCTGAAATCAAGCAATTAAAGTGCATCAAAGCCTTGTTCCAAGTCATGAGATTATGCATCATTAATTATATCATTCAATTCTTGCCTAATCCTTATGAAATCATGTAAAGTTCACAATAATTGCTTGAATCAAGGTGTAAGTGTATTTTTATCCAAAATTTGCTTATTTCCTAAGAAAATGCTTGAAACTACCCTAAAACAGTAAAGAAAAGGTCAGTGAAACTGGCCTAGATGCCCTGGGATCACATTCGCGCAACTTTCTGTTTCAAACTCATTTTGCCAAAATTTAGGGTGACATGTTCGCGTGGGTGACGCAATCGCGTGAATGACCATGTTGTGAAAAATGACGCGGACACGTGGTGCACACGTTCGCATGGTAGGGCTTGTGCTTCTAGCATGGTTCCAGCCTCATTCTAGCCTAACATTCTGTCATACACCCCTTTTTACGTCGATTTTTGGGGCACGCGTTCGCGTGGGAGGCTATTTTTCAACATGATGTGGACGCGTCAGCTACGCGGTCGCGTGGGTGTATTTGTGCCAAAGGCACGCCTCCAGCCACGCTCTCGCGTGACTTTCTGTTCAATTCTCTTTTCTTCAGAACGCACCTATGATGCGGACACGTCACGTGCTTCCCCTTTTTTTATGCAGAATTCAAATGCAAATGCAGGTGAATATGCAGAAATTATGGATGAACACTTAAGAAAAAAAAAGAATAAAATGAAAATAAGAATAAAACAAAACAAAATAAAACTAAGACTGAAAAAGAATGAGTATACCATGGTGGATTGTCTCCCACCTAGCACTTTTAGTGAAAGTCCTTAAGTTGGACATTTGGTGAGTCCCTTGTCATGGTGGCTTGTGCTTGTACTGATCCTTGAATCCCCACCAATGTTTGTAATTCCAATGGCCTCCGGGATCCCAAACTAGGCGCAAAGGGCCTTCAAGCAAGTTAAAGCAAGTGACAAGGCCCTAAGAGTATTGATTGCTAGACTGAATTCTGGGGTCCCAAATCTTGCTTTTGCACCTGTCTTCTTGTTGGTCATCATGATTCTATCCGGGTGGCAAGCAATCTGAATTCTCACTAAAGTGGCCAAACAACTTTCTAGACCCATTCAGTTGAGATTTACACCAACCTTTGCATTTAAACTTTGAGCTTTCCACCATATTGAATCTTGCATGACGACTCCTACCACTAACCATCTCCCTCTTACTCTTAAAGCCACAAAGAGCTCTAAGTTGACCATCTGTCTACAGTAGCCCATATTCAAGTGGGAAAGTAAAGGATAAGGATAGGAACTTTACCCACTTGAACGTTGTGTTGGATGGTAATGGCCTTGGGAGAGGTATTTATAATGAATTTGCAAGCTCCACTCCCTTGTGCTCTTCTCTGACAACTTCCACCTCCTTGCAAGCTTTTTCATTTCAACCTCTTCCTCTTGGTAGCTTTCTTCCGATTCAATTTCTTCTTCATTGTTCACCAAGGGCATGGGAGGTTGTGCTTCTTCTTCTTTAATCTCCATGTCAAGTCCAATGGGAGAGGATTCAAATGTAGATAAGAATTCATTAATGATTGAATCCATCTCTTGATCGTCCCCTTCAAAGTCTTCAACCATGATATGCCTTGGAGGTAGTACACCCTCCTCAACAACAAATTCAAACTCCTTAGAAGGGGGTTCTATGACTGAGCTTTCCCATGGAGGTTCCACATCTCCTAAGTCTTCGACCATTTCTTCCTCTTCAACGATTATGGCTTCCTCTAATTATTCTAATACAAAGTCATGCTGCTTACTGTCCACCGGAGTTTCTAGCTTCTCCTTCATGCTACATTCTTCAGTAGATTCTCCATATGAAGCCATGGGAGTTCCTTGAGTGTCCAAACGTCGGGAGTCTAGTCGAATTATCTCTTGGCCTAGTTGTTGAATGGTTGCATTGAGTCGATCCACTGTCTTCTTGAAACGATCCTTTGACTCTTGTTTTGTTTGGATAGCATAATTAGGATCATATGGCTCATAGGGTGGTTAGCATGATGCATATGGGTTAAGGTCATACTGAGGTGTTTGGTTGTAGGGGACTTGGGAGTATGGTGGTTCAAAGGTGTGTTGGGGAGGCAGTTCATAAGCATATGGTGGTGGTTGTTGATAATCAAAAGAGTATTCACCATAGCTGTCATCTTGGTATGCCTCTTGGAAGGGCTCTTGGTTAAAGTATGTTGGTGGAGGTTGTTGCCAAGAAGGTTGATCAAATCCTTGTGGCTCCTCCCATCTTCGGTTGTCCCATCCTTGATTCATGTTCTCATTGTAATCTCCTTTCCCTGCAACATAATTGTAACCAGACTTATAGCCAAAGTTGTGAGAGTTCATGGTAGCTAAAGGAAATAAAAACTAATGAAAATAAACTCCTAAAACTAGAAATACCGACAACAATATAAGATAAAGATTTGAAAAAGGTTTAAATTTTGAATTTTGAATTTTGAATTTTAAAATTTAAATATTGAAATTTGAAATTTGATTTTTGAAATAAGATAAGATAAGATTTTGAAAAAGATATGATTTTTGAAAAAGATTTGAATTTTGAAATTTAAAACTAAGATAAGATAAGATAAAAATTTTAAAATAAAAATCTGAATTTTTTTTTGTAATTTTCAAAAAAATTAATTAAAATAAAGAGAAAAGATATTTTTGAAATTAATGAGGAAAGAGAAAAACAATAAAATGACACCAAACTTAGAATTTTTAGATCAAAGCAAAGAAAACAAACAAGAAAAATATTTACAATAACCAATAATAAGGCACAAGTTTGTAATTCCCCCGGCAACGGCGCCATTTTGACGATCGGACTTCTGCTGGTAAAGAATTTTATAAAAATAATAGCATTGTAAGTATAGTTTCTAAACCAATAGAGAATCCTTTCGTATAAAAGTTTGGTTGTCACAAGTAACAAAACCCAATAAATTTATAAACCGAAGTATTCAAACCTCGGGTCGTCTTCTCAAGGAATTGCAGGGAGGTGTGTTTTATTATTGATTATGGAAAAAGTATCTTTTTATGGTTTTTAAATAGGTTGAACAAGAAAAGTGAATTGCAAGAAATTAAATTAATAACTAATAAAGCTCTTGGCAAGGTATGAGAATTAGAAGTCCTATCTTAGTTATCCTTATCAATTGTGATGAGAATTGGCTTTTGCTCCCACTTGGTCAACCTCTAACTATGAAGATATGTTAAGTGGATAAATCAATTTGATTCCTCAAGTCCTAGTCAATTCCTAAGAAAAGACTAGAGTTAGGGGAATTCAAATCAATCAGCAAAGAATTTCAATTTTCAATTATCAGCTGATTTTGATAACTCAAGAGTCTCTAATTACTCAACCAAAGCTAAGAGTGTAAAAAGCTAAATTAAAATCATATATCTGAAATACCTCGAATTATATTAAATAGAAAGTTAGATTGAACATAAGAATCCATAAACCAAATTGGCAACATCAAGTAATCAATTAAAGTAATAGATAAATAAAAGTAGAAGAAAACAAAAAGAAAAGTAAAGGAATATTAAACCTGGAAATTGAGAAGTAGAAATGCTAATCCTAAATCCTAAAACCTAAGAGAAAGGAGAGAGCCTCTCTCTAAAAACTACGTCTAAACCTAAAATTATGAATTATGAGCCTATGCTAAGTATTCCTTGAGTCTCTTCATGTTCCTTAGCTTTATTCTGTGTTTCTGAGCCGAAAACTGGGTCAAAACGCGGCCCAAAATCGCTCCCAGAGTGTTCTGTTAATTCTGCAGATCACGCAGGTCACGCGTACGCGTCATCCACGCGTGTGCGTCATTCAGCATTTTTTTTCTTGCCACGTGTACGCGTCGTCCACGTGTTTGCATTATTCGTGCAGACTCCAATCCACGTGTTCGCGTCAGGCACGCGAACGCGTCATTGCGATTTTCTCCATTTCACGCGGTTGCGTGAGCCACGCGTCCGCGTCGGTGTTCGCTGGTCATCTCCTTAGTTTCTTGTGTTCCTTTCATTTTTGCAAGCTTCCTCTCCATTCTCTAAGCCATTCCTGCCCTATGAAGCCTGAAACACTTAACACACGGATCACGGCATCTAATGGTATAAAGGAAAATTAAAATATACAATAAAAGGATCTCTAGGAAGCAAGTTTTCAACCATAGAACAACTTTGGGAAGGAATTGTAATATCACGCTAATCATATGAATAAGTGGGCAAGAATTTGATAAAAACCATTCAATTAAACACAATATAAACCATAAAATAGTGGTTTATCACCCGCTCAAATGATGTAGTAGACGGCAACCTAGGTAGAGAAGTCTCCAACGATCTTGATGATGCCAGGGCATCTAGGCCAGTTTCACTGACCTTTTCTTTACTGTTTTAGGGTAGTTTCATGCATTTTCTTAGTGAATAAGGCAAGTTTTGGATGAAAATACACTCACACCTTGATTCAAGCAACTATTGTGAACTTTGCATGATTTCATGAGAATTTTGCTAGAATTGCATGATAAATTGATGATGCATAATCTCATGACTTTGGCTAGAGCTTTGATGCCTTTTAATTATTTGATTTCAGGGTAAAGGAAGCAATGAAGAACCACTTTAGTATTCACGTTAACCTAGTTAACGTGAACACTAACGTGGAATGGTAACAAGCTTGCAACGTTAATGAGAAAAGTAATCACCAATAACGCCTCCGAAGCCATCCATAGCTCACGTTATTTGCCACGTTAACTAAGTTAACGTGGTAGTTAATGTAGAAGAAAAAGGAAACTCCAAGGTTAAGAGAAAACATTAACACCAATAACGTTTTCCTCCAACGTTAGTGGTAAAAGTGAACACCACTAACGTTGGAGAACTTGGCAATGATCCACGTTAAGAGTTGGAAGAGTAAAACAAAAGCCAACGTTAGTGACACTCACTTTTGTCACTAACATTGGACCAACTAGCAGTGCCTACGTTAACTTTCACGTTAAGACCATTAATGTGAAAGTTAATGTGGAGTTGAGATCAAAGAGCCAACGTTAGTGACACTCACTTTTGTCACTAACGTTGGAAGATGGCATCACTACTACGTTAAGAGCCACGTTAACTTAGTTAACGTGAGTTCCAACGTAGAAAATTTGGGCATTTGGAGTGTTAGTGACAAAGGTGAGTGTCACTAACAATCTCGAAGGTGAAACACACCTATGTTAAGAGTCACGTTAGCTACACTAACGTAAACTCTAACGTAGGAACAAAAGGCATCAAGCAACGTTAATGGGAAAAGTGATTCCCATTAATGTTTGCGAAGGGGTATAAGCCAACATTATTGGGAAAAGTGAGTCCCAATAACGTTGGCCAAAATTTGAGAAAGCAACGTTAGTGGTCACGTTAAGACCACTAACGTTGGATTTAACGTGGATACATGAGGGTGGAACGTTAGTGGAAAAAGTGAATGCCACTAACGTTCTCGAACCCACAATGGCACTCAATGTTAAATCTTACTAAATACCCAAGCCTAATTCATATTTCTCTGCAAGTTGGGCCCACTAAAGATGAGAACTGCTTCAACTCAAGATCCAGAGCCGACATCCAAGACTTGAAGAACTCACTAGAAGATCAAGAGGAGTAGTATATATAGGAGTAGTTTTGAACTATAGAGAAGCTTGGCATTTTTGGGAACTACTCTCTATAGATTTACTTTTCTGCACTTTTAGCATGGATTCTTCTTTTCTGCCATTTTTCATTTCTAGAGCTATGAATAACTAAACCCCTTTCATTGGGTTAGGGAGCTCTGTTGTAATTTGATGGATCAATTATAGTTTTCATTTTTCTTCTTCTTTCTTTTCTCTTGATCTTACTAGAAAGCTTTTGATCTTAATTCAATTGGTTAGTTGTCTTGGAAAAGAAACTCTCCATAATTGGATCTCCTTTGAGCCTTGGAAAAGGGATGAGGAGATTATGCTAGAAATGCTTTCTCATGTTGGACCAAATTGGGGTTTGGGCGGACATAGTGACATGTAATCCTCCCAACACATTGATTTGGAAATACATGTGGTATAATCAGTGACCATACTTCATCTCTTCCCATGAGCAATTAAATCAAGGAATTGGGCAATTGTTCAAGCTTAGAGAGATTGGATTGACAAGGAATTGGGATCCAATCACTTAAGAATGCCAAGAAGATCAATGAATGCATTGATTGAGGAAGAGATGAAAATGAACTTGATCCGGAGAACGCAACATCTCCTAAACCCAATGATTACCCCATGTCTGATCTTACCCATTCTCTTTACTTTCTGCCATTTATTTTCATGCTCATTACCCCAAATCTTCATTTAAGATTCTGCACTTTAATTTCTGTTATTTACTTTACAGTCATTTAAATTTCTGCAAGTTCTCAATCTAAATTCTGTTTAGCTCAACTAGCATATTCTTCTAACTAAATTTGCTTGACCAATCAATCCTTGTGGGATTCGACCTCACTCTATTGTGAGTTTTACTTGACGACAATTCGGTATACTTGCCGAAGGAAAATTTTGTTGAGAGACAAGTTTTTATGCATCAAGTTTATGGCGCCGTTGCCAAGGATTGATTTTGAATCAACAATGATTAAGTTTGAAGATCACTAGATTGAGCATTTTTCTTTTTGTTTATTTGATTCAGTCAATTTTCTTTAGTTCCTTTTAATTTCTTCCTCATCCCCTGCACCCTCTTTAATTTTTCATTCTTTCTTTCCTTGATTACAATTATGCTCACTAACCCACTAACTGTTTAATAATTTGCATCACTCACACTAACAATTACTCTAATAAGAATAGTTTCTTCATTTTATCTCCTGTTGTGCAATCTGTCTGTTGTATGACAGGGGGAAGAGAAGGAGTTTCAACATGATTTGATTCAGAACCTGAAAGGACCCTTTGGAGACTAAGAAGGGAAGCAAGAGGGAAAAGAATTGTTGGTGCCGAGGAAGAAGAGGAAGAGTACTTTGAACCCAACATGGAAGAGAATTTGGAGAACAATCATGAAGAAGAAGCTCATAATCATGCCAGAGAAGGCCATGCAAACCGTGCTGGGCAAGAAAGGAGAGTTCTAGGCTCCTATATCAATCCTAATCCAGGAAACTGTGGAAGCAGTATTCAGAAGCCCACCATACATGCCAACAATTTCGAACTAAAACCTCAGCTCATCACTCTTGTTCAGAACAATTATTCATTTGGAGGAAGTACTCAAGAAGACCCCAATCAACATTTAACCACCTTCTTGAGGATTTGTGACACTGTGAAGTCCAATGGAGTCCATCTAGATGTCTATAGATTGCTCTTATTCCCTTTTTTACTCAGGGACAAGGCATCTAAATGGCTTGAATCCTTCCCAAAGGAGAGCTTAACAAATTGGGAAGAAGTGGTGAACAAGTTTTTGGTGAGATTTTACCCTCCTCAAAAGATCAACAGGCTGAGAACTGAGGTGCAAACTTTCAGGCAACAAGATGGTGAGACACTTTATGAAGCATGGGAGAAATTCAAAGACCTAACAAGAAGATGCCCACCAGAGATGTTCAATGAATGGGTTCAACTTCACATATTCTATGAAGGTCTTTCCTATGAGTCAAAGAAGGCTATGGATCATTCATTAGGAGGCTCTCTAAACAAGAAGAAAACCATTGAAGAAGCCATAGATGTCATTGAAACAGTTGCTGAAAATGACTACTTCTATGCCTCCGAAAGAAGCAACACTAGAGGAATAATGGAGCTGAACCACATGGATGCATTGTTAGCTCAAAATAAGATGATCACCAAACAACTAGTAGATCTTACCAAGAAGGTGGAGGAGAACCAAGTTGCAGCAGCCATCACCTCATTATCAGCTCAAGGAGTAAACATAAGAGAAGAAGGTGACTGGGAGCAAGCCAACTATGTTGGAAACTCACCTAGACAAGTCTATGATCTATACTCCAAAACTTACAACTCTGGATGGAGAAATCACCCCAACTTTGGATGGGGAAATCAACAAGACCAAGGGCAAGATCAGAGACGCCACAACCTCAATTCCAACAACAATGCAACTCATCAACACACCTCACAGAGATCCTACCAACATCCATCTAACCACCCTCTTCGACCACCTAATCTCAACCCATCATCAATAACCGAGGATAGGCTCTCAATGATTGAGGCTCTATTTGAAAATCTATGCAAGGAAATTCAAGATAGTAAAGCTTTCCGGGAAGAAGTGCAATCCAACATGCAGAATCAAGATGCTATCAAGAAACTGGAAACACATATTGAATTCTTATTCAAGCAAGTCCTTGGACACAACAATTGCAGCAATATTAACTCAATACCAAAGGAGGAATGTCAAGCTATCACTCTCAGAAGTGGGAAGGAATTGAAGGAGACCCATAAGAAACCACCAGAGAAAAAATTGGATGAAGGACATAAGAAAGCTCAACCCTCAAACCCTAAGCCACATCAAGAAGGAGAAGCACTCAAACCATGTTTCTCAAAGGCTCCATACCCCCAGCAGCTGCAATTAAAGAAGAGGGGAGAGGACAAGAAATTCTTAAGATTCTTGAAAATCTTCAAGAAACTACAAATAAACATACCCTTTGCTGAAGCAATAGAGCAAATGCCACTCTATGCCAAGTTCTTGAAGGAATTAATGACCAAAAAGAGAAGCTGGAAGAATAATGAGACCGTGGTGCTCACGGAAGAATGCAGCACCATCATCCAACACAAATTGCCCCAGAAATTGAAGGATCCTGGGAGTTTCCAAATCCCTTGTATCATTGGGAAAATCACTATGGAAAAGGCTTTATGTGATATAGGAGCCAGCATAAATCTAATGTCTCTAGCAATGATGAAAAAAATGAAAATTGAGGAAGCCAAACCTACAAGAATAGCCCTGCAACTAGCAGATAGATCATTCAAATTTCCCCATGGGATAGTAGAAGATTTGTTGGTAAAGGTGGGAGACTTTATCTTTCCAGTAGATTTTGTGGTATTAGACATGGAGGAAGGAACTAAGACTTCCATCATCCTGGGAAGGCCATTTTTAGCCACTGCCGAAGCCATTATTGATGTCCAAAAGGGTGAACTTGTCCTTAGATTACATGAGGAGAAAATGAAATTTAATGTGTTTAAGGCCATGAGTTACCCACACAACTCATTGGGAGAATGTATGAGGTTGGACTCCGTAGAAGCTTTGGTGCAAGAATTTCTTGAAGAAGGACTTGAAGCATCAACAGAAGAAGAATTAGGAGCAAGCGAAGAAGCTGCAGCCACTGAAATACATGTTCAAGGCATTCTAGAAGAAAAGGAGGAAAGAAAAGAAGTGCCCAAACTGGAGCTTAAAGCACTGTCAACCACTCTCAAGTATGCATACTTGGAAGAAAATAAAAGTTATCCAGTGATCATAAATTCAGCCCTCAGCCAAGAACAAGAGAAAGAGTTGCTTCAAGTCTTACAAAAGCATAAGGATGCCATTGGATGGACACTTGCTAACTTGAAAGGAATCAGTTCAGCCATATGCATGCATAAGATACTCCTGGAAGAAGGTGCCAAACCTTCCATTTAGTCCCAAAGAAGGTTAAGTCCAGCAATGAAAGAAGTATTGCAGAAAGAAGTTATGAAGTTGTGGCAGGGAGGAGTAATCTATCCAATTTCAGATAGCCAATGGGTCAGTCCAGTTCAAGTGGTCCCCAAGAAAGGAGGAATCACTGTGGTGCCCAACGAAAGGAATGAGCTAATCCCTACAAGAACCATCACAGGCTGGAGAATGTGTATTGACTACAGGAAGCTCAATGAAGCCACAAGAAAAGATCATTTCCCACTTCCCTTCATGGATCAAATGTTGGAAAGACTTGCGAGACATGCATATTATTGTTTTCTAGATGGTTATTCAGGATATAACCAAATAGTGTTTGATCCAAGAGACAAAGAGAAAACATCATTCACCTGCCCATATGGAGTGTTTGCCTACAGGCGCATGCCATTTGGGCTATGTAATGCACCCGTAACTTTTCAACGCTGCATGCTCTCCATCTTTTCAGATATGATAGAGAAGTTCATTGAAGTTTTCATGGATGACTTCTCAGTATTTGGATATTCCTTCCCTAATTGCCTAAACCATCTTGCCTTGGTATTGAAAAGATGTCAAGAAACCAATTTAGTCTTGAACTGGGAAAAATGTCATTTCATGGTGACAGAGGGAATAGTTCTTGGCCATAAAGTTTCTAATCAAGGCATTGAGGTAGACAGAGCTAAGGTGGAGCTAATTGAAAAGTTACCTCCACCAAGTGATGTCAAGGCGATTAAGAGCTTTTTGGGATATGCTGGCTTCTACAGAAGGTTTATTAAAGATTTTTCAAAGATAGCCAAGCCCTTAAGCAATCTCCTGATGTCTGATACACCATTTATTTTTTATGAGAAATGCATGCTAGCATTTGAAAACTTGAAAAAGAGGCTATCCTCATCTCCTATCATCACCCCACCTGATTGGAATTTACCATTTGAACTGATGTGTGATGCATCTGAATTCGCAGTTGGAGCAGTGTTAGGGCAGAGAAAAGAAAATTTGGTGCATGTGATATACTATGCCAGCAATGTCCTTAATGATACTCAAAGGAATTATACCACTACCGAAAAGGAGTTGCTGTCAATAGTTTTTGCATTTGACATATTTAGATCATATCTTATTGGCTCTAAAGTTATTGTTTTCACTGATCATACAGCACTCAAATATCTATTTGCCAAATAAGAGTCAAAACCAAGACTAATCAGATGGATCTTATTATTGCAGGAGTTCAACATTGAAATTAGAGACAAAAAGGGCGTGGAGAACAAAGTGGCAGACCATCTATCTAGAATCCCTTGTGAGAAGGATGATGCCCATGATACAAGTGTAAATGAATTCTTCCCAGATGAGCAGCTAATGATAATTCATAAAGCACCATGGTTTGTGGATATTGCCAATTTTAAAGATGTCAGTGACTTACCCCCTGTAATCAACAAATATCAAAGAAGGAAACTCATCAATGATGCCAAGTATTTCATTTGGGATGAACCCTATCTCTTTAAGAAATGCTCAGATGGAATCCTTAGGAGGTGCATCTCAGAAGAAGAAGGACGAAGGGTCTTGTGGAGTTGCCATAGTGCTAGTTACGGAGGTCACTTTAGAGGAGAAAGAACTGCCGCAAAGGTGTTACAATGTGGGTTCTTCTGGCCCACTATCTTCAAAGATGCTAAGGAATTAGTGAGAAGCTGCAACGAATGCCAAAGGGCTGGCAACCTACCCAAGAGAAATGAGATGCCACAGCAATACATTCTAGAGCTTGAACTGTTTGATGTATGGGGAATCGATTTCATGGGACCATTCCCACCTTCATATTCAAACAAGTTTATCTTGGTGGTAGTAGACTATGTATCTAAGTGGGTGGAGGCAGTGGCGACCCCAACTAATGACAACAAGGTAGTCATAAACTTTCATCGAAAGAATATCTTCACCAGGTTTGGAGTCCCACGAGCCCTCATCAGTGATGGAGGGAGCCATTTCTGCAATAGACCATTGGAAGCCTTACTCCTGTGATATGGGGTGAAGCATAAGGTTGCCACACCTTATCATCCCCAAACAAGTGGGCAAACAGAGATATCTAACCGAGAGTTGAAAAGGATTTTGGAAAAGACTGTGGGGATATCAAGAAAGGACTGGGCGAAGAAGCTAGATGATGCTCTTTGGACATACAAGACAGCCTTCAAAACACCAATTGGAATGTCCCCATATCAACTGGTGTATGGTAAGGCTTGTCACTTGCCATTAGAGTTGGAGCACAAGGTCTCCTGGGCCCTTAAAATACTGAACCTAGATAGCACTACTCCTGGTGAAAAAAGGGTCCTGCAGCTTCAAGAATTGGAAGAATTTAGATCTCAAGCCTATGAAAATACCAAGATCTATAAGAAAAAAGCAAAAAGGAGACATGATCTCAATTTGGTACCCAGAAGTTTCAAAGAAGGGCAACATGTGCTTCTCTACAACTCTAGACTAAAACTCTTTCCTGGGAAACTCAAATCAAGATGGTCATGACCCTTTCTAGTCACAAAAGTCTCACCTTATGGACACATAGAAATAATGGAAGAAGGCTCAAAGAGAAGGTTCACTGTGAATGGACAAAGACTCAAACACTACTTGGGCAGCATGGGGGAGACCCCCAAACAGAAGTACAACCTCAACTAAGGAAAGAATCGTCGAGCTAGCGACGCTAAAAAAGCGCTTTGTTGGGAAGCAACCCAACCTGAGGTAATTCTCTTTTCATAAGTCTTCCAATAAAAAAATTTCAAGTTGCATTCTTTATAGTGTGAGGAACTAAGTTTGGTGTTACACACCAAAAATAATTCATGGGTGAATATAGGGCTCTAAGTTTGATGTTCCACCAAAACTCCAGCTGAAGAGTGCATTGCAACCCTTAGTGATAAAGCATTCCTCTAGCAATTAGAGAAACTTACTTGATAGAGGCTTAACCTCTAAGATATAGACTATTTTTTTTAGCTCATAGTTGTTTCTTAATAAAAAGCACACAAGGTTCTTACATGCATCCAATTTGTCAAGTTAGCAAAGAACTAAGTTTGGTGTTCACACACCAAGTTAAGTTCTGAAGCTCACAAGCACACATGCATGCTAACCCTTTTCCAAGTGTTTGGAGAACAAGCAACTTTTAATAGTGTTGCAGGAATTCAATCAATCTCAGGGAATGAGCATACCCCATCATCCAAGGAAACAGACAGGGATGCAAATATTAGGACGAGAATACCAAGGAAGATATCATGAGGTTGTTTCAACCCATCTCGAACTGCAAAACTCTAAGTGAAAAATGATTGAATAGAACCTGCATCTTTTACTTGTTCCTCTTTATTCACATCTAAATGTACTAGCTTAATGTCTTGAATGTTCACTTTCATATTTCTTACTTGTATGCTTGTCTCTTTAAATTAATCAAAAAGAAAATGTTATGAAAAGAACAAGAGTGGGGTTATTTTGTGAAGTGCATTCTGAATGTTTGTGGTAGGATGATTAGTAAGCTAAGTTGGTTCACCAAATAAGGAAAGAAAGCAACTATCTATCCTAAGTCCTATGTTTGAGACACACCCTTTGAGACTAACTAAACAATAAGATCCCAATAAGAAAAGAGAAAGAGCAATAAAAGAGAAAAAGAAAGAAACACAATAAGAAACAATGCTAGGCATCAAGGGTTTCAAATTAAGGCATGTGTCTGTGGTGTGTATGTACAAAGGATATACTTGGATGAATAAGCTCTTAGGGGTGCATTATCACTTGGTAACTTGGATTAACTAATCCAGGATTATCAGCTGAAAGTCCACTATCAAGAGTAACCTTTTCTACAGGACACTTAGTAACCCAAAGAGGTGCTGGCACCAAGGTCTCAAGAAAGGAAAAATAACAAACCATATGCCTGTGGTGTGTATGTATGAGGGAAAGAGACTTGAGGGAGTAAGTCCTTAGGGGTATCTTAACACCTAGCACCTTAAACCAACTGGTTTGGGAGTGTTGGCTGAAAGCTTATCATAAAGAGTCACCCTCTTACAAAGCACTTAGCAAAAAGAAAAATAAACTTTGAAAAAAAGGAAGGATCAATAAGAAAGAAGTCTCAAAGGATGCAATCAAGAAAGTGACTAAGGAGTTGTTAAAGGCTTGAAACCTAAAGGGAAAGAACCTAAGTTGCTATGCATGAAACCCCATAAACCAGGAATGCTACTTCTATTTTATCTTCTTGTTCTTTCATTTCATTCTTCTTATGCTTCAGTACTTGCTTAGGGACAATCAAGCTTTAAGTTTGGTGTTGTGATGCCAGGGCATCTAGGTCAGTTTCACTGACCTTTTCTTTACTGTTTTAGGGTAGTTTCACGCATTTTCTTAGTGAATAAGGCAAGTTTTGGATGAAAATACACTCACACCTTGATTCAAGCAACTATTGTGAACTTTGCATGATTTCATGAGAATTTTGCTAGAATTGCATGATAAATTGATGATGCATAATCTCATGACTTTGGCTAGAGCTTTGATGCACTTTAATTGCTTGATTTCAGGGCAAAGGAAGCAAGGAAGAACCACGTTAGTATTCACGTTAACCTAGTTAACGTGAACACTAACGTGGAATGGTAAAAAGCTTGCAACGTTAATGAGAAAAGTAATCACCAATAACACCTGCGAAGCCATCCATAGCTCATGTTACTTGCCACGTTAACTAAGTTAACGTGGTAGTTAACGTAGAAGCAAAAGGGAACTCCAACGTTAAGAGAAAATGTGAACACCAATAACGTTTTCCTCCAACGTTAGTGGTAAAAGTGAACACCACTAACGTTGGAAAACTTGGCAATGATCCACGTTAAGAGTCACGTTAACTTAGTTAACGTGAACTCTAACGTGGAAGAGTAAAACAAAAGCCAATGTTAGTGATACTCACTTTTGTCAGTAACATTGGACCAACTAGCATTGCCTACGTTAAATTTCACGTTAAAACCATTAACGTGAATGTTAACATGGAGTTGAGATCAAAGAGCCAACGTTAGTGACACTCACTTTTGTCACTAACGGTGGAAGATGGCATCACTACTATGTTAAGAGCCACATTAACTTAGTTAACGTGAGTTCCAACGTAGAAAATTTGGGCATTTGGAGCGTTAGTGACAAAGGTGAGTGTCACTGACGCTCTCGAAGGTGAAACACACCTACATTAAGAGTCACATTAGCTACACTAACGTGAACTCTAACGTAGGAACAAAAGGCATCAAGCAACGTTAATGGGAAAAGTGATTCCCATTAACGTTCGCGAACGGGTATAAGCCAACGTTATTGGGAAAAGCGAGTCCCAATAACGTTGGCCAAAATTTGAGAAAGCAACGTTAGTGGTCACTGGTGCACGAAATTGTGATCATCAATGGTGCCATCAACATGGTACGCTCAATTGCAATCTCAACTCTTTATCACAACTTCGCACAACTAACCAGCAAGTGCACTGGGTCGTCCAAGTAATAAACCTTACACGAGTAAGGGTCGATCCCACGGAGATTGTTGGTATGAAGCAAGCTATTCTCATCTTGTAAATCTCAGTCAGGCAGATTCAAATGGTTATGAATGATTTATGAATAAAGCAAAAAATAAAGATAGAGATACTTATGTAATTCATTGGTGAGAATTTCAGATAAGCGTATGGAGATGCTTTGTCGCTTCCGTCTCTCTGCTTTCCTACTGTCTTCATCCAATCCTTCTTACTCCTTTCCATGGCAAGCTATATGTTGGGCATCACCGTTGTCAATGGCTACAGTCCCGTCCTCTCGGTGAAAATGTTCAACGCGCTCTGTCACAGCACGACTATTCTACTGTCGGTTCTCGATCATGTCAGAATAGAATCCAGTGATTCTTTTGCGTCTGTCACTAACTCCCCACAATCGCAAGTTTAAAGCTCGTCACAGTCATTCAATCATTGAATCCTACTCAGAATACCACAGACAAGGTTTAGACCTTCCGGATTCTCTTGAATGCCGCCATCAATTCTAGCTTATACCACGAAGATTCCGATTAAGGGATCCAAGAGATATCCACTCAATCCAAGGTAGAACGGAGGTGGTTGTCAGGCACACGTTCATAGGTGAGAATGATGAAGAGTGTCATGGATCATCACATTCATCAAGTTGAGGAACAAGTGATATCTTAGAACAAGAATAAGCTGAATTGAATAGAAGAACAATAGTAATTGCATTAATACTCGAGGTACAGCAGAGCACCACACCTTAATCTATGGTGTGTAGAAACTCCACCATTGGAAATACATAAGAACAAGGTCTAGGCATGGCCGAAAGGCCAGCCCCATGATCTAAGATAGCATAAGACTACTCAAAGATAGCTACCAAGATGAGAATACAATAGTAAAAGGTCCTATTTGTAGAGAACTAGTAGCCTAGGGTTTACAAAGATGAGTAAATTACATAAAAATCCTCTTCCGGACCCACTTGGTGTGTGCTTGGGCTGAGAGTTGAAGCATTTTCGTGTTGAGACTTCTCTTGGAGTTAAACGCCAGCTTTTGTGCCATTTTGGGCGTTTAACTCCCTTTCTTGTGCCAATTCCGGCGTTTAACGCCAGGCAATCTTGAGCTGATTTGGAACGCCGGTTTGGACCATCAAATCTCGGGCAAAGTATGAACAATTATATATTGCTAGAAAGCCCAGAATGCCTAATTTCCAACGAAGTTGAGAGCGCGCCAATCGGCCTTCTGTAGCTCTAGAAAATCCACTTCGAATGCAAGGAGGTCAGAATCCAACAGCATCTGCAGTCCTTTTCAGCCTCTGAATAAGATTTTTACTCAGGTCCCTCAATTTCAGCTAGAAAATACCTGAAATCACAGAAAAACACACAAACTCATAGTAAAGTCCAGAAAAGTGAATTTTAACTAAAAACTAATAAAAACATAATAAAAACTAACAAAAACATACTAAAAACATACTAAAAACAATGCCAAAAACCGTATAAATTATCCGCTCATCACAACACCAAACTTAAATTGTTGCTTGTCCTTAAGCAACTGAAAATCAAATAAGATAAAAAGAAGAGAATATGCAATGAATTTCAAAAACATCTATGAAGATCAGTATTAATTAGATGAGCGGGGCTTTTAGCTTTTTGCCTCTGAACAGTTTTGGCATCTCACCTTATCCTTTGAAGTTCAGAATGATTGGCTTCTATAGGAACTCAGAATCTAGATAGTGTTATTGATTCTCCTAATTAAGTATGATGATTCTTGAACATAGCTACTTTATGAGTCTTGGCCGTGGCCCAAAGCACTCTGTCTTCCAGTATTACCACCGGATACATACATGCCACAGACACATAACTGGGTGAACCTTTTCAGATTGTGACTCAGCTTTGCTAGAGTCCCCAATTAGAGGTGTCCAAGGTTCTTAAGCACACTCTTTTTGCCTTGGATCACAACTTTATTTTTTTCTTTTTTCTTTTTCCTCCCCTTTTTTCATTTTTTTTTGTATTCACTGCTTTTTCTTGTTTCAAGAATCATTTTTATGATTTTTCAGATCCTCAGTAAGATGTCTCATTTTTCATCATTCTTTAAGAGTCAACATTCATGAACAACAAATTCAAAAGACAGATGCACTGTTCAAGCATACATTTAGAAGTCAAAAGTATTGCCACCACATCAAAATAATTAATTTGTTATAAAATTCAAAATTCATGCAATTCTTCTCTTTTTCAGTTGAGAACATTTTTCATTTAAGAAAGGTGATGGATTCATAGGACATTCATAACTTTAAGGCATAGACACTAAGACACTAATGATCATAAGAGACAAACATAGATGAACATAAGCATGAATTTTCGAAAAATAGGAAAATAAAGAACAAGGAGATTAAAGAACGGGTCCACCTTAGTGATGGCGGCTTGTTCTTCCTCTTGAAGATCTTATGGAGTGCTTGAGCTCCTCAATGTCTCTTCCTTGCCTTTGCTGCTCCTCTCTCATGAGTCTTTGATCTTCTCTAATTTCATGGAGGAGAATGGAATGTTCTTGGTGCTCCACCCTTAGTTGTCCCATGTTGGAACTCAATTCTCCTAGGGAGGTGTTGATTTGCTCCCAATAGTTTTGAGGAGGAAAGTACATCCCTTGAGGCATCTCAGGGATTTCATGATGAGTGAGATCTCTTGTTTGCTCCATCCTTTTCTTAGTGATGGGCTTGTCCTCTTCAATGAGGGTGTCTCCCTCTATGTCAATTCCGACTGAATAACAGAGGTGACAAATGAGATGAGGGAAGGCTAACCTTGCCAAGGTAGAGGACTTGTCCGCCACCTTATAAAGTTCTTGGGCTATAACCTCATGAACTTCTACTTCTTCTCCAATCATGATATTATGAATCATGATAGCCCGGTCTATAGTAACTTCGGACCGGTTGCTAGTGGAAATGATTGAGCATTGAATAAACTCTAACCATCCTCTAGCCACGGGCTTAAGGTCATGCCTTCTCAGTTGAACCGGCTTCCCTCTTGAATCTCTCTTCCATTAAGTGCCCTCTTCACAAATGTCAATGAGGACTTGGTCCAACCTTTGATCAAAGTTGACCCTTCTAGTGTAAGGGTGTTCATCTCCTTGCATCATGGGCAAGTTGAATGCCAACCTTACATTTTCCGGACTAAAATCTAAGCATTTCCCCCGAACCATTGTAAGTCAATTCTTTGGGTCCGAGTTCACACTTTGATCATGGTTCTTGGTGATCCATGCATTAGCATAGAACTCTTGAACCATTAAGATTTTGACTTGTTGAATGGGGTTGGTAAGAACTTCCCAACCTCTTCTTCGGATCTCATGTCGAATCTCCAGATATTCACTCTTTTTTAGTTTGAAAGGGACCTCGGGGATCACCTTCTTCATGGCCACAACTTCATAGAAGTGGTCTTGATGCACCCTTGAGATAAATCTCTCCATCTCCCATGACTCGGAGGTGGAAGCTTTTGCCTTTCCTTTCCTCTTTTTAGAGGTTTCTCCGGCCTTAGATGCCATAAATGGTTATGAAAAAACAAAAAGCAATGCTTTTATCACACCAAACTTAGAAGGTTTGCTCGTCCTCGAGCAAAAGAAGAAAGAAGAGAGTAGAAGAAGAAGAAATAGAGGAGATGGAGATGGCTTTGTGGTTCGGCCAAGGGGGAGAAGTGGTGTTTAGGTTGTGCGAAAATGAAGGAGTGGAGATGGGTTTATATAGGAGTGTAGAGGGGGTGTATGGTTTGGCTATTATGGGTGGGTTTGGGAGGAAAAGTGGTTTGAATTTGAATGGTGAGGTATGTGGGGTTTTATGAAGGATGGATGTGAGTGGTGAAGAGAATAGTAGGATTTGATAGGTGAGGGGTTTTTGGGGAAGAAGTGTTGAGGTGATTGGTGAATGGGTGAAGAAGAGAGAGTGGTGGGGTAGGTGGGGATCCTGTGGGTTCCACAGATCCTGAGGTGTCAAGAAAAATTCATCCCTGCACCAAGTGGCGAGCAAAAATGCTCTTTATGCCAATTCTGGCGTTAAACGCCGGGCTGGTGCCCATTTCTGGCATTTAACGCCAACTTCTTGCCCTTTCCTGGCATGTAACGCCAGTCTGGTGCCCCTTTCTGGCGTTAAACGCCCAGAATGGTGCCAGACTGGGCGTTAAACGCCCATTTACTGCCCTTACTGGCGTTTAAACGCCAGTAAGTTTTCCTCCAGGGTGTGCTGTTTTTCTTTCTGTTTTTCCTTCTATTTTTGCTTTTTCAATTGATTTTGTGACTTCCCATGATCATCAACCTATAGAAAACATAAAATAACAAAGGAAAATAGATAAATATAACATTGGGTTGCCTCCCAACAAGCGCTTTTTTAATGTCAGTAGCTTGACAGTGGTCTCTCATGGAATTTCACAGATACTTAGAGCAATGTTGGAACCTCCCAACACCAAACTTAGAGTTTGAATGTGGGGGTTCAACACCAAACTTAGAGTTTGGTTGTGGCCTCCCAACACCAAACTTAGAGTTTGACTGTGGGGGCTCTGTTTGACTCTATTTTGAGAGAAGCTCTTCATGCTTCCTCTCCATGGTTACAGAGGGATATCCTTGAGCCTTAAACACAAAAGATTCTTCATTCACTTGAATGATCAATTCTCCTCTGTCAACATCAATCACAGCCTTTGCTGTGGCTAGGAAGGGTCTGCCAAGGATGATGGGTTCATCTATGCACTTCCCAGTCTCTAGGACTATGAAATCAGTAGGGATGTAATGGTCTTCAATCTTTACCAGAACATCCTCTACAAGTCCATAAGCTTGTTTTCTTAAATTGTCTGCCATCTCTAGTGAGATTCTTACAGCTTGTACCTCAAAGATCCCTAGCTTCTCCATTACAGAGAGAGGCATGAGGTTTATGCTTGACCCTAGGTCACACAGAGCCTTCTCAAAGGTCATGGTGCCTAATGTATAAGGTATTGAGAACTTCTCAGGGTCCTGTCTCTTTTGAGGTAATCTCTGCCTAGTCAAGTCATCCAGTTCTTTGGTGAGCAAAGGGGGTTCGTCCTCCCAAGTCTCATTACGAAATAACTTGTCATTTAGCTTCATGATTGCTCCAAGGTACTTAGCAACTTACTCTTTAGTGACATATTCATCCTCTTCAGAGGAAGAATACTCATCAGAGCTCATGAATGGCAGAAGTAAATCCAATGGAATCTCTATGGTCTCAGTGTGAGCCTCAGATTCCCATGGTTCCTCATTAGGGAACTCATTGGAGGCCAGTGGACGTCCATTGAGGTCTTCTTCAGTGGCGATCACTGCCTCTTCCTCCTCTCCAAATTCGGCCATGTTGATGGCCTTACACTCTCCTTTTGGATTCTCTTCTGTATTGCTTGGAAGAGTACTAGGAGGGAGTTCAATAACTTTCTTACTCAGCTGACCCACTTGTGCCTCCAAGTTTCTAATGGAGGACCTTGTTTCAGTCATGAAACTTTGAGTGGTTTTGATTAGATCAGAGACCATGGTTGCAAAGTCAGAGTGGCTCTGCTTAGAATTCTCTGTCTGTTGCTGAGAAGATGATGGAAAAAGCTTGCCATTACTAAACCTGTTTCTTCCACCATTATTGTTGTTGAAACCTTGTTGAGGTCTCTGTTGATCCTTCCATGAAAGATTTGGATGATTTCTCCATGAAGGATTATAGGTGTTTCCATAGGGTTCTCCCATATAATTCACCTCTTCCATTGAAGGGTTCTCAGGATCATAAGCTTCTTCTTCAGATGAAGCATCCTTAGTACTGCCTGGTGCAGCTTACATTCCAAACAGACTCTGAGAAATCATATTGACTTGCTGAGTCAATATTTTGTTCTGAGCCAATATGGCATTCAGAGTATCAATCTCAAGAACTCCTTTCTTCTGATTTATCCCATTGTTCACAGGATTCCTTTTAGAAGTGTACATGAATTGGTTATTTGCAACCATTTCAATGAGTTCTTGAGCTTCTGTAAGCGTCTTCTTCAGATGAAGAGATCCTTCAGCAGAGCTATCCAATGACATCTTGAATAGTTCAGATAGGCCATCATAGAAGATCCCTATGATGCTCCATTCAGAAAGCATGTCAGAAGGACACTTTCTGATCAATTGTTTGTATCTTTCCCAAGCTTCATAGTGGGATTCACCTTCCTTCTGTCTGAAGGTTTAGACTTCCACTCTAAGCTTACTCAATTTTTGAGGTGGAAAGAACTTTGCCAAGAAGGCATTGACTAGCTTTTCCCAAGAGTTCAGGCTTTCTTTAGGTTGTGAGTCCAACCATATCCTAGCTCTGTCTCTCAGAGCAAAAGGGAATAGCATAAGTCTATAGACCTCAGGGTCAACCCTACTGGTCTTGATAGTGTCACAGATTTGCAAGAACTCAGCTAAAAACTGATGAGGATCTTCCAATGGAAGTCCATGAAACTTGCAGTTCTGTTGCATTAGAGAAACTAATTGAGGCTTAAGCTCAAAGTTGTTTGCTCCAATGGCAGGGATAGAGATGCTTCTCCCATAGAAGTTGGGAGTAGGTGTAGTAAAGTCACCCAGCACCTTCCTTGCATTGTTGGCATTGTTGTTGTTTTCGGCTGCCATGTCTTCTTCTTGTTTGAAGATTTCTGTTAGGTCCTCTACAGAGAGTAGTGCTTTAGCTTCTCTTAGCTTTCGCTTCAAGGTCCTTTCAGGTTCAGGTTCAGCCTCAACAAGAATGCTTTTGTCTTTGCTCCTGCTCATATAAAAGAGAAGAGAACAAGAAAATATGGAATCCTCTATGTCACAGTATAGAGATTCCTTGAAGTGTCAGAGGAAAAGAAAAATAGAAAGAAGAGGTAGAAGAATTCGAACTTATCAAGAAAGATGGAGTTCGAATTGTGCATTGAGGAGGAGTGTTAGTCCATAAATAGAAGGATGTGAGAAGAGGGGAAGAAATTTTCGAAAATTAAAGAAAGAAATTTTGAAAATTTGATTGATGATTTTCGAAAACTAAGATTGAAAAAGAAATAAAGTGATTTTTGAAAAAGATTTTGAAATTAGAAATCAAAAAGATATGATTGAAAACTATTTTGAAAAAGATGTGATTAAGAAGATATGATTGAAAAGTTATAGTTTTGAAAAGATATGATTGAAAAATAATTTAAAAAAAAGATTTGATTTTTTAAAATTAATGACTTGGCTAACAAGAAAAGATATGATTCAACATTAAACCTTTCTCAACAGAAAAGGCAACATACTCGAAATGTTGAATCAAATCATTAATTATTAGCAAGTATTTTTAAAAATGGAAAGAAATCTATTTTGAAAAGATATGATTTGAAAAAGATTTGATTTTGAAAAATTATGAAAACTTGAAAAAAATTTGCATTAAAACAAAATCTTCCCTCTTGTGCCATCCTGGCGTTAAACGCCCAGAATGGTATCCATTCTGGCGTTTAATGCCCAAAATGATACCCTTTTGGGTGTTAAACGCCCAGCCAGGTGCCCTGGCTGGCGTTTAAATGCCAGTTTTCCTTCCTCACTGGGCGTTTTGAACGCCCAGTTTTTTCTGTGTAATTCCTCTGCTGTATGTTCTGAATCTTCAATTCTCTGTATTATTGACTTGAAAAGACACAAATTAAAAATTTTTTTGGGTTTTTAATGATGAAGAATAATCAAAATGCAACTAAAATCAAATAAACAATGCATGCAAGACACCAAACTTAGAAGTTTGTATACTACTGACACTAACAAATTGAGAATGCATATGAAAAACAATAGAACACTCAAGACATGAGAATTTAAAGATCAGAGCAAGGAAATCATCAAGAACAACTTGAAGATTAACGAAGACACATGAATGAATTCAAAAATGCAAGAAGAATAGAAATATGCAATTGACACCAAACTTAAAATGAGACACTAGACTCAACAAGAAACATAAAATATTTTTGGTTTTTATGATTTTGTAATTTTTTTGTGCTTTTTCAAAAATTATATCGAAAAGAAAATAAAGAGATTCAAAATTTTTAGTAAGAATTCCAGGAATCATGCAATGTTAGTCTAAAGCTTCAGTCTAAAGGAATTAGACATGGCTAGCCAAGCTTAAGCAGGACATTGCATTCAAGAGCTAAATTGATGAAGATCAATCAGCTTTGGTGATGATAAGAACATCACCTTGAAACACTAGAATTCATTCTTAAAAATTCTGAAGAAAAATACCTAATCTAAGCAACAAGATGAACCGTCAGTTGTCCAAACTCAAACAATCCCCGGCAACGGCAGCTTAAATTCACTCATTTTCTCTAAATAAACAAGTCCTTTTATGAGTTTTGTTTCCATGCATGATGATATCAAGGAACATGTTAATTCTAGCCAAATTCATGCAAATGATTTAAGGAATGCATATATGAATGAGTATGAATGAATCTCATGAAATTTATTGCTTGAATTGGTAAGACTTTGAAGCTATTTCCCTTGTTGATGATAGGTGATGAAACAAGGAAGCATGGAAGCAAGAATGATGCAAGCTGGGCAAAGTTGGCGTTGCCAACTTGGGATTGGCGTTGCCAACTCCACAACACAAGGCAAGCTTGGTCCTGGAAGCAACCAAGGAGCAAAGTTGGCGTTGCCAACTTGAGGTTGGCGTTGCCAACTCCACAACACAAGGCAAGCTTGGTCCTGGAAGCAACCAAGGAGCAAAGTTGGCGTTGCCAACTTGAGGTTGGCGTTGCCAACGCCACACACAACCACACCAAGCAAGCTTGGCAACCCTGGAAGCAACCAAGGAGCAAAGTTGGCGTTGCCAACTTGAGATTGGCGTTGCCAACGCCACACACAACCACACCAAGCAAGCTTGGCAACCCTGGAAGCAAAGTTGGCGTTGCCAACTCTAGAACCAAGTTGCCAACGCCCACACAAGCAAGGAACTTGGCCCTGGAAGCAAGGTTGGCGTTGCCAACTCTAGAACCAAGTTGCCAACGCCACACACAAGACACAAGCAAGGAACTTGGCCCTGGAGGAAGCAAAGTTGGCGTTGCCAACTTGAAGCTGGCGTTGCCAACGTCCACCCAAGCAATCTTAGAGAGCTAATTTGGAGCCTCGAGCACGTTGCCAGCCTAGAGATGAGGGGCGTTTTTGAGGACAACGCAGGCTAACAACGCCAAACAATCAAGCTTGGCCCTGGAAGAGAAGGAGCTGGCGTTGCCAACTCAAGATGGGCGTTGCCAACGCCACACAACCAAGCAACAAATGGAGCCCTGGAAGAAAAGGAGCTGGCGTTGCCAACTCAAGAATGGCGTTGCCAACGCCACACAAGAATACTTGGCTAGGCACCAAGTCTTGGTGCCAACCAAGTTCCAAACGCCCACCTGCCGTGCCAACCAAGTTCCAAACGCCCACCTGCCGTGCCAACCAAGTTCCAAACGCCCAAATGCCGCACCACTCACGTTGCCAACGCTAGATGGGCGTTGCCAACGCCAACTTACCAAAACAAGGCAGCCTGAACATGTCCACTTCAATGGAAGATATCTTGAGCTACAGAGATCCAAATTGAGTACTTCCAGTTGCGTTGGAAAGCTAACATTCAGAGCTTTCCAACCATATATAATAGTCCATGGTGGAGCACAAGATTGGAGCCAAACCAGAGTCATCTTTAGGCCCTAAAAACAAGAACATGAAGTGAAATTCAAGAAAGCTAGAGATTGGCCTTGGGGTGTGGGTCGAGCACGTTGCCAACGTGCCACAAGGGGGGCGTGTTTTGCAACAACGCCAGCCCCAAGTCCTTGCCTTAGGAGAGTGATGCACGGGCACGTTGCCAACTTGGGGTTGAGGGTGCGTTATTCACAACAACTTGGCAACAACTTGGCAGCTTGACCTTACCTTCTTTGAGGAACCATAACTTGAGCTAGGAAAGTCCAATTGAGGTGATTCCAGTGGCATTAGAAAATAGACATCAAGAGCTTTCCAATGATGTATGATAGTCCATATTGAAGCTGAAGGTTGACACTCAAATTCTGGGCTACATTTAGCATGAAAGTAAGGCCAAGAAGAGGAAAAGCAAGTTGTTGGCAACAACTTGGGCTAGCAACGCCCAAGTCTCATACTTCATGCCCAGGAAATTGTCCTGCACGTTGCCAATGTGCATTTGGCCTGGAGTTAGTGCCAATAACGCCCTCAATGGGCCAGAATTGGTGCCAACTTGCTCTACTTCCCCTATTCCTCACAAAGGCCAGAAACTTCATCAATTGAGCCAAGAATTCAACAAAGAGGAAGCCCATCTTGCTAACCCACTTGAAGATCTTTAGGACTAGTATAAATAGAGATTGAGTTTGTACTTTTAGGGGACTTTTACACTTTTGAATACTTTTCAACACTTAGAATTTTTAGCACTTTTACTTAGCTTATTGTGAGAATTTCGGGGTACTCTCCCGAAAAGCTCATCTTTGGTTTTCTCTTGGAATTTTCCTTCTTCATCTTCAAGTTTTAAGCACTTCATTCTTCTTCTTCATCATCTTCCTCTACACTTAGTTTAATTTTTGTTAATGGCATTTGTTGTTGAGATTGGAGCTATGATTCACTAAACCCCACTTTCATTAGGGGGAGGAGCTCTGTTGGTTGGAATGAATTGGTGAACCATTTTCTCTTTCTCAATTTTAGTGGTTGATCTAAAGAGGGAACTCTTGTTCTTCAAAGATTCAACCACCATCGAGAGAGGGGTTAATCTATATGAATTATGTGGTGAATTTGATGAATGAGCCACATAATTCAGTTTAGAGTTCAACCTTTCATGATTTCCTCAATCAATATACCTTGGTTAGTATGTGAGATGTAACTCTCCTTGGTTGAGATTTTGGAAATTGTGTGGCTGGATTAAAATTGAGCTTCATCTCTTCTCATGAACAATTAGATCACGAGAGTGGCAATTGGCTATGTTGAGAGAGATTGAATCACCAAGAGATTGGGATTCAATCACCCATTTGCCATGGATCTATACCCATGATTGAGGAAGATTTGACTAACATCAATTCATGAAAACTAACATCTCTGATCCCTAATGATCCTCTCTATCATTAATTCTCATTTCTTTTGCTTCTAGTTATTTGATTACCCATTTCCCAATCCCCTTCTACATTCTGTCTATTTACCACTCTTGTTATTTACATTCTGTTCATTTACTTCTTGCCATTTACTCTTATGTTCTTTAAATTTCTGCAACCTTTAATTCCTTGCAATTTATCTTTGATGTCATTTAAGTTTCTTGCACTTTAAGTTTCCGTCATTTACTTGCACTTTATTTCTTAATTTTAGTTCTTTACATTCTTGCCATTTAAATTCTTGCAATTATGTTCAAAAATCAAAATGCTCATGAAATTAAAACTATGTTTGCTTGACTAAATTTACCATTAGCTAAAGTTGCTTAATCTACCAATCTCCGTGGGATCGACCTCACTCTTAGTGAGTTTTATTACTTGATACGACCCGGTATACTTGCCGGTAATTACGTGAAATCTCATTTTTACGCATCAACGGCGCCAAAAACTTGGTGCACGAAATTGTGATCATCAATGGTGCCATCAACATGGTACGCTCAATTGCAATCTGAACTCTTTATCACAACTTCACACAACTAACCAGCAAGTGCACTGGGTCGTCCAAGTAATAAACCTTACGCGAGTAAGGGTCGATCCCACAGAGATTGTTGGTATGAAGCAAGCTATGGTCATCATGTAAATCTCAGTCAGGCAGATTCAAATGGTTATGAATGATTTATGAATAAAGCATAAAATAAAGATAGAGATACTTATGTAATTCATTGGTGAGAATTTCAGATAAGCGTATGGAGATGCTTTGTCCCTTCTGTCTCTCTGCTTTCCTACTGTCTTCATCTAATCCTTCTTACTCCTTTCCATGGCAAGCTGTATGTTGGGCATCACCGTTGTCAATGGCTACAGTCCCGTCCTCTCAGTGAAAATGTTCAACGCGCTCTGTCACAGCACGGCTATTCAGCTGTCGATTCTCGATCATGTCGGAATAAAATCCAGTGATTCTTTTGCGTCTGTCACTAACGCCCCACAATTGCGAGTTTGAAGCTCGTCACAGTCATTCAATGATTGAATTCTACTCAGAATACCACAGACAAGGTTTAGATCTTCCGGATTCTCTTGAATGCCGCCATCAATTCTAGCTTATACCACGAAGATTCCGATTAAGGGATCCAAGAGATATCCACTCAATCTAAGGTAGAACAGAGGTGGTTGTCAGGCACACGTTCATAGGTGAGAATGATGATGAGTGTCACTGATCATCACATTCATCAAGTTGAGGAACAAGTGATATCTTAGAACAAGAATAAGCTGAATTGAATAGAAGAACAATAGTAATTGAATTAATACTCGAGGTACAGCAGAGCTCCACACCTTAATCTATGGTGTGTAGAAACTCCACCAGTAGATTCGGTGGTATTCGCAATACTCTATCCAACTTCCTCCTCTCTTGTGTTTGATCGGGCGAGGGGGTGGGATGTTTTCAGTGTTGCATATCTCTCGGTAAATATCCACAAGGGACACCCGAAGATGGGTGTAGTTGTGGTACTTTCTGGATTTCTCAGCAGGTTGGTCTTCTTTTTTCTTGGACTCTTTATCCTTGTCCCGGGGTGGGTAGGAGAATCCGATCTTTGAGGTTTCTCCTAGTTGGGAGTTCTCCTCCATATTGATGTACTTTTCTGCCCGTTCTTGAACCTCATTAAGAGATGTTGGGTGCTTTTTGGATATGGAGTGCCTAAAGGGTCCTTCTCGTAGGCCGTTAATGAGCCCCATAATGATCACTTCTGTTGGAAGATTTTGTATGTCAAGGCATGCTTTATTGAATCTTTCCATGTAACTGCAAAGGCTTTCCCGATCTCCTTCTTTAATCCCTAGCAGGCTTGGAGCATGCTTGGTTTTGTCATTCTGGATAGAGAACTTGGCTAAGAACTTCTTGGCGAGGTCATCAAAGCTTGTGATCGACCTTGGTGGCAGGTTGTCAAACCACTTTATCGCCGTCTTGGTCAAGGTGGTCGGGAAGGCTTTGCAACGGGTCGCATCTGAGGCATCCGTGAGGTACATCTAGCTCCTAAAGTTGCTGAGGTGATGACTTGGGTTAGACGTACCGTCGTATGGAGTCATGTCAGGGCTTTGAAGTCCTTCGGGACTTTAGCCTTTATGATTTCTTTCGTGAACGAGTCTTGGTCCTTGTGGGGACTATCCTTGCGGTTGGACCGAGCAGTTTTAGTTTTGAGATCAGCTTCGAGCTTTAAGAGTTTGTCTTCCAACTCTCGACGCCGTCTTGTTTCTCTCCGGAGATCTCGCTCGGCTTCGCACTGACCTTTAGCTTCTTGTTCGAGCTGCTTGAAGCAATCCTGCTATTCACGAATGGTATCTAAAATTTTTGTGTTCTGAGTCTACTTGTCTCCCTTGGATTAGTGTGCGTCCTTTGGGGAGTTTGGTGTGGCATTTATGTTCTTAAGGGCATTCCTTCTTCTAATCCTGAGTTGTGGTCGTTGGCAGGGTTGTTTGCCATGGTGATGGGATGACTTCCAGGTTCCTCGGCAACGGCGCCAATGTTTCGTGGGTTACCAGAAACTTTGAGGTCGATCTCAGACGAGATCTTCTGGTGTGATCGGAGCTACCGTGTCCCACTTGTTTGGAGCTTGAGATGCGGCTAGACCTTGATCACCGGGGGGTGGTGGTACCTGCAAGAGACTCTGATGCTTAAGTTAGTATGGGCTTTATGCAAGTTTTTTTTGTAGAATTGGAGTATATGTTATACCTGGGTGCTCCAGTGTATTTATAGTTGTGTGGAGTGACCTTCCTTGAGATAAGTTTGTTATCTTATCTTATCTTTTGTGGGTGAGATCACCTATCTTTTGGCCAGCCACCTTCAGGTGGGCTGCGATCCTCTGCTTTGGGCCTATTCGAGCCTCTATGGCGATTTGACTGAACTCTTTAGGAAGATGTCGGTGACGAGCCAACCTTATAAGAGTTCAATCGTTTTGTCTTCGTCCAACCCAGACCCTATAACTCGGTCCAGGGTATGAACACCCTTCTTCATCGATCTTTTAGATATTTATTAAAGTCCTTGACCAATCAGACTCAAGAGGAAATTCCGCGTGTGCTAATCTTCAAGCAACTGTTTCTGCTTTGTATAACGCGAGTAAAGACTAAAAATCAACTTCAAATAACTTTTATTCCTTGACTGAGTACATCGAATAGTTCCTGTTTCTAATCTCTCAACAGTCCCTTCTCGATACACCCTCCATTCCTCGAAATAAACTCCATTGCATTTCGAGTACCGCATTTTCGAAACCAAATATTTTCGATCAACAAATTGCCCCTTTAGGATTAACATGTTTTCCAATATTATGTAAGGATGAAATACTTAATCCTATCTCATTTAATTCTGCAACTATAATCAATAAATTTGATTTAAATAAAATTTATTAATCTTTCATTTATTTGTGCCCACGATGGCACGTTTCCCATTACTAACTGTTTCTATTTCTCCCACTTCATCTTCTCAAAGAAGCTTTTAATTTCAAATTTGAAAAAATGAAATATGAAGCGGTAGCGTTATTCACCTCTTTTATCTTCACTTAAAAAATCCTCACCGTTACACAACGTTAACCTTCCGTCTCCCATCTTTCACCTTTCTTCTAAAAAAAACTTGTTGCCAATCCTTTCTGAACTTACTCGTGCAAACTTCTCACTCCATAACTTAATCAATCACTAGGATTTTCTTTACATACTCATCAATGGCTTCCCCTTCTGTTCCCAAAAATTTATTTGCCCAAGACAAAGGTAAACACATCACAAACGAAACCTTCGAGCAATCTAATTTGAAGGTATTAAATTGATTCAATGATGTTATCATTGAAGACCTTAAGAATCTGCCAACTGACAAAAGGATTCTCATCTCCTTCACTGTCGATGACAACACTTGCTGCTTTGTTGGTCTTTTACAAACTCTGAAACAAACTGAAGAGAGTGCTCATTTTTTCCCTAGTGTGAGGGAGAGGATCTGCTTATTAACCAAGACTTTTTCATTGTCCCTTTTATCAACCACAAAAAACCTTTCAGAAACAACCCTAAAATCACCTCCCAAAATGCTGACTTTCTTGCCTGTTATCAATGCCTTAAACCAGAAGAAAGTGAACCTTGGAAAGCGTAGGGTATCCATGACCTTCTTCATTTTTTTCATTTCACACCGACTATTCATCATTGGATGATTGAAGTTGCATTTTATTTTTGGAATAAAACCACAAACAATTTTCATCTTCCTTGTGGTATGGTAAGGCCCACACTCTTAGATGTTGCTACTATCACTAGGGTCTCGATAAACAACCTGATGCACGAAAACTTGTCTCTCAACAAATTTCCCTTCGGCAAGTATACCGAATTGTCGTCAAGTAAAAACTCACAATAGAGTGAGATCGAATCCAACAGGGATTGATAGGTCAAGCAACTTTAATTGGAAGAATGTGCTAATTGAGCTAAACAGAAATTGAGTTGAGAATTGCAGAAAATTAAATGGCACGAAAATAAAGTGCAAAAATTAAATTTCAGAATCTCAAATGGGGATTTGGGGAGATGAACATGGAAATAAAGGGCAGAAAGTAAAGAGAATGGGTAAGGTCAGAGATGGGGGATTCATTGGGCTTAGGAGATGTTGCATTCTCCGTATCAAGTTCATTCTCATCTCTTCCTCAATCAATGCATTCATTGATCTCCTTGGCAATCTTAAGTGATTGGATCCCAATTCCTTGGCAATCCAATCTCTCTAAGCTAGAACAATTACCCAATTCCTTGATTTAATTGCTCATGGGAAGAGATAAAGTATGGTCACTGATTATACCATATGTATTTCCAAATCAAAGTGTTAGGAGGATTACATGTCACTATATCCATCCAAACCCATATCTGGTCCAACATGAGAAAGAGGAGATCTAATTATGGAGATTTTCTTTTCCAAGACAACCAACCAATTGAATTAAGATTGAAAGCTTTCTAGTAAATCAAGAGAAAAGAAAGAAGAAGAAGAATGAAAACTATAATTGATCCATCAAATTACAATAGAGCTCCCTAACCCAATGTGCGGGGTTTAGTTTTTCATGGCTCTGGAAATGGAAAATGGTAGGAAAGAGTACATGCTTTCTGTTCCGGGGGTTTATCTGAAACTCTAGGTCGATCTCGGATGAGATCTTCTGTGCTGGTTGGGGATGTTGTGTCCGACTTGGTGATGGTGCTGATCCCTCGTCCCAGAGGGTGGGGGGTACCTGCAAGGGACTCTGATGCTTAAGTTAGCAAGGATCTTAAGCAGGTATTGAGTAGAATCAGAGTATGAGTTATACCTGGGTACTCCAGCGTATTTATAATAGTGTAGAGTGACCTTCTTAGATAAGATAAGTTAGTTATCTTATCTTTATCTTTTATCTTTTGAGTGAGGTCATCTTATCTTCAAGGGAACCGCCTTTATCTCTACGAGCTTGGGCTACCCTTGGATTCGAGACGTGTTCCTCTGTTTGGGCCCTTTATTGGGCTTTCCTGTGACTTGGCCGAGCTCTTTGAGAAGAGGTCGGGTCGTCCTGACCTGAAGAGGTCTGTCGCTTTGTCTGTAGAACATTCCGGGTCGGAGAGCTCGACCCAGGGTATGAACAGTGCCACTGCTTGAGCTTGGTCTTTATTTGGAGGTTGAGTCTTAGTTTTTAGGACTTCGAACCTTCTCGGGTGAAACCAAACTCGAGCATTTGTCGACTTTATCTTTATAGAGTTCCTTTTGAATGCGGAACGTTTTTGCTTCCTTTGAGAGCATGCGCTTTGTTTTAGCATCCTAGTCTTGGAATGTGCAAGGGTTTTAATGCCCTCATTAATTGGTTTTTAATGCCCCATTTCTCCTGGTTTCCTTTATTTCAAATTTTGTATCCTAGAGATGGTTTTCTTTTCCTTGTAACTTCCCCTCTTTTTCGCTGCTTTCATCATTTTTTCTCTGTGACGCTTTGGTATTCGCTTGGTGCTTCCGCTTCGTGGTCGATTCTTCACTGCTCCTTTTCAAAGCTTTCTTCCTTCTTCCAGGTTGGTTTTTGCTTTCTCTTCACTGTTTATTTTTGCTGCTTTCGTTTTTGATTTTTTTGATGATGTTCTTGATTTTGTGTGTTGGGAAGCTTGAATTTTTTCCTTGCTTCTGTACTTGGTTTATTACTGTGATGCCCTGTTTCCTGATCTTCTTTCGTCCTTATCTATGCTTTGGGTGATCTTCTTAGTTTTGGCTTCTTTTTAGGGCTTCGTGTGTTGCCGTTGATTTCCGTACTGCTGTTTTGAAAAAGGTTGCTCCTTTGATGACTTGTTTGCTCCATTGATGATTTTGTTTTTGTTGATGACTTTCCTTTGACTTTGCCTTTTTCTCCTCAGAACGCTTGTTTTGTTTGAAAGAGGGTTTTATCTTTGTAGCTTTTTTTGGGACTTCACTTTGTCATTGCCTCCAAAGGACACCCCTGGACCCTGGTGTGCGTCTTGGGGTTTTCCTTTTACTATTTTTGTGTGCTTAAGGTCGCATTTGTTCGAGTTGCTTCCTTTTTGTCCGAACTTGCTTTTTGGGGTTAGTAACCCATTTCCTTTTCTTCGTAGGATTAGTTGGCCATGTCGTCTCGCAAAAATATTGTCGAGGCATCCTCTAAGGTACCTGAGGGGATGTCCGAGTGGTTGGACTCCCTGGTGTTGCTGTGTGTATCCCTAGCTAATTCAGAATTCTACACAGAGCTTAGAAAACACCATCAAATCTGTAGTAGTGAGAATTAGGAACGCACCTATGAGTTGGTGGAACCCGATTCTGATGATAGGGTCTATTTTCCTACTTTGATCTAGGGAGAGCGTCCTTTCTTTTATGCATACTATTTCTTCTTCAGCCAGATGGATATTACCCTTCCTTTTACTTCCTTTGAGACCGACTTGTTGTGGTCTTGCAACGTGGCCCCATCTCAGCTTCATCCGAATTCTTGGGGCTTTATCAAGATTTTTCAGAGGGTTTGTCATGAGTTTGGCATTCAACCCTCTTTAACCCTTTTTCTGTATCTCTTTGTGTTGACCAAGCCTGGGACTACCAAAAAGAAAGCTTCTTGGATTTCTTTTAGGTCGGCCCAGGGACATAAAGTCTTCTCCATGTATGATGAGTCTTTCCGCGATTTTAAGAATTATTTTTTCAAGATCCGAGCTGTTGAAGGAGCTCGTCCTTTCTCCTTGGATGAGAATGGCGAGCCTTGTTTTCCTTTAGAGTGGCAAAGGAATGTAGTTGTGTCTAGGTATAACTGGGAAATGTTAGACGAGGTCGAGCAGGCCTTTGTCGCTACTTTAGAGGATATTTGGCGGGAGCCTCCTCATCTTGAGACCAAGAAGTTTCTGGGGGATCCATCCTTGATTCGCGATGTACTCGATATTTTATAAACTGTACTCCTATGTCATTTGTTTTCTGCTTTCCTTTCTGGATATTCATAAGTCATTTGTATTTTTCTTATTTTTCAGAGATGTCGAAGAATAATGACTCACTGAAGGCCTTTAAGAAGGCGAGGAAGGCTACTGCGGCTCAGAACGTCCCGGTCAAAGTGACCGGGGAAGGGTGCCCCCAAGTTTTGTCGAAGCCATCTATTCCGAGCTCTCCTGGGCCGAGGAGGATGATCCCGACTCCCCGGGTTCGTTTGGTTGACCCGCCTTCGTCTTCAGTGGGTACCTCTGCTCCTCCAGTTGCCCCTCCTCCAAAAAGACTTCGGACTGTCGAGCGATTTAATCTTGGTGCTTCGGATTTTGATGCGGTTGGGTTTGTAGATCAACAGATTGCTCCTTATGGTGTCATGCCTACCGACGATGTATCCATTCTTCGTCATTTAGAATTTATTACTCGGAGTGGTATTAGTCTGGCACATAGGGGAGCGGCTTTATACCGAACTGCTCAAGATCTTCCTATTCATGCTACCAAGGCTTTTATGGAGGAGGCAAAATCAGAATTTGACTGAATTAAGGGTTTGATGGAGGAGCTCGAGGTGGAAGTGGCCGAGCTGAAAAAAGAGCTGAAGGGGGAGAAGGCCCGGGCTGTTGGCCTGGCGGCTGCCGCGCAACTGGACGAGGATATGGCTCAAAAACACAAGGATAGCTATGTTACTACCTATAGAGAGGTGATGGAGCTCAGGAGTAGGCTGGAATCTATTCAGGCCGATTACTTTGAACTTAAAAGTCATCTCGTAGGTAGTGTTACTGCGGCTTATGAGAATCTGAAAGAGCAGGTTCGGGTTATCGCCCCGGGAGCTGATCTTGCCTTATTTAGCTTGGATAATATCGTGAAGGATGGTAAGATTGTTCCTGACGATCTCGATGATGATGATGATGTCGTCCCTCCTCCGGTCACTTCTGCCAAAGCCTCTGTTGTCCCGCCTTCCTTAACCTTGGCAATTGAAGCTACACAGCCGGAATCTGATCCAGACGTCCAGATTTTGAACCAGGATGACGGGACAGTGGACGCATTTCCCCTTCAGACTCGCCTTCCTTCTCCCCAGGATGCTGCTACTGGGAAGCCTTTGGATCCTCTATAACTTTTCTGATATGCTTATGTATAGCCCGGTTTTTTTGGGCTTTTGAACTCTTTACTTTTGTAAGTTTGTGATCTCTGACTTTGGATGCTCCAGTTGCTACTTTAGCAACTTTATTTTGAAAAACAAAATAGTTTCTCTTGCTCTTGGGGTCGGTTTCAAGCGGCCTCTTGAGTCTTGTTTTATGGTAACTTCCTTGTTTCTTTGTGATATGCTTGCTTGCAGCTTTCTTTAGCACTTTGCCTGGAATCTTCAGAGTGTTTTTTCCCGACCTCTTTCGATTGCCTTTGTGCCTTAGTTGAAGTGTCCCTTTTAAGGCTAATTGTTTGTTTGAGTATTCTTTGATAGAATACTTTATAGATTGATTTTGGCGAGGTCGAGGTCTTTCGGGTCGAGTTATCTCCCCTCTGTTGGTTGATTCTCTCAGTTGATCTTTGAGTTATTTATAGTAACCCCTCGGGTGTACTTTTTATAACTTTTTGTAGCTTTAGTCCGGCTTCTTCATGTCAGTCCCTGTTCTGTTACTAGGTAATCCTTTTTCTTGGATCTTGTTCAGATCTCTTTTGGGGGTTTACCTTTTGTAACTTTATCTTTTTTTTTGGGCCAACTTCGTCATGTTAGGCTTTGCGAGTTACTTGATAATCCTCTTTCTTGGACCTTGTTCAGGTCTCTTTCAGGGTTTTATCTTTTGTAACTTTATCTTTCCGGTCCAACTTTGTCACGTCGGGTCTTGTCGAGTTACTTGATAATCCTCTTTCTTGGACCTTGTTTAGGTCTCTTTCAGGGATTTATATTTTGTAACTTATCTTTCCGGGCCGACTTTGTAACGTCGGGCCCTGTCGACTTACTTGATAATCCTCTTTCTTGGACCTTGTTTCAGATCTCTTTCAGGGATTTATCTTTTGTAACTAATCTTTCTGCGCCAACTTTGTCACGTCGGGCCCTGTCGAGTTACTTGATAATCCTCTTTCTTGGACCTTGTTTCAGATCTCTTTCAGGGATTATCTTTTGTAACTTATCTTTCCGGGCCGACTTTGTCACGTCGGGCCTGTCGAGTTACTTGATAATCCTCTTTTTTGAACCTTGTTTCAGATCTCTTTCAGGGTTTATCTTTTGTAACTTATCTTTCTGGGCCGACTTTGTCATGTCGGGCCCTGTCGAGTTACATGATAATCCTCTTTCTTGGACCTTATTTCAGATCTCTTTCAGGGATTATCTTTTCTAACTTTTTTGTAGGAATCCGACGTCCTCATGTCGGGCTCTTCGAAGTTATAGTAATCCTCATTTATAGGGTTGGCCAGACCTCTTTCCAGGGCTTTACTTATAACTTGAGTTGTTGTGGCTGGTCTGACTTTTGTGCCGGCCAGTCTTTATGTTATTTTATAGCAATCTATTTTATTAGGACCTCATCAGGTCCTTTCTATGGATCACTTTCTATAACTTCTTGCATTATTCTGTTTTCATCTTTGCCGATTTTGTAGATTTTGGGTTTTAACCCTCGTTTTTATCGTGATCGCGCAGTGAATTCGGTTTTCACTTTTCGTCGATCTGTAGCTTTATAATCGGGCGATGAATGTTTTCAGAATAATACGACTTGAGCGTTTGTAGAGAATCTGAACAAATTTTATTAAGAAAGAATGCAAATATAAATAAAGAGTTAATTTCCTAAATCGGGTGATTTGTAAGTCTTGGCGGGGCGCCTCGTTAAAAAACCTTTTTTCAGGAAAAAAAGTGTGCCTTAACCGAGATCTTTTATCACCCCTAGCTATAGTACCTTCTTAGGTTGCAGGCGTGCCATGACTTGGGAAGCTCTCGCCCGTCGAGTTCGGAAAGCCTGTAATAGCCCTTTCCCAGCACTTATATGACTCGGTAGGGTCCTTTCCAGTTTGCTGCCAGCTTTCCTTCTCCCGGTCGAGTTGTTCCGATGTCGTTTCGTATTAGAATGAGGTCATCCTCAGTGAAGGTCCGTCGTATTACCTTTTGGTTATACCTGGAAGCCATTCGTCGTTTTAGTGCCTCTTCCCTTATCCGGGCTCTTTCTCAAATTTCCAGAAGTAAGTCGAGCTCTTCCCTTTGAAGTTGGTGATTGGCTTTCTCGCTAAAGTGGATCACTCTGGGTGACCCTTCTTCGACCTCCCCTGGGATCATCGCCTCCACTCCATATGCTAATCGGAAGGGTAATTCCTTTGTGGTGGAATGTGGCGTCGTTTGATATGCCCATAGAACCTGTGGGAGTTCCTCAGCCCAGGCTCCCTTTGCATCCAGTAATCTCCATTTCAACCCTGCTAATATAACTTTGTTAGCAACTTCAACTTGCCCATTGGCTTAGGGGTGCTCAACGGATGTGAATTGTTGTTTTATATTCAGGTCGGCCGCTAGTTTTCTGAAGCCTGCATCTGTGAACTGGGTACCATTGTCTGTAGTGATAGAGTATGGAACTTCAAACCTTGTGACGATATTTCTATATAGGAATTTTTGACTTCTTTAAGTTGTGGCATTGGCCAGGGGTTCTGCCTCGATCCATTTTATGAAGTAGTCTATTCCTACTATGAGGAATTTGACTTGTCCTGATCCTTGAGGAAAAGGTCCGAGGAGATTGAGTCCCCATTTTACGAATGGCCAAGGTGAGGTTATGCTGATGAGTTCCTCTGGCAGAGCGGTGTGAAAGTTGGCATGCTTCTGACATGGTGAGCACGTCCTTGCAAATTTTGTGGCTTCTTTTTTTAGAGTTGGCCAATAAAATTCTGCCCGAAGCACTTTTTTGGCGAGTGTCTGCGCTCTGAGGTTATTGCCACAGATGCCACTGTGTACTTCTTTTAGGACGTCTTGTGTTGGAAGTCGGCACGCATTTTAGCAGTGGTATCGAAATCCCTCTTTTGTATAGAATATTATTTATGAGGGTGTAGTATTGTGCTTCTCGTTTTAACCTCTTTGCCTCTTTCTCATCTGTGGGGAGAACTTCTGTTCTGAGGTAGTTAATTTTGGGAGTCATCTATCCCTGATCGTGACCTGTTATGGCTAGGACTTTTTCTTCTTTTGAGATTGATAGATTCTGTAGAATTTCTCGTATGAGGCTTCTATTGTTGCCTCCTGGTTTGGTGCTGGCTAGTTTTGAGAGTGCATCGGCCCGGGCGTTTTGTTCTCGGGGTATGTGACGAACCTCATACTCTCCGAGTTGTTCGAGCTGTTCCTTGGTTTTGTCCAAGTACTTTTTCATAGTGGGATCTTTGGCTGTGTAGCTGCCTATTATTTGTGAAGTAACTACCCGTGAATCACTGAAGATGATAAATTTTTGAACTCCAACCTCCCTAGCCAGCCTCAAACTAGCTAGTAGTGCTTCATATTCCGCTTGATTGTTTGAGGCAGGGAACCCGAATTTGAGGGAGAGTTCGATTTGGGTCCCCTGGTCGCTTTCAATTATTACACCTACGCCACTTCCCGTTTTATTTGAGGAGCCATCCACATATAGATTCCATTCTACGGGGATTTCTGGTGTGTCTGTAAATTCCACAATGAAGTCGGCCAGATACTGAGATTTGATGGCTATCTGAGCTTCGTATTGAAGTTCGAATTCGAACAACTCGACTACCCATTGCAAGATTCTGCCTGCCAAGTCTATTTTCTGTAAGATTCCTTTGATGGGCTGGTTGGTCCAAACTTTAATGGTGTGAGACTGGAAATATGGGCGAAGTCGTCGAGATGTTATTATGAGAGCATAAGCAAACTTTTCTATTTTCTGGTAGTTCTGCTCGGATCCTTGTAACGCTTTGCTGATAAAGTATATGGGTTGTTGCCCACTGTTGTCTTCTCGGACCAGTACTGAGGCTATTGCCCGATTTCCCACTACAAGGTATAAGATGAGTGGTTCTCCTTCCCATGGCCGACTTAATATAGGTGGTCATCCGAGAAATTTTTTGAAGTCTTGGAAGGCTTGGTCGCATTCAGCTATCCATTCAAACTCCTTTCCTTTCCTTAGAGTGGCGTAGAAGGGGAGAGATCTTATTGCTGATCCAGCCAGGAATCTGGACAAGGCTGCCAACCGCCCGTTGAGTTGTTGTACCTCTTTGATACAAGTCGGACTTTTCATGTCGAGTACGGCCTTACACTTGTCCGGATTTGCCTCGATTCCTCTCTGTATGATCATAAAACCCAAGAATTTACCAGCTTCTACTGCGAAGGTACATTTCGCGGGATTAAGTCGCATGCCGTGTCATCTTATGGTGTTGAATACTTGTGTCAGGTCGAATAATAACATCTCTTCGTTTTGCGTCTTCACTAGCATATCGTCTACGTAGACCTCCATGATCTTTCCGATGTGATCCGAAAAAACTTTGTTCATTAATCTTTGGTAAGTGGCTCCCGCGTTTTTGAGACCGAAGGGCATAACAATGTAGCAGTAATTTGCCTTTGGGGTTAAGAAAGAGGTTTTTTCTTGGTCGGGTGGGTACATTGGGATTTGGTTATATCCCAAGTATGCGTCCATAAAGAAGAGGTATTTGTATCCGGAGGAGGCATCTACCAGTGCGTCGATGTTTGGGAGCGGATAATGATCTTTTGGGCAAGCTTTGTTGAGATCGATATAGTCGGTGCACATTCTCCACTTCCCATTTGACTTTTTTACCAAAACGATATTAGCAAGCCATAGCGGGTATTTGACTTCTCTTATGAAGCCTGCCTCCAGTAGAGCTCGTACCTGGTCTTCCACCGCTTTAAAGTGTTCTGGTCCTAGCTTTCTGTGCCTTTGTTGTACCGACCGAGATCCTGGGTAGACTGCTAGCTTGTGACACATTAGTTTGGGATCTATGCCTGGCATGTCTGCGGCCTTCCACGCAAAGAGGTCGGTGTTGTCGCGTAGGAACTGTATGAGTGATTCTTTTATGTCCCCTTTTAGGAGTGTGCCGATGTTGGTTGTTTGGTCCGGGGTGTTCCCGATCTGAATTTTCTCTTCCTCTGCCTCTGAGGTTTAGACTTTTGTTGTAACAGCGGCGCGCCATCTTCTGATCTGCCTTTATCGTGGCTATTCCTCCTGTAGTTGGGAACTTCATGCATAGATGCAGAGTCGAGACTATTGCACCGAGCTGATTTAACGTTGCCCGAAATATTAGGGCATTGTACGCTGAGCTTACGTCGACGACGATGTAATCTATTTTGAGTGTTCTTGACTGACTTCCTTTTCCGAAAGTTGTGTAGAGCGAGATGTATCCCATCGGTTGAACTGGGGTATCTCCTAGCCCGAACAGGCTATCCGGATATGCTCTGAGTTCTTTTTCTTCCAAGCCGAGTTTGTCGAAATCAATTTTGAATAAGATATCGGCAGAGCTCCCCTGGTCTATCAACGTGTGGTGAAGATTTGTGTTTGCCAGTATAATAGTGATGACCATGGGATGGTCATGCCCTGATGCAACGCCGGATGCATCTTCCTTGGTAAAAGTGATCGCCGGGATTTCAGGTGCGTCCTCCTTTTCTGCAACGTGATATACGTCTTTGAGATGTCTTTTGCGGGATGATTTGGAGATTCCTCCACCGGCGAATCCGCCGTGTATCATGTGGACATGTCTTTCTGGCGTCCAGGATGATCGTGCGGTTGGTCTGACATCTTCTGCTCTTCTTCTTTTCCTTTGTTCATCATCATGGGTGGCCAGGTATCGATCTAGCTTTCCTTCTCATACGAGCTTTTCTATGACATTTTTTAAGTCAAAACACTCATTGGTGGAGTGCTCGCGGATCCGATGGTATTCACAATATTCAGCCCGATTTCCTCCTCCTTTTTTGCCTTTGAGTGGTCGAGCTGGTGGTATTTTTTTGTGTTGCAAACCTCTCTGTAGACATCCACAAGAGACACCCGAAGAGGGGGTGTAATTGTGGTATTTTTTATTTTTTTCTCCATGGCGATCTTCCTTCTTTCAGGAATCTTTGTCTTTATCCCGAGAGGTGAACCCGGCCTTTGAGGTCTCTCCTAGTCGAGAGTTTTCTTCCATGTTAATGTACTTTAACCCTCGTTCTTGAACCTCGTTCAAAGACGTGGGGTACTTCTTTGATATAGATTGACTAAAAGGCCCTTTTCGCAGGCCATTAATGAGGCCCATGATATCGGCTTCTGTTGGCAGGTTTTGTATATCCAGGCATGTCTTGTTGAATCTCTCCATGTAGTTGCGCAGGGTTTCTCTTTCTCCTTGTCTGATTCCTAGTAAGCTCGGCGCATGTTTAGCTTTGTCCTTTTGGATGGAGAATCTGGCCAGGAATTTCTTGGCCATGTCGTCGAAACTCGAGATGGATCTAGGAGGGAGGTTGTCGAACCATCTAATTGCTGTTTTTGTTAAAGTAGTTGGAAAGGGTTTGCAACGAACTGCATCTGAGGCGTCGGTGAGATACATTCTGCTCCTGAAGTTGCTGAGATGATGGCTGGGATACGTAGTGCCATCGTACAAGGTCATGTCTGGGAGTTTAAAGTCTTTTGGGATTCTTGTCTTCATGATCTCCTTGGTGAATGGATCTTGCTCCTTGCGGGTGCTATCTTCGGGAGTGGATCGGCTGGGTTTAGTCTTGACATCGGCTTCAAGTTTTAAGAGTTTGTTCTCCAATTTCCGGCATCGCCTTATTTCTCTTTGTAGATCCTTCTCGGCCTCTCGTTGACGTAGAGCGTCTTCCTCAAGTTGTTTTACCAATCTTGAAATGCATCCAGGGCTCCCTCGTTTGGGGAGTTCTTATTGTTGATTTGGGGAGTATCTTTTGGTGTGGAGTCTGGGTTTTTATGCGGCGTTCTTTCTTCTAGATCTGAGGTGTGATCGTTGTCATGATCGTCCGCCATGGTAATGGGATGACTTCCGGGTCCCCGGCAACGGCACCAATGTTCCGGGGGTTTATCTGAAACTGTAGGTCGATCTCGGACGAGATCTTCTATGTTGGTCGGGGATGTTGTGTCCGACTTGGTGATGGTGCTGATCCTTCGTCCCCAGAGGGTGGGGGTACCTGCAAGGGACTCCGATGCTTAAGTTAGCAAGGGTCTTAAGCAGGTATTGAGTAGAATCAGAGTATTAGTTATACCTGGGTGCTCCAGCATATTTATAATAGTGTAGAGTGACCTTCTTAGATAAGATAAGTTAGTTATCTTATCTTTATCTTTTATCTTTTGAGTGAGGTCATCTTATCTTCAAGGGAACCGCCTTTATCTCTACGGGCTTGGGCTACCCTTGGATTCGGGACGTGTTCCTCTGTTTGGGCCCTTTATTGGGCTTTCCTGTGACTTGGCCGAGCTCTTTGAGAAGAGGTCGGGTCGTCCTGACCTGAAGAGGTCTGTCGCTTTATCTGTAGAACATCCCGGGTCAGAGAGCTCGACCCAGGGTATGAACACTTTCCAAACTAGAAAATGCAGAAAGTAAATATAAAGAGTGTAGTTCTCCAAAAGTGCTAACCTTCTCTATAGTTCAAAACTACTCCTATATATACTACTCTTCTTAATCTTCTAGTGAGTTCTTCAAGTCTTGGATATGGGCCTTTGATATTGAGTTGAAGCAGTTACAATCTTCAGTGGGCTCAGCTTTGTTTGCAAAAAAGTGTGAGTTAGGCATGGGCATTAGTTAGGACGTTAATGGCGTTAACGTTAAGTGAGGATGTGGGTTCGAGAACGTTAGTGACAATCACCTTTTCCACTAACGTTCCAACCCAAAATGATCAACGTTAACTTCAACGTTAGTGGCACTAACGTGACCATTAACGTTGCCTCTTGGTCCTTCGCAGACGTTATTGGGAATCACCTTTTCCAATAACATTGCCTTGTGCCCCCTTTCCCTACGTTAGAGTTCACGTTAGTATAACTAACGTGACTTCTAACGTGGGCATGCCTAAGCTTTGAGAGCGTTAGTGACACTTACCTTTGTCACTAATGCTCCAAACGCCCCTCCTTCCCACGTTAGAGTTCACGTTAATTAGATTAACGTGGCCACTAAGTGGTAGTGATTGCCATCTCCAATGTTAGTGACAAAGGTGAGTGTCACTAACGTTGGCTTATCATGCGTAGCTCCACATTATCTCTCACGTTAGTGGTCTTAACGTGACCACTAACGTGGGCACTCTTGGGTTGGTCCAACGTTAGTGACAAAGGTGAGTGTCACTAACGTTGCTGATTGGTTTTTCATCCCACGTTAAAGTTCACGTTAATTGGATTAACATGACTCTTAACGTGGCTTTATTGTGCCTTTGTGGAACGTTAGTGGCAATCACTTTTACCACTAACGTTGGAGCTCCTCTTCCTCCTCTACGTTAGCTACCACGTTAATGTTGTTAACATGGCAACTAACGTGGGCTATGATGGCTTCGAAGGCGTTATTGGCGATCACTTTTTCCATTAATGCTAGAAGCTTGTCCCCATTCCACGTTAGTGGTCACGTTAATTAGATTAACGTGGCTGCTAACGTGGTTCTTTCTTGCTTCCTTTGTCCTAAAATCAAGCAATTAGAGTGCATCAAAGCTCTGTTCCAAGTCATGAGATTATGCATCATCAATTATATCATTAAATTCTTGCCTAATCCTCATGAAATCATGTAAAGTTCACAATAATTGCTTGAATCAAGGTGTAAGTGTATTTTCATCTAAAACTTGCTTATTTACTAAGAAAATGCATGAAACTATCCTAAAACAGTAAAGAAAAGGTTAATGAAACTGACCAAGATCCCCTGGCATCACAACACCAAACTTAAAGCTTGCTTGTCCCTAAGCAAGTACTGAAACATGGGAAAAATGAATGAAAGAACAAGATAAACAAGTAATCATTATAGAAGTCAAATTCCTTGGTTATGGGGTTTCATGCATAGCAACTTAGGTTCATTCCTTCACTGGTTTTCAGGCCTTTATCATACCCTTGAACACTCACTTGATTACATCCTTTGACACTTCCTAATTGTTGATCTTCCCTTCTTTTCCAGGTTTTATTGCATTCTTTTTAGGCTAAGTGCTCTGCAAGAGGGCGACTCTTTATGATAAGCTTTTAGCCAACACTCCCGAACCAGTTGGTTCAAGGTGCTAGGTGTTAAGACACCCCTAAGGACTTACTCCCTCAAGTCTCTTTCCCCCATACATACACACCACAGGCACATGGTTTGTTATTTTTCTTTCTTGAAACCTTGGTGTCCAACACCTCTTTGGGTTACTAAGTGCTCTGTAACAAAGGTTTCTCTTGATAGTGGACTTTCAGCTGGTAATCCCGGATTAGTTAACCCAAGTTACCAAGTGATAAGGCACCCCTAAGAGCTTATTCATCTAAGCATATCCCAGAACACCACAGACACATGCCTCAATATTCAAACCCTTGGTGCCTAGCATTATCTCTTATTGTTTTTCTTTCCTTTTCAACTCTTATTGCTCTTTCTCTTTTCTTATTAGGATATTATTTTTTTGGTTAGTCTCATAGAATGTGTTTCAAGCATGTGGTTTAGAGCATATAGTTGCCTATATACCTTGTTGGTGAACCAACTTAGCTAATTAATCACCATACCACAAACATTCAGAATTTACTTCACCAGATGACTCCACTCTTGTTTTTCATAACAACTTCCTTTTGATTGACTTAAGGGGACAAGCATACATATAAGCAAGATGAAAATGAAAGCTAGGGCCTAGACCAACACACTTAGACCTAAACAACGAAATCTTAAAGACAGAATTGAAAATTCCTAAGGTACTATGGATGCATGTTCTATTTCATACATGATTTTCCTTATTTAAAGCTTGAAAAAGGATAGAACTAAGAAAGAACTCCATCATCTTTCACTTATTGGAATTCTCATGTCCCTTTGTCTTGGGATCCTCCTTGATTGCTTGAGTCCCCATTTCCTTTGCGCTTCCCGATCAGCTTTTTCCAGAAACCAGCATCCTCCATCTTCTTCTTTAATGCTTCCTTTTGCCCAGTCATATAAGTTAACTTAGCCTGAGTGTTTATGCTAAACTCTTCCCGATGCAGTTGCCGTCCTTCATTGAGCATGCTGAACTCATTGAATGCTTTCATCTGAGCTAACTGACGTTGGTTGAGTTCTTGAAGGTGTTTGTCTTGGTGCTCTTGACTTTCGGTTACTTGATTGATGGCTTAGGTGAGCTGGGAGTAATGCTCCTGTTGCAGTTCCATTTGTTGTTTTTGCCACTTCCTTTGTTGACCCATCCAATTAGAGAGTAGTTCTTCTTGACGATCCATCCTTTTAGATTGAACATGCAGTTGTTGCTCTTGTCCCTCCATATAGCTCCTTGCCAGATCCTCAATGGCTCCTTGAATGTGAACCAGATTTATGTTGGTCGGATCATATTGCTCTTCTTGCTGGTACCCTGTTTGTTGGGGTTCTTCTTGGTGAGGTTCTTCTTGGTGAGGCTCTTCTTGTGCAGTTCTTTTCCTTATCTGAGGCCTTCTTTGCTGTTGAGCGAGTGCCACATAGTTTATACGTTAGAGCGTAACTAACCTCCCTGGGTTTACACATTTTGGATTGTTATCTTTGAATACTACATTGGCTTTCATACATAGTCTAAGGATGGTGCTGGGGTACCAAAGTCTAGCACTAGGATCATTCTTCTCGGCTGAATCTTGGATTCCCTCAGCTATAATTTCATGCACATTGATTCCTCCACCCTTTATTAAGTAATGTACCATAGTAGCTCGAGCAATGTTGACCTCAGAATTGTTTGAGGCTGGAAGGATAGATCTCCTCACAATCTCAAGCCATCCCTTGCCTTCCGGGATGAGGTCTCCTCTCCTAATGAACCGCGGCCTCTTATCCAAGTACCTTTCCCAATCAGATCCTATAACACACATATCGTTCACAATTTCTTCAAGTTCATCCTCGTCGGGGACATTGCTTATTCTTACTTGATAACTGAGCTCATCAAAATATGGCGATCTCAGCTGAAGAGTCCTTGTTATAGCATTGGGGCTGAAGTCCACCTCTGTTCCTCTCACATAGATTTTGAAGGTGGGGGCCCTAGTATTGTCTTCTCTGGCCACATTGGTGTAGAACTCCTTGATGAGGTTTGCATTTATCTTTGCTTCTGGGTTCGTGAGCTTTTGCCAACCCCTCTGTTCAATCTTCTCTCTAATCTTTGGGCACTCATCTTCATTGAACTGGAATGTCAACTCTGGAAATATTTTCTTATTTTTTATCTGTTCAAATTGGAGCTCATGAAAGGTGGTCTTGAATCTCCCTGCATCGAAAGGAATGCTCTCCAACAGTTCCTTCCCCTTTCGCCTCTTGGAGCTTGATGATGCCATGAATGAGACTTGGTGTATAAAGATGTTGAGTGTGTGTGTTCGAGAGAAAGAAGAGAGATGGATTGGAATGAGAGTTGTGCATGGCAAGGTGTAGAGTAGTGGCCATTTATATAGGAAGATGATAGGTGATTGAAGGGTGTAGATTGATGGCATGGCTTAATGGTGAACGGCTGGGGTTTGGCATTGGATGGTCACAAGGATCACTTCTTTTATGAGGGTCTTGGTTCGGTCCCCAAGGCTATCCTACTACTAATGTTGCATGGCAACATTTCCCAAGTTACTCCCCTTGAAGACAAGTGTGTAGTTCCGTGGGTGAAGTGGCTGAATCCCCCCTTCAATTGGTTGTCCCATCAAGTTCCTCCAATATTCCTTTCAAATTCCTTGCAAAATAAAAGGAGAGAGAGATTATTTTGAATTGTGGCAGTGAAAGAAAAAAAACTTTCGGAGGCTAGCTACCCCCCATTTTTTTTTACTAAGAGCCATTCATGAATGTAGACCAACCGACCAATTAAATGCCCATGCATGCAACATTGGTGACACCAAACTTAGTTTGTGATCATATGGTGTAACAGGATTTGATTAAAATTCTAAAATTAACATAATATGGGTTGTGTTCAAGCTCTCTTAATGTGCCTTGAACACCAAACTTATCATTTACCATATGCTGCATGTAGAGATTCTTATAGGTGTTTGTCAAAGTTGATTTTAAATCCATGAACTTTGCTTTATTAACTACTTATTAAAGATTAAAAGGAAAGTGTATAGAACATGGGTTGCCTCCCATGAAGCGCTTCTTTAGCATCATTAGCTTGACGTTTGGCCTTTGTCAGGGTGGTTGGTATTGTTTCAAATCTTCCCCCCTTGCAGTGAATATGTTTCCATTGGCTTTGTTGAGAAGTTCCACATGTTCTAAGGACAAAATTTTGCTGATGGTGTATATTTGAGGTAGCTGAGATGGGATGGTGGGGAGATGAGGTGGGATGAGTGGAAGATAAGCAGAGACCACTTCATCTCCTAGAGAGAAAGCCTCTGTAGGAATCTTATTATTCCTCCATCCCCTTGGGGCCTTCTTCTTTGTTTGCCTTGATGTTACCTTGCTCCTTGTGGTTCCTTCTTTCAGGAGGGTTTTGTTGCTTGTCTCATATGACTCTGGTGAGTCTAGCTCATCTTGGGTCACACTTGGTTGTTGTTCCTTCTGACCATATTGCTTGTTAACCATAGGAGTTCTTAGGTCTGGTGCTTGTGCTCCCTTGTTTGGCTCCTCCATCAGCTCTTCATTATGCTCTTCCTTTGACTTTTTGTTATCATGATCTACTTCTTGTGAGGGTTTGAATACGTTGAAGGTGAAATGTTCATCATGTATCTTCAATACTAGCTCTCCTTGCTCCACATCTATAAGCACCCTGGCTGGAGCTAAGAATGGCCTCCCCAGGATGATGGGATGGATGTGATTTTCTTCCATCTCCAAGATCAAAAAGTCTGTGGGGAGGAAGTAGTTTCCAACCTTTACTAACATGTTTTCAACCACTCCTATTGCCTGTTTTTGAGTTTTGTCAGCCAATTTGATGATCACGTCTGTGGGTGTCAGCTCATTGATTTGAAGCTTTTTCATGAGGGATAGAGGCATCAAATTGATACTTGCTCCCAGGTCATAGAGCACCTTATCAATCATTGTCTCTCCTATAGCATAGGGAATGTGAAAACTCCCTGGATCCTTTTTCTTTGTAGGTGGTTCTGTTTGAATGAGAGCACTGCACTCCCTGTTCATCACTATTGTTTGCCCACCCTTCAGTGAACTCTTTTTGGCCAGCAGCTCCTTTATGTACTTGATGTAGGAGGACATCTGCTAGAGGGCCTTAATGAATGGTATATTTACATCAAGGGATGCAAACATGTCGAGGAACCTTGAATACATTCTCCTTGCTACACCACCTTTGAGCCTTTGGGGAAAGGGTGCATATGGGTTCAGGGTCTCTCCTTCCTTTAGCTCCTCCCTGTGTGTGGGATGGGATGCGTGGTTTCTTTCTTCATGCTTTTCCCTTGGAATGTCTTGGAGATGTTATGTTTGTGTGTGCACTTCCTCCACACTCCTCTCGTCACTTATAGTGATCATCTTGTATTCTTCCCACCTTACTTTCTTTTTTGCTCCTCTTGGGTTCTTCTCTATGTCACTTGGGAAACTATCAGTGGGTTTGGAAAACTGTTGAGATAGATACCCCACTTAGGACTCCAGCCTCTTGATGGTGTCTCCCTGGTTTTTTATATTGGCTCGCACTTCATCCTTGAACACTCTGTTGTCTTGGAATTCTTTACATATGTCTTCAAGTAGAGTCTCAATTCTAGAGAGTCTATCCTCGGTTAGTGATGGTGGGTTGAGGTTAGGTAGTTGAGAAGGGTAATTAGGTAGGTGTTGATAGGATCTCTGTGAGGTATGTTGATGAGTTGCATTGTTGTTGGAATTGTGGTTGTGGTGTCTCTGGTCTTGGCCTTGGTCTTGTTGGTTTTCCCACCCAAAATTAGGGTGGTTTCTCCAACCAGAATTGTATGTTTTAGAGTATGGATCATGGGTCTGTCTGGGCGAGTTTCCAACATAGTTGGCTTGTTCCCAGTCACCTTCTTCTCCTACATTCACTCCTTCTTGAGCTGGTGATGAAGTAATGACTGCTGCAACTTGGTTTTCTTCCACCTTCTTGGTAAGATCTGCTAACTGCTTGGTGATCATCTTATTTTGAGCCAGTAATACATCTATGTGGTTCAGCTCCATTACTCCTCGAGTGTTACTCCTTTCAGAAGCATAGAAGTAGTCATTCTCAGCGACAGTCTCAATGACATCTATGGCTTCTTCAATGGTTTTCTTCTTGTTTAGAAAGCCCCCTGATGAATGGTCTATGACCTTCTTTGACTCATAAGAAAGACCTTCATAGAAAATGTTCAGTTGTACCCATTCATTGAACATGTCTGGTGGGCACTTTCTTGTTAAGTCCTTAAACCTCTCCCATGCCTCATAAAGAGTTTCACCATCTTGTTGCCTGAAAGTTTTTACCTCAACTCTCAGCCTATTAATTCTTTGAGGAGGATAGAATCTTGCCAAAATTTGTTTGCGACGTCTTCCCAATTTGTTAATCTCTCCTTCGAGAAGGATTCCAGCCATTTAGATGCTTTTGTCTCTGAGTGAGAAAGGGAACAAAAAGAGTCTATAGACATCCTGATGAACACCATTAGACTTCACAGTGTCACATATTCTTAGGAAGGAGGTTAGATGTTGATTGTGGTCTTCTTGGGCACTTCCTCCAAATGAGCAGTTATTCTGAAGAAGGGTGATGAGTTGGGGTTTTAATTCAAAGTTGTTGGCATCTATGGTTGGCTTTTGGATGCTACTTCCACAATTTTCTGGAGTTGGATTGATGTAAGAGCCTAGAACTCTCCTCTCTTGCCCAACATGATTCACAGAGCCTTCTCTGGCATGGTTGGGAGCTTATTCTTCATGGTTGTTTTCCAAGTTCTCCTCCATGTTTGTTTCAAAGTACTCTTCTTCTTCCTCAGCACCAACAACTCTTTTCCCTTTTGCTTCCTTTCTTAATCTACAGAGGGTCCTCTCAGGTTCAGAATCAAAGAAAGTTGAAGCTCTGCTTTTTCTCCCTATCATACAACTAACAGAGCACACAGCAAGAAATAAAATGGAGTGATTATTCTTGTTAGAGTGATTATTAGTGTGAGTGGTGCAAATTATCAAACAGTTAGTGGGTTAGTGAGCAAAATTGTAAGTAAATTCATAGAAAAAGAAAACAAAAAGGGGATAGGGGATGAGGGAGAAAATTAATTGAAACTAAGAGCAAATGACCAGGCAAAGTAAACAATAAAAAGAAAATGCTCAATCTAGTGAACTTCCAACTTAATCATTGTCGATACAAAATCAATCCCCGGCAACGGCGCCATAAACTTGATGCACGAAAACTTGTCTCTCATCAAATTTCCCTTCGGTAAGTATATCGAATTATCGTCAAGTAAAAACTCACAATAGAGTGAGGTCGAATCCAACAGAGATTGATTGGTCAAGCAACTTTAATTGGAAGAATGTGCTAGTTGAGCTAAACAAAAATTGAGTTGAGAATTGCAGAAAATTAAATGGCGGGAAAGTAAAATGTAGAAATTAAATTGCAGAATCTTAAATGGGGATTTGGGGAGATGAACAAGGAAATAAATGGAAGAAAGTAAAGAGAATGAGTAAGATTAGAGATGGAGGATTCATTGGGCTTAGGAGATGTTGCATTCTACGGATCAAGTTCATTCTCATCTCTTCCTCAATTAATGCATTCATTGATCTCATTGGCAATCTTAAGTGATTGGATCCTAATTTCCTGGCAATCCAATCTCTCTAAGCTTGAACAATTGCCCAATTCCTTGATTTAATTGCTCATGGGAAGAGATGAAGTATGGTCACTGATTATACCACATGTATTTCCAAATCAAAGTGTTGGGAGGATTACATGTCACTATATCCGTCCAAACCCTAATTTGGTCCAACATGAGAAAGCATTTCTAGCATGATCTCCTCATCCCTTTTCCAAGGCTCAGAGGAGATCCAATTATGGAGAGTTTCTTTTCCAAGACAACTAACCAAATGAATTAAGATTGAAAGCTTTCTAGTAAATCAAGAGAAAAGAAAGAGGAAGAAGAATGAAAACTATAATTGATCCATCAAATTACAACAGAGCTCCATAACCCAATGAGAGGGGTTTAGTTGTTCATGGCTCTGGAAATGGAAAATGGTAGGAAAGAGTACATGTTTTCCAAACTAGAAAATGCAGAAAGTAAATATAAAGAGTGTAGTTCTCCAAAAGTGTCAACCTTCTCTATAGTTCAAAACTACTCCTATATATACTACTCTTCTTGATCTTCTAGTGAGCTTTTCAAGTCTTGGATATGGGCATTTGATCTTGAGTTGAAGCAGTTACAATCTTCAGTGGACTCAGCTTTGTTTGCAAAAAAGTGTGAATTAGGCATGGGTGTTAGTTAGGACGTTAGTGGTGTTAACGTTAAGTGAGGATGTGGGTTTGAGAACGTTAGTGACAATCACCTTTTCTACTAACGTTCCAACCCAAAATGATCAACGTTAACTTCAACGTTAGTGGCACTAACGTGACCACTAACGTTGCCTCTTGGTCCTTCGCAAACATTATTGGGAATCACCTTTTCCAATAATGTTGCCTTGTGCCCCCTTTCCCTACATTAGAGTTTACGTTAGTATAACTAACGTGACTCCTAACATGGGCATGCCTAAGCTTCGAGAGCGTTAGTGACACTTACCTTTGTCACTAACGCTCCGAACGCACCTCCTTCCCACGTTAGAGTTCACGTTAATTAGATTAACATCGCCACTAACGTGGTAGTGATTGCCATCTCCAACGTTAGTGACAAAGGTGAGTATCACTAACGTTGGCTTATCATGCTTAGCTCCACGTTATCTCTCACGTTAGTGGTCTTAACGTGACCACTAACGTGGGCACTCTTGGGTTGGTCCAACGTTAGTGACAAAGGTGAGTGTCACTAACGTTGGTGATTGGTTCTTCATCCCACGTTAGAGTTCACGTCAATTGGATTAACGTGACTCTTAACGTGGCTTCATTGTGCCTTTGTGGAATGTTAGTGGCAATCACTTTTACCACTAACGTTGGAGCTCCTCTTCCTCCTCTACGTTAGCTACCACATTAATGTAGTTAACGTGGCAACTAACGTGGGCTATGATGGCTTCGAAGGCGTTATTGGCGATCACTTTTTCCATTAACGCTACAAGCTTGTCCCCATTCCACGTTAGTGGTCACGTTAATTAGATTAACGTGGCTGCTAACGTGGTTCCTTCTTGCTTCTTTGTCCTAAAATCAAGCAATTAGAGTGCATCAAAGCTCTGTTCCAAGTCATGAGATTATGCATCATCAATTATATCATTAAATTCTTGCCTAATCCTTGTGAAATCATGTAAAGTTCACAATAATTGCTTGAATCAAGGTGTAAGTGTATTTTCATCTAAAACTTGCTTATTTACTAAGAAAATGCATGAAACTACCCTAAAACAGTAAAGAAAGGGTCAGTGAAACTGGCCAAGATGCCCTGGCATCACAACCCTGTCGCTACATTCGACATGAAACCCTCCAAATCCTATAAGATAAACCAAAGAAATTCTTATAGTGATTTTATTAATCACAATATGGGTCATGAAGGTGATCCTGTCATCGATGATGAGCATGTGGCCTTTTGTACTATTGGTTGAACACTATTATTTTCTGCTGAAGGAGCATCTCGATGCAAATATTGTTCCTTCTTTTTGTTGCTTTGCTTCATGAGGGCCACAAATTTAACTTGGCCAAGTTAATTTTAGGACATCTATATGATGAATTGGGGCATTTAATCGATTGCCCTCGGAAAAAATCTTCTATTAATACAGGAGGTCCCCTTTGGTTTTAACAAATATGGTTAAATGCTTTTTTCAAAAATCGTATGAAACATGATGGAAAAACTACTTCAGAGAAACAATATGTTGAAGGCTTTTGATTGGCTACTTTCCAGCCAAACTTTAAAGATGCTACTTCAACTGAAGACCTCTTCTGGGCTGCTTTTTCATTACTTTATTCATGCCAAAGCTTTTGAAATGAAGATATAATGTTTACTCCTTTCCTACATTGGAACTGTGGCCCAGCTTGGTTCGAATGTCTCCTTTTCCCTTTCGATGAGATTGGTAATACCTTGGATAACGCAACTTGGGCCAACTTTTTTGCTGCTCAGGTATTTCCAATCAGAATACCCCAATACAAAATGGAACAATTTAAACTAACTCTTCATGCTCCCCATTATGTCGCAAGACACATGGGTTTCTCCCAAGCTCTTCCAGCTCTTGTTCCTCGAAAAGAACACATTTTGTCACATCGAATTCCACTCGAAGAAAGGTATCCAGAGATGTATCGACGTCAATGATACACATTGAAGCCATTATTCTCATTTATATCACATTCATAATGAATTTGTCACTAAGTCTTTTGTTGAGTGGTGGAACAATTACTATTTTCGATACACGCATTCCTTAGACGACATTAAAGGATCTTTGATTAAAACCTTTCAAGGAATGGAGGCTTCACCTAAAAAGACTAGAAAACGAAAAAATCGAAGTCGCCAAATCAACCAAGCAACCGAAACAAAAAGTCCAGAAAATTTCTACCAAGGCCACCAAATCGACAAGAGTACGGACATGGCTAACTCTTCTTATTGATCCTGTTTATCATAATATATATTTTAGAAAAACTTTGTACTAACTGTACACTTTTAATTCCAGAAACAATCATCGAATGAAAGCATCTCTGATGAAAGTGAACAACCTTCAACGAGACAAACTTCTCCTCATTTGAATGTTTTTTCCTCATCTTCAAATGAATCTGATTCAGAAGATTCCTCAGAGACGTCTTCATTTTCACATCTCCAAAGCAGGAAATCTAACCATGTACAATTATTTGCTGATTTAAACTTTTTCTCATTGATTTCCATTTTATTTTACTCACAACTATTTCTATATTGACAAAGGCTAGGAGGGATGTTCAATCTATCCCCTCTTCACTGATTGGACAAGTTGATTTAGAGGGGTAAGGAAGCCACCATTCGAATTTGTCTTCTCCCGTTGATTAAACAATTTCTCCTCACACACAAAAAACTCAATAGCCATCATTACCTGTTCAGCCAATAACCACCATTATCACCCCTACTCATGTCATCAATTCGTCAATCATTAAAGAACAAAATCAAATAGATTTAGATAGAGAAAAATCTCATTCTCTTTAAATTGTGAATAATTCAACCCTTTCTTCTCCAATTAATACAAACCGTATCCTCAATTCTCCTCTCACACAAACTGTTGGTTCACCCGTGCGAGATACCGAAGAAACAGTGCCGTCTCCTAAAGAAAGTGCAAGAATCGAAGATCCTTCAGATCTAATGAACCAATCTGGGCCGTCATTCCCACCAACTCCCAAATCTGCAAGGGAACCTCCAACCACTGCTTCGAACCCGTCTAATTCTATTTTGGCTGAACTCTTAGCTATTTTGAATGGGATTACTGTTGAAGAGGGTACACCCACTTCAACTCTGAATGTGGAAAATCTTCCAACACCAAGTCTTCCTAAGAAGCTCTCTCAACAAACGTTCAATTAATTGATCTCTCTGCTTAAGTTTTTAGATCATACTGTTGAAAAATGGGCTTCCCGAAGTGACTTAAATAGCATCTTAACTGATATTTTGAATTCTTCTCATGAATTCCAGGTTCCACCTCAACTTTTTTGCAGTAGTGAAAAGATTTGAAAGAGTTTCTAATAATCTTTTCATTTCTCAAGATAAATTAAAAGAAGTGAAAGAGAGGCTAACTGTAACACCCCAATTACCCTAAGCTTTACCTCTAGCTGTAAAGAAAAGGTTAATCAGAAGTTACGACAGTTCTAAGGCTTATATATATATATATATATATATATATATATATATATATATATACATACATAGAAGAGAATAATATATTCTAGAAGCCTGATGAAGGATTAATAATCAAATTATAGAATTACAAAAGCGTGAGACGTTCACACGAAGCTAACGCATAATATACAAGGTATAGGTATAAGAGAATAAAACATATATAAATATAATAATATAATAATCATAGAGAACTAGCCGCAGCATGCGGAGTTTAAGCTGACTAGTTACAAATATAAAATTAAAGAGTTTTGGAATTTAAAACAGCTTATACAACCTATCTCTCAAGTAAGCCTCTAAGGCCATAAAGATAAAACACAAAAAGATGTGAGAGTAACTATAACAAGGTAAAATAAATTAAACCAAGGAGGAACCATGCTCTGCTCTGTCAAATCTGCAATCTCACCGAAGTAGATTACGACCTGCATCTGAAAAACAACAACAAAGTATGGAATGAGAACCGGAGGTTCTTAGTATGGTAATAGTGCCCAATGATGTAAGATGTAATGCTCCAGGACGCAGAATGCAATCCTAGATCTCCACATCACATACGAATATTCAAGCTTAGAACAAAATAAATAAAAGAACTTAAACCATAAACTAGGGTTATCTAAACTTTGGGGAATTCTAACAAATACTAATCACACCGCTGTATCCCACAGCCTTCGCCAACCTCACCTCCGTGTGATCCCATCGCCACCACCTACCTAACCTCCTTAGCACCAGTCAAACATAGAAAAAAGCGAGCAAGCAAAGAACAGGTAATATTCATATACAGCAAGTAGTTCAAGAAGCAAGTAGGCATGTTATACATTTAGCCAAACACAAGTAAACAAAGCAAACAAGCATATAGAAGATGCACATGATGAATGCCTAGCCTATTGGCTTGTGATATCACTTGTCGGTCCATAAATGCCAACCCGACACATCCTTTCGGATGTCGCTTTTCTGCCGCACCCACGAATATAGTGTCGGGCACACTCTATTAACCCACGGATATAGTGTCGGACACACTCTATTCACCCACGGATATAGTGCGGAGCACACTTGCATGCGTAACCCAAGGATATAGTGCCTGGCACACTCTTGCAGCAGAAAATATTATCAATCATAGTTCAATCCCAAGGACATAATACCCTGCACATTCTCATACTTAACCCAAGGATATAGTGCCTGGCACACTCTCATTATTCAACAATATCATCATTTCTCTTTGAGTCTTCAACTCATTATAACCATTATCAATTCATTACTTCCATTCCGGCTCATTAGTTCATCAATTTCCCAAATCATTGTCAACAATCATCATACGCACCATTCTTCCTTCTCTCTTAACTAACTACTTGATGAGCGGATAATTTATACGGTTTTTGACATTGTTTTTAGGTAGTTTTTAGTAGGATCTAGTTACTTTTATGGATGTTTTCATTATTTTTTATGCTCAATTCAAATTTCTGGACTTTACTATGAGTTTGTGTGTTTTTCTGAGATTTCAGGTATTTACCTGAGCAAAACTCTGATAAAAAGGCTGACAAAGGACTACTGATGCTGTTGGATTCTGACCTCCCTGCACTCAAAATGGATTTTCTGGAGCTACAAAACACCAAATGACGCACTCTCAATTGCGTTGGAAAGTAGACATTCAGAGCTTTCCAGCAATATATAATAGTCTATGCTTTATTCAAGATTAGATGACGTAAACTGGTGCTCAACGCCAGTTCCATGCTGCATTCTGGAGTCAAACGCCAGAAACACGTCACGAACCAGAGTTGAACGCTAAAAACACGTTACAACTTGGCATTCAACTCCAAAAGAAGCCTCTGCACGTGTAAAGCTCAAGCTCAGCACAAGCACACACCAAGTGGGCCCCAGAAGTGGATTTCTGCATCAATTACTTACTTCTGTAAACCCTAGTAGCTAGTCTAGTATAAATAGGATATTTTATTATTATATTAGACGTCCGAAATCCTGGATTGTATTTTTGATCCTGTGATCACGTTTTGGGGGCTGGCCATTCGGTCATGCCTAGACCACCATTACTTATGTATTTTCAACGGTGGAGTTTCTACACACCATAGATTAAGGGTGTGGAGCTCTGCTGTACCTCGAGTTTCAATGCAATTACTACTATTTTCTATTCAATTCGACTTATTCTTATCTAAGATATTCGTTGCACTTCAACATGATGAATGTGATGATTCGTGACACTCATCATCATTTTCACCTATGAACGTGTGACTGACAACCACTTCCGTTCTACCTTAGACCGGGCGCATATCTCTTGGATTCCTTGACCAGAATCTTCATGGTATAAGCAAGAATTGATGGCGGCATTCATGAGAATCCGGAAAGTCTAAACCTTGTCTGTGGTATTCTGAGTAGGATTCAGGGATTGAATTACTGTGACAAGCTTCAAACTCGTGATTGTTGGGCGTGATGACAAACGCAAAAGAATCAATGGATTCTATTCCGACATGATCGAGAACCGACAGATGATTAGCCGTGCTGTGACAGAGCATTTGGACCATTTTCACTGAGGGGATGGGAAGTAGCCATTGACAATGGTGATGCCCTACATACAGCTTGCCATGGAAAGGAGTAAGAAGGATTGGATGAAGGCAGTAGGAAAGCAGAGATTTAGAAAGAGCACAGCATCTTCATACGTCTATCTGAAATTCCCACCAATGATTTACATAAGTATTTCTATCTTTATTTTCTGTTTATTTATTAGTATTATTCAAAAACTCCATAACCAATTATTATCCGCCTAACTGAGATCTACAAGATGACCATAGCTTGCTTCATAGTAACAATCTCCATGGGATCGACCCTTACTCACGTAAGGTTTATTACTTGGATGACCCAGTGCACTTGCTGGTTAGTTGTGCGAGGTTGTGAAGAAAGTGCTGAGTTATAAACGCGCATACCAAGTTGAATGCTATTGTTGATGATCACAATTTCGCGCACCAAGTTTTTGTCACCGTTGCTGGGGATTGTTTGAGTTTGGACAACTGACGGTTCATCTTGTTGCTCAGATTAGGTAATTTTCTTTTTGTTTTATTTTCAAAAATTTTTTTCAAATATCTTTCAAAAATTTATCACCTATCTTCGAAAATTTTTAGAGTTTTCAAGAATGAATTCTAGAGTTTCATATAACATGTTTTAGCTTGGCTGGCTATTAAGCCATGTCTAATTCATAGGATTTTGATTGAGGACTTTGGATTCATTACTTTCTTTTTTCTGTATGTTTTTCAAAAAATATAAAAAAAACAAAAATATTTTGTGATTCTTGTTTGAGTCTTGTGTCATGTTTTAAGTTTGGTGTCAATTGCATTGTTCTTGCATTTTTCAAAAATTCATGCATTCATAGTGTTCTTCATGATCTTCAAGTTGTTCTTGGTAAGTCTTTTTGTTTGATCTTTAAATTTTCTTGTTTTGTGTTATATGATGTTTTTCATGTGCATTTTTGCATTCATAGTGTCTAAGCATTAAAGATTTCTAAGTTTGGTGTCTTGCATGTTTTCTTTGCATCAAAAATTTTTCTAAAATATGTTCTTGATGTTCATCATGATCTTCAAAGTGTTCTTGGTGTTCATCTTGACATTCATAGTGTTCTTGCATGCATCATGTGTTTTGATCCAAAATTTCCATGTTTTGTGTCATAATTGTGTTTTTCTCTCTCATCATTAAAAATTTAAAAATAAAAAAATTATCTTTTCTTTTTTCTCTCAAAATTTCGAAAATTTGAGTAGACTTAGTCAAACAAATTTTTAAAATTCGTTATTTCTTGTAAGTCAAGTCAAATTTTCAATTTTAAAAATCATATCTTTTCAAAACCTTTTCAAAAATCAAATATTTTTCATTTTTCTTACTATTTTTTTCAAAAATTTTTAATTTGAATTTTAAAATCTTTTTCTTATCTTTAATTCATAATTTTCGAAAACTTTATTAACAATTAATGTGATTGATTCAAAAAATTTGAAGTTTGTTACTTTCTTGTTAAGAAAGGTTCAATCTTTAAATTCTAGAATCATATCTTTTAGTTTCTTGTTAGTCAAGTAATTAATTTTAATTTTAAAAAATTAAATCTTTTCCAACCATATCTTTTTAATTATATCTTTTTATCATATCTTTTTAAATTTTATCTTTTTCAAAAATTTGATTTCAAAATATCTTCTTATCTTCTTATCCTTTCAAATTTGATTTTCAAATCTTTTTCAAACTAACCAATTAACTGTTGTTTATTTTTTATCTTTTTCAAAACCACCTAACAACTTTTCTCTTTCCAATTTTCGAAAAGACCTCCCTCTTTTTCAAAAAAAAAATCTTTTTAATTAATTAATTGTTTTAAATTTTAATTTTAATTTTATTCCCCTTTAATTTTCGAAAATCATTAACACCTTTTCAAAAATTATTTTCGAAAACTTCTCTCTCTCATCTTATTCTATTTATTTATTCATTTACTAACACTTCTCTTCATCTCCAATCTCTGCCCCTATCCTCACCCTTGTGTTTGGATTATTCATTCTTCTTCACTCTTATTCCCTTTCTTCTTCTACTGACATAAAGGAATCTCTATACTGTGACATAGAGGATTCCTCTTCCTTTTCTGTTCTCTCCTTTCTCATATGAGCAGGAATAAGAAAAAGGCATTCTTGTTGAAGCTGATCCTGAACCTGAAAGGACTCTGAAGAGGAAACTAAGAGAAGCTAAATTACAACAATCCAGAGACAACCTTGTTGAAATTTTCAAACAAGAAAAGGATATGGCAGCCGAACCCAACAACAATAATGCAAGGAGGATGCTTGGTGATTATACTACACCTACTTCCAAGTTTGATGGAAGAAGCATCTCAATTCCTGCCATTGGAGCAAACAATTTTGAGCTGAAACCTCAACTAGTTGCTCTAATGCAACAAAACTGCAAGTTTCATGGACTTCCATCAGAAGATCCCTACCAGTTTTTAACCGAGTTCTTGTAGATCTGTGAGACTGTTAAGACTAATGGAGTAGATCCTGAAGTCTACAGGCTCATGCTTTTCCCTTTTGCTGTAAAAGACAGAGCTAGAACATGGTTGGACTCACAACCTAAAGATAGCCTGGACTCTTGGGATAAGCTGGTCACGGCCTTCTTGGCTAAGTTCTTTCCTCCTCAAAAGCTGAGCAAGCTTAGAGTGGATGTTCATACCTTCAAACAAAAAGATGGTGAATCCCTCTATGAAGCTTGGGAAAGATACAAGCAGATGACCAAAAGGTGTCCTTCTGACATGTTTTTAGAATGGACCATGATAGATATATTCTATTATGGTCAATCTGAGTTCTCTAAGATGTCACTGGACTATTTTGCAGGTGGATCCATTCACCTAAAGAAAATGCCTGCAGAGGCTCAAGAACTTATTGACATGGTTGCAAATAACCAGTTCATGTACACTTCTGAGAGGAATTCCGTGAATAATGGGACGCCTCAGAGGAAGGGAGTTCTTGAAATTGATGCTCTGAATGCCATATTAGCTCAGAACAAAATGTTAACTCAGCAAGTCAACATGATTTCTCAAAGTCTGAATGGATGGCAAAATGCATCTAACAGTACTAAAGAGGCATCTTCTGAAAAAGAAGCTTATGATCCTGAAAACCCTGCAATGGCAGAGGTAAATTACATGGGTGAACCTTATGGAAACACCTATAATTCATCATGGAGAAATCATGCAAATTTCTCATGGAAGGATCAACAAAAGCCTCAACAAGGCTTTAATAATGGTGGAAGAAATAGGCTCAGCAATAGCAAGCCTTATCCATCATCTTCTCAGCAACAGACAGATAATTCTGAGTAGAGCACCTCTAATTTAGCAAACTTAGTCTCTAATCTGTCTAAGGCCACTTTAAGCTTCATGAGTGAAACAAGGTCCTCCATTAGAAATTTGGAGGCACAAGTGGGCCAGTTGAGTAAGAAAGTAACTGAAACTCCTCCTAGTACTCTCCCAAGCAATACTGAAGAGAATCCAAAAAGAGAGTGCAAGGCCATTGACATAATCAAAATGGCCGAACCTAGGGAGGAAGGTGAGGACGTGAATCCCAACGAGGAATACCTCATGGGACATCTCTCAGGCAAGAAGGAGTCCCCTATTAAGGACCTAAAGGAATCCGAGGCTGATATAGAGACCATAGAGATATCATTAAACCTCCTTCTACCATTCATGAGCTCTGAAGACTATTCTTCCTCTAAAGAGGATGAAGATGTAATTGGAGAGCAAGTTGCTCAATATCTAGGAGCCATCAAGAAGCTGAATGCCAAATTTTTTGGTAATGAGACTTGGGAAGGTGAACCTCCCTTGCTCATCAGTGAACTAGACATATAGGTTCAGAAAACCTTACCTCAAAAGAGACAAGATCCTGGCAAATTCTTAATACCCTGTACCATAGGCACCATGACCTTTGAAAAGGCTCTGTGTGACCTGGGGTCAAGCATAAATCTTATGCCACTCTCTGTAATGGAGAAGCTGGGGATCATTAAGGTACAGCCTGCCATATTTTTATTGCAAATGGCAGACAAGTGAGTAAGACCAGCGTATGGATTGGTAGAGGATGTGTTAGTAAAGGTTGAAGGCCTTTACATCCCTGCTGATTTCATAATCTTAGACACTAGGAAGGAGGAGGATGAATGCATCATCCCTGGAAGACCTTTCCTAGCCACAGCAGGAGCTGTGATAGATGTTAACAGAGGAGAATTAGTCTTTCAATTGAATGGAGACTACCTTGTGTTTAAAACCCAAGGGTGTTCTTCTATAACAGTGGAGAGGAAGCATGAAAAGCTTCTCTCAGTACAGAGTCAAACAAAGCCCCCACAATCAAACTCTAAGTTTGGTGTTAGGAGGCCACAACCAAACTCTAAGTTTGGTGTTGAATCCTTACATTCAAACTCTAAGTTTGGTGTTAGGAGTTTACAACATTGACCTGATCACCTGTGTGGCTCCATGAGAGCCCACTGTCAAGCTATTGACATTAAACAAGCGTTTATTGGGAGGCAACCAAATTTTTATTTATCTAATTTTATTTTTCTTTTATTGTTCTTTAATGTTTTATTAGGTTCATGATCATATGAAGTCACAAAAAAAATACTAAAATTAAAAACAGAATCAAAAACAGCAGAAGAAAAATCACACCTTGGAGGAAAGACTTACTGGCATTCAAACGCCAGTAAGGAGCATCTGGCTGGTGTTCAACGCCAGAACAGAGCATGGATCTCACGTTGAACGACAGAAACAAGCAGCATCCTGGCGTTTGAACGCCAGGAATATACCCTAAGGAGAGCTAGCGCTGAATGCCAGAAATAAGCATGGAACTGGCGTTCAACGCCAGAAACATGCTGCAATTGGGCGTTGAACGCCCAAAATAAGCATCACTTCGGCGTTTAAATGCCAGAATTGTATGCAAAGGCGCTTTACATGCTTAATTGGTGCAGGGATGTAAATCCTTGACACCTCAGGATCTGTGGACCCCACAAGATCATCCCAAGGTCTGTGGATCCCACAGGATCCCCACCTACCTCAACTCACCTTCTCTCCTCTTCTTCATATTCATCCTCTCTTCCCCATAAACTCTCTTCCCAATTACCCCCCTTGACCACTCACATCCATCCACTCTTTCCCATAAACCCCACTTACCTTCAAAATTCAAAATTTCTTTCCCACCCAAACCCACCCTAAATAGCCGAACCTACTCCCTCTCCCCTCACTATATAAACCCCTCCATCCTTCTTCATTTTCACACAACACAACCCCCTCTTCTATACCTTGGCCGAATACACCTCCCCCCACTCTCCGCCATATTTTCTCTTCTTCTTCTTCTTTTCTTTCTTCTCTTGCCGCGAGCAACATTCTATGTTTGGTGTGGTAAAAGCATATCTTTTTGTTTTTCCATAACCACCTATGGCACCTAAGGCCGGAGAAACCTCTAGAAAAGGAAAAGGGAAGACAAAAGCTTCCACCTCCGAGTCATGGGAGATAGAGAGATTCATCTCTAAAGCCCATCAAGACCATTTCTATGATGTTGTGGCCAAGAAGAAGGTGATCCCTGAGGTCCCTTTCAAACTCAAGAAAAATGAGTATCTGGAGATCCGACCTGAGATCCAAAGAAGAAGTTGGGAAGTTCTGACCAACCCCATTCAACAAGTCGGAATCTTAATGGTTCAAGAGTTCTATGCTAATGCATGGATTACTAGGAACCATGATCAAAGTGTGAACCCGAATCCAAAGAACTATCTTACAATGGTTCGAGAGAAATACTTAGATTTTAGTCCGAAAAATGTGAGATTGGCGTTCAACTTGCCCATGATGCAAGGAGATGCACGCCCCTACACTAGAACGGTCAACTTTGATTAAAGGTTGGACCAAGTCCTTATGGACATATGTGTTGAAGGAGCTCACTGGAAAAGAGACTCCGAAGGCAAGCCGGTTCAATTAAGAGGACTAGACCTCAAGCCTGTGGCTAGAGGATGGTTGGAGTTCATCCAACGCTCCATCATCCCACTAGCAACCGATTTGAAGTTACTGTGGATCGGGCCATCATGATCCATAGCATCATGATTGGAGAGGAAGTAGAAGTTCATGAAGTCATCTCTCTTGAATTCTACAAAATAGCCGAAAAGTCCTCCACCATGGCAAGGCTAGCTTTTCCTCATCTTATTTTCCATCTATGTTACTCAGCTGGAGTTATCATAGAAGGAGACATCCCCATTGAGGAGGATAAGCCCATTACTAAGAAGAGGATGGAGCAAACAAGAGAGCCCACTCATGGATCCCAAGAGACGCATGAGGAAGGTCATCACCAAGAAATCCCAGAAATGCCTCAAGGGATGCACTTTCCTCCCAACAACTATTGGGAACAACTCAACACTTCTCTAGAAGATTTGAATTACAATATGGATCAATTAAGGGTGGAACATCAAGAGCACTCCATCATTCTCCATGAAATTAGAGAAGATCAAAGAGTAATGAGGGAGGAGCAACAAAAGCAAGGAAAAGACATAGAAGAACTCAAGGACATCATTGGTTCTTCAAGAAGAAAGCGCCACCATCACTAAGGTGGACTCATTCCTTGTTCTTATTTTTTCTGTTTTTCGGTTTTTATGCTATATGTGTGTTTATGTTTTGTGTCTCTACCTCATGATCATTAGTATTGAGTAACTATGTCTTAAGGTTATGAATAATTCCATGAATCCCTCACCTCTCTTAAATGAAAAATGTTTTTAATTCAAAAGAACAAGAAGTACATGAGTTTCGAATTTATCCTTGAATTTAGTTTAATTATATTGATGTGGTGACAATAATTTTTTTTTTCTGAATGAATGCTTGAACAGTGCATATTTTTGATCTTGTTGTTTATGAATGTTAAAATTATTGGCTCTTGAAAGAATAATGAACAAAGAGAAATGCTATTGATAATCTGAAAAATCATGAAATTGATTCTTGAAGCAAGAAAAAGCAGTGAATACCAAAAGCATGCGAAAAAAAAGGTGGCGAAAAAAATATAGAAAGAAAAAGAAAAAGCAAGTAGAAAAAGCTAATAGCCCTTAAAACCAAAAGGCAAGGGTAAAAAGGATCCAAGGCTTTGAGCATTAATGGATAGGAGGGCCTAAGTAACTAAAATCCAGGCCTAAGCGGCTAAATCAAGCTGTCCTTAACCATGTGCTTGTGGCATGCAGGTCCAAGTGAAAAACTTGAGACTGAGTGGTTAAAATCATGATCCAAAGAAAAAAGAGTGTGCTTAAGAACCCTGGACACCTCTAATTGGGGACTTTAGTAAAGCTGAGTCAGAATCTGAAAAGGTTCACCCAGTCATGTGTCTGTGGCATTTATGTATCAGGTGGTAATACTGGAAAACAAAGTGCTTAGGGCCACGGCCAAGACTCATAAAAGTAGCTGTGTTCAAGAATCAACATACTTAACTAGGAGAATCAATAACACTATCTGAAATTCTAAGTTCCTATAGATGCCAATCATTCTAAACTTCAAAGGATAAAGTGAGATGCCAAAACTGTTCAGAAGCAAAAAACTACTAGTCCCGCTCATCTAATTAGAACTAATATTCATTGATAGTTTGAGATTTATAGTATATTCTCTTCTTTTTATCCTAATTTATTTTCAGTTGCTTGGGGACAAGCAACAATTTAAGTTTGGTGTTGTGATGAGCGGATAATTTATACGCTTTTTGACATTGTTTTTAGGTAGTTTTTAGTAGGATCTAGTTACTTTTAGGGATGTTTTCATTAGTTTTTATACTAAATTCACATTTTTGGACTTTACTATGAGTTCGTGTGTTTTTCTGTGATTTCAGGTATTTTCTGGCTGAAATTGAGGGACCTGAGCAAAACTCTGATAAAAAGGCTGACAAAGGACTGCTGATGCTGTTGGATTCTGACCTTCCTGCACTCAAAATTAATTTTCTGGCGCTACATAACTCCAAATGGCGCGCTCTTAATAGCGTTGGAAAGTGGACATCCAGAGCTTTCTAGCAATATATAATAGTCCATGCTTTATTCAAGATTAGATGATGTAAACTGGCGCTCAATGCCAGTTCCATGCGGCATTCTGGAGTCAAACGCCAGAAACACGTCACGAACCAGAGTTGAACGCCAAAAACACGTTACAACTTGGCGTTCAACTCCAAAAGAAGCCTCTGCACGTGTAAAGCTCAAGCTCAACCCAAGCACACACCAAGTGGGCCCCGGAAGTGGATTTCTGCATCAATTACTTATTTCTGTAAACCCTAGTAGCTAGTCTAGTATAAATAGGACATTTTATTATTATAATAGACGTCTGGAATCCTGGATTGTATTTTTAATCCTGTGATCACGTTTTGGGGGCTGGCCATTTGGCCATGCCTGGACCACCATTACTTATGTATTTTCAACGGTGGACTTTCTACACACCATAGATTAAGGGCGTGGAGCTCTGTTGTACCTCGAGTTTCAATGCAATTACTACTATTTTCTATTCAATTCGACTTATTCTTATTCTAAGATATTCGTTGCACTTCAACATGATGAATGTGATGATCCGTGACACTCATCATCATTCTCACCTATGAACGCGTGACTGACAACCACTTCCGTTCTACATTAGACCGGGCGCATATCTCTTGGATTCCTTGACCAGAATCTTCGTGGTATAAGCTAGACTTGATGGCGGCATTCATGAGAATCCAGAAAGTCTAAACCTTGTCTGTGGTATTCCGAGTAGGATTTAGGGATTGAATGACTATGACGAGCTTCAAACTCGCGATTGTTGGGCGTGATGACAAACGCAAAAGAATCAATGGATTCTATTCTGACATGATCGAGAACCGACAGATGATTAGCCGTGCTGTGACAGAGCATTTGGACCATTTTCACTGAGAGGATGGGATGTAGCCATTGACAACGGTGATGCCCTACATACAGCTTGCCATGGAAAGGAGTAAGAAGGATTGGATGAAGGCAGTAGGAAAGCAGAGATTCAGAAGGAGCACAGCATCTTCATACGTCTGTCTGAAATTCCCACCAATAATTTACATAAGTATTTCTATCTTTATTTTCTGTTTATTTATTAGTATTATTCGAAAACTCCATAACCAATTATTATCCGCTTAATTGAGATCTACAAGATGACCATAGCTTGCTTCATACCAACAATCTCCGTGAGATCGACCCTTACTCACTTAAGGTTTATTACTTGGACGACCCAGTACACTTGCTGGTTAGTTGTGCGAGGTTGTGAAGAAAGTGTTGAGATATAAATGTGCATACCAAGTTGAATGCTATTGTTGATGATCACAATTTCATGCACCACTCCTCTACAATACACCAGAAACCTAACCTCTATTTACTAGCTTTTCAGAGAAAATCTCAAGTCAAACCCCCTAGGACCTTTTCCATGTTCTAGTACCTGAAAATAAGTCAAAAAGTATTAAAATGGTGTTATAGAAGCTTATAACCTTGTCGGGAAGGTGAAATAGTTTAAAACAAAGTTTAAAAGTATGAAACAGGGCGTGTGCGTCCGCACAGGGGTGTGCGTGTGCACACCCAAAAGATTTTGAAGGTGTGCGTATGCACAGGGGTGTGCGTATGCACAGGGGTGTGCATACGCACAGTTACTAAAATTTATAAAGTATGTTCACTCGCACAAGCTGTGCGAGCCCCCCTAACAGACGTCCCTTCCCAACTTGTGCGTGCGCACAGGGCTGTGCGTCCGCACAGGTCGTAATTCTTCATTGATGTGCGCGCGCACTACTATGCTAGCGCTACTACCAGAGTAATTTCCCCTGCCTGTGGGTACGTACAAAATAACATTTTTTTGCAGGGTTGTGCATGCACAAAAGGCTGTGCGTGCGCACAAGGCTGTGCGTTCGCACAAATCAGAAAATCCTGAAATTCTGCAACTTTGCAGAATTTCAGATTTTCAACACCAACTTTGAATGATCATAACTTCCTCTACAAAATTCCAAATTTTGTAAATTTTATATCAAATCAAAGGACTTTAAATAATCTTCAAATATAAACCTGATGGTTTCAGTGGCTAAGAGAAGGGGGGTTGAATCTTAGCCCCCTTTTTGCTTGATTACACTTTCTGGTCTTTGAGGAGACTTTTTGATTTTTGTCTCGTCCCTAGCCACGAGACTTTTGTTTTTGTCTCGTCACTTGGCACGAGATATTTTTTATTTTAGCTCCTGTGCAGTAGAAACAGAAATGGAGTAGAGGAGAAAGAAAATTACACCCAGATATATCCTGGTTCAGCTGCTAAGTGCAATGCAGCCTACATCCAGTCTCCATCACAACAATGATGGAATTTCACTATAATCAACCTGATTACAAACTGTAAAGTGCTAACCCAACTTACAAGGGGATTCCCACAGAATCATGAAACACAACATAGATGAACAAAGGAACTCTAAGGACATCTATGACTTTTTCTTTTAATTTTGCACTCTCTGCCTTTTTCCGCTCTATGGCTTTTTCATACAAACCTCACTGTTTGCCTTTTTCCATGAGACTCAAGACATGACAAAATTAAACAGAAAAATACTAAACAGAATACATTGAAGGAGAAGAAAATCTGTAAGCTTAGGTAGCTCTGAGAATCCTGTGCCTTGCACTCTCACTGCTTACTTCTAACTCCTTGAATCAAACCGTGGCTGTTCACCCTTTTTATAGAAGAGGGAAGCCTCCACAGTTGAAACCAAAACCCAAGCTTAACTTCTTTTCCTTCACACATAACCGGTTCGGCCAAAGAGAGAGAAGAGGTAACTCATGCAAAACCCGACATGCAAATACCTCTAGTTCTTCCTTGGTCATCAGACTTTATCAATCCGAGCGCTCCATCCTTGGCTTGCTCTCCAAGATGGATTTCTGGCCCTTGATGCTTCATGATGATGATGGCTTCATCTGCTCCAATCTCTGCCTCCATCAGTTCGCCACTCTAGCTACTTCCTGTGGTGGTTGAGCAGAATTAGAGACAAGCCATGCCTCCAAGAATATCTTCCTTGCTGGCCGAATCTCCTTCTACCTTTTTTTGGTATGAAGAAGCTAAGATCTCATCACAAAATCTTTCTACAAGTGATAAGAATCTCAGCCACAGCATACTTTTCTTTTTCTTTTTCGTGCCATCATTTTGATGGTCTTGTAGCGTGCTTCTTTTTCTCTTTGGTGGCTATGCTTAGCTTCCATGGTTTCTCTGTGTTATGATCGAAGGTTAGAAGCAAAAGAGAGAAGAAAGGAAGGTATGAACATTAACTAAAGGATTTAAACAAAATAAATTAAATGTCCACTTCCTTTTTGTTTCTTGTAGCGTGCCTTTCATTAAAGGCCATCAATCAAATCAATGAAACTTTCTCGCTCATATTTCCCATGCATTTATTAGCTTTACATAATAAAATTTTGAATTCCACTTCATGATGAGTAAAGGAGTTCCGTTGGAAGCAATGGTACTTTGCTTTCTATGCTTAGTGGATTCGGATCATGCAAATTGGGTCTTTTAGCATCAATATTAATTTGGGCTTGTAGCAATAATAGCTTCATTTTGGCCAAAATAATATCACAACAATACAGCCATACTTATTTGAACATTTTTTGAATCAAAGCTGAATTAGAAATAAAATCACACTGATGCATGAAAATTTGTCTCTCAACAAATTTTCCTTCGGCAAGTATACCGAATTATCGTCAAGTAAAACTCTCTATAGAGTGAGGTCGAATCCCACATGGATTGATTGGTCAAGCAACTTTAGTTAGAAGAATATGCTAGTTGAGCTAAACAGAATTTAGATTGAGATGCAGAAATTTAAATGACTAGAAAGTAAATAGCAGAAATTAAAGTGCAGAATCTTAAATGGGGAATTGGGTAATGCTCATAAAAGTAAATGGTAGAAATTAAAGAGAATGGGTAAGATCAGAAATGGGGGGATCATTGGGTTTAGGAGATGTTGCAATTCTCTGGATCAAGTTCATTCTCATCTCTTCCTCAATCAATGCATTCATTGATCTCCTTGGCTATCTTAAGTGATTGAATCCCAATTCCTTGGTAATCCAATCTCTCAAATCTTGATCAATAGCCAATTTCTTGGTCAATTGCTCATGAGAAGAGATGAAGTATGGTCACTGATTATACCACATACATTTCCCAATTCAAGTATTGAGGGGATTATAGTCACATATCCATCCCAACCCAAATTGGTCCAGCATGAGAAAGCAATTCTAGCATGATCTCTTCATTCGTCTTCCAAGGTTCCGAAGAGATCCAATTATGGAGAGTTTCTTTTCCAAGATAACTAACCAATTGAATTAAGATTGAAAGCTTTCTAGTAAAATCAAGAGAAAAGATAGAAGAAGAAGAATGAAAACTAATATTGATCCATCAAATTACAGCAGAGCTCCCTAACCCAATGAAAGGGGTTTAGTTGTTCATAGCTCTAGGAATCAAAAATGGCAAAAAAGAATAATCCATGCTAGAAGTACAGAAAAGTAAATATGTAGAGAGTATTTCTCCAAGGTGCAAAAGTCCCTCTCTAGTTCAAAACTACTCCTATATATACTACTCTTCATGATCTTCTAGTGAGTTCTTCAAGTCTTGGATGTGGGCTTTGGACCTTGAGTAGAAGCAATCCTCATCTTTAGTGGGCCCATCTTGCAGAGAAATATGAATTAGGCTTGGGCATTTAGTGAGATTAATCGTGGAATACATTTCTGGGTGCGAGAATGTTAGTGGCATTCACCTTTTCCACTAACGTTCCACCCTTATATGCCCACATTATTCTCAACGTTAGAAGTCTTAACGTGACTTCTAACGTTCCTTCTCAATTCTTGGCCAACGTTAATGGGACTCACTTTTTCCATTAACGTTGGCTTGTGCCCCTTTTCGCAAACGTTAATGGGAATCACTTTTCCCATTAACGTTGCTTGCCTTTTGCCTCCTACGTTAGGTCTTACATTAGCTTAGCTAACGTAGCTCTTAACGTGGGCACCTATCACCTTCGAGAGCGTTAGTGACACTCACCTTTTTCACTAACACTCTAATTACCTTAATCCCCTATGTTAGAACTCACGTTAACTAAGTTAACGTGGCTTTTAACGTAGTAATGAAGCCATCTTCCAACGTTAGTGACAAAAGTGAGTGTCACTAACGTTGGTTCTTTGAACCCCACTCCACGTTAACTTTCACGTTAACAATATTAACGTGAGAGTTAACGTAGGCAATGAAAATTATCCAACGTTAGTGACAAAAGTGAGTGTCACTAACATTGGCAGTGTTGATCCATGTCCACGTTAGAGTGCACGTTAACTTAGTTAACATGACTCTTAACGTGGGGCATTGCCTAGTTTCCCAATGTTAGTGGTGTTCACTTTTACCACTAGCGTTGAGGAGAAACGTTATTGGAGTTCACGTTTCTCATTAACGTGGAGTCCTCCTTTCCTTCTACGTTAAGTACCACGTTAACTTAGTTAACATGGCTCTTAACGTAGGCTATGAGGTGGCTTCGCAGGCGTTATTGGTGATCACTTTTCTCATTAACGTTGCAAGCCAATTGCCATCCCACGTTAGTAGTCACATCAACTAAGTTAACGTGAATGCTAACGTGATTCTTCCATGCTTCATTTGTCCTGAAATCAAGCAATTAAAGTGCATCAAAGCTCTAGCCAAAATCATGAGATTATGCATCATTAAAATATCATGTAATTCTGGCAAAAAATCTCATGAAATCATGCAAAATTCATAATAGTTGCTTGAATGAAGGTGTAAGTGTATTTTCACCCAAAACTTGCCTTGTTTACTAGGAAAATGCACGAAACTACCCTAAAACAGTAAAGAAAAGGTTAGTGAAACTAGCCTAGATGCCCTGGCATCACACACTTGGGCTTGTAGCAATTATATTTTATTTTCGGCCCAATTATAAAACCTGTAACACAAAAATTATTAATTAACATATGTTAAATGAAAATCAAATTAATAATTTTGTAATTAATTATTTTAATAATGTTTAGTCATCACAAAAATTAATTTAGAATTTTCCAAACTCATCAAAACCAAATTCAACAAATTTTGAAAACCGGGGCAAAAGTTATGATCAGACAAAGTTCACCAAAATCCATTTTTACCCAAAAACTACATAACCTCAATTTTAACCGAACCTCAATCCAATACCAATTCAATCATATATCAACCATACCAAAACAGTCCAAAATTCGTATAAATACTACCTCAACCATTTTCTTACTCACACAACCTTCTAAACCATCCAACAATTCTAAATCCAATCTAATTCACATTTTCCAAATTTTCATTAACCTTATTAACATCAACATGACTTCTCACCACTTCCATCAACATTCAACTATACCACATCCAGCATTTAATATCTCAAATTATCCACCCCTTCAACACTCATCAATCCAAACATCAAATGTAAGACACTAAAATCAATCTTCCACTAACACCTTCACCAATCATCATTGTTTCACTACTAATCTTCATCAACAACCTTATTCATGCTTTGTACCAAAAATCAACAATATACACTCATTCAAAATTCAATATACCTCATACCTCAATATCGTTATTTAATAACATTTACAAAATCAATTCATCAAGCATCATCAACCAACCAACATCAACAACCACTATAAATCCTCATCAATTCCAACAATTTATCACCAAACAATAACTAACATTAACCAACATCATAATACATCATTAGACCAATAATCCTCAACAATCACCATCATCATACAAATACCACAACAACTACATTTCCAATTCAATCCTATCCTATGGGCCACTAGCCTAAGTGTCCATGAACATTACATAATATATAAAGGAAACCGAAACCATACCTTGGCCGATTCCCAAACACACCAAACACCAAAACGAAGCCACCAAGCTTGATCCAAAGCCTCAACCAACTCCAACCAATACCAAAGCTCAAATTAACAACACATGTATTTACCAAAATCAAAACCTAAGATACACAAAACAACTAAACACAAGGGTTTAGTGAAATCTTACCTTACCCAACGAGATTAGGGGTAAAATTCAATAATTACCCACTACTAGAGATCACCTAAACAACCAAAACTACAAAATCTACTCATAAACTATACATGAAAATGTGCAGAATATAAGGCTGGAATCTGGGACGTGAAGAGAGAGATCTTACCAGATTTCTTTATATAGAAACGTAGAGCTCGACGCGAGCTTTGCGTGGCCGCAAACGGCTCGTCAATCGGAGCTCCAGAAGGTGGATGTGAAAAGTGCACTCCCTCTTCTTCCTCTCCTCTCTAAAAACCGGGGCCCTCTCTCTCTCTCTCTTAGGGCTGGAAAATGAGCTCAAAGCTCATTAAATGAACTTATATATGTTAGACCTTGGGCCCGGTCCAAACCGTTAGCATTTTTGGTCCGTTTGTCCCACTTTGGGCCAAAATCTTTAAGATTAGTGTCCGTTTTTTATTCTAAATTATTTTTCTGCTTTCAAAACATTAAATCAATTTTCAAAATATTATTTTCCAAAATACGCGGTACTGGACAGTCTATAGTCGTTACTACCAGCTTAAGTGCCAATACGCATTTTTACAAAAAATCTTTTCGAAAATGTACATTTTCCAACTCAGAAAATTTTACTGAAATCAAATTTCACATTTTTATTTTCAAATTAAAACTTCTAAGTTTTGAATCTATTCGGGCACTAAAATTATTTTATTAAAACAGTTTTACGTGAAAATGCAGGTTCTTAAATCCTCCCCTCCTTAAAAATATTTTCACCCTCAAAAATCCGAATCACGCGATGGGATATATATATATACATATATTCCCCATGAAGCATCCTACTTTCAACGTTACTAATCCAACAAGTTCCCAAGACACCTCGTTCACCATCATCCTACCGTGTCGACGTTCTCTCTCACCAACTCCTCCATAGAATAGTTCACTCGGATAGGCAGAGAATGAGCGGATTTGGTTAAGCGAACCACGATCACCCAAACCACATCATAGCCCACTTCAACTGAGGAATCTCAAGAGGCTGTATCATTCATGACTGCTTCTGATGCTCTATCTTTGCCTTCTTACACATCAAACACTTGGATGCCACTGTAGCTACATCACCTTTCATTCCAGGCCATCAGGACATCTTCTTTAAGTTACAATACATCTTTGTGCTTCCGAGATGAACAAAAAATCCACTGTAGTGAGCCCCCGACAACAAGTCTTGTCTCAAATTTCTGACATCCTGATTGCAAACTCTCCCCTTATCTCTCTACAATCTTTCACCATCCTTAGTGAATTCCTCACGCCTCTTATCACCAACTGGTTGCAACAATTTCTCAAGCTCCCGCTCATCTTGGTGAGCCCTCTGAATCTCCGTCTTAAACGTGCTTGAAATCTGCAACTAGCTCAAACAAGCTCTTCTGGCCACCTTACCAATGTCCAGCTTAAGATCCACAAACTTATCCACTAACTCCTCTTCCTTGATTCTCACCCAAGCGATTGTTAAAGATTTCTGACCCAACGCACCTGTGACCACTTTCGCCTTTCCAGGGTGATAACTCAGTTCAAAATCATAATCCTTTAGTAACTCCATTCATCTTCTCTAACGCATTTTTAAGCTCTTTCTGATCGAAGACATACTTGAGACTCTTATGATTAGAAAAGACGCTAAACCTCACTCTGCACAGGTGGTGCCTCCAAATCTTCGGTGCAAACACAATCGCCACTAATTCCAGATCATGAGTTGAATAGTTCACCCCATGCAGTTGATGCCAGGGCATCTTGGCTAGTTTCACAAGCCATTTTTAGTTTATTTTAGAGTAGTTTCATGTATTTCTTAGGCAATAAGTGAATATTTGGATGAGAAATTCATGCATGCCTTTATTTAATCAAACATTGTTATTTTGATGAATTTTCATAAGAATTTTGCTACGTTTACTTGTTGATTATGAATGATGCAATTTCTTGTGAGATTAGCAAAGCTTTCATGCATTTTGTTTGGTTAATGATAGGTAGAAAGGAAGCTAAGAGAAAGGAAGGCAAAGAAGAAACAAGAAGGCCATGAGAGGAGGCAAAGGGAAGCAACGTTGCAGCCAAAGTTGGTACTCCAATGTTGCTGGAAACGTCACTCCCCACAGCCTGAAGGGGTATACTTCCAACAAGAATAACTTGAGCTACAAAGCTCCAAATAAGGTGATTCTAAAATCATTAAAATGTAAGAATCAAGAGATTTCCAAGCATATATTGTGCTACATGCTTGACACTGAAATTGAGGCAGTAAACTGCCCCGAAAAGTGCATAAACAAACATGGTACCAACCTATAGTAAGGCCAGTTGACCTCTGCACTTTCGACAGAGTATAACTTGAGCTGTGGAGCTCCAAATGATGCTCTTCTAACAGCATTGGAAAGTAGACATTCAGGGCTTTCCAACAATATATAATAGTATGGGGTGGAGAGCACATTTGAGCTGCCAAATCTGGCAATATTCCCAACATTGGTGCAAACGTTGGAGGTAACGTTCTCCGACGCCAGCGACCCTGTCCCCTTCAAAGGAAGATAACTTGAGTTTCAGATGTATAATTGAGGTGACTCTAGTTGGATTAGAAAGCTGACATTCAGAGCTTTCGAACTATATATAATAGTTCATAGTGGGCATGAAATTTGCAATGTTGACAAGAGGACAAAGTGACGTCCCAAAGCTTGATTTGCAACATTCAGTTTGGTCCTTGAACATTTGGCATCCACGCGCACGCGTGGATGTGCGAATGTTGGAGGTCCAACGTTACCTCAAATGTTTGCCTCCAACATCCGCGATAAAATTTTAGAAATGGGAGTTGGGAATTTTGAATCGACGCTTATGCGTCAGTGACGCGTGGATGGAAAAAAAGGCACTGCACGCGTAAGCGTGAAGTACGCGCACGCGTGAAAATGCCAACGTTGGAGGGAACGTTGGAGGTCCAACGCTAAGACCAACGTCCCCTGCTTGGTTTTAAAACTGGAAAATGAAATCTCTGCATCTACGCGCACGCGTAAAGCACGCGTACGCGTGGATGAGCATTTTTGACCCTTTTGCGCGGATGCTCAAAGCATGCGTACACATGAATAAGTAGAACGTTGGCCCTCCAACATTGAGTCGAACGTCAATGATAGCAAACCAAAAACCATTTTTCAAAGGACATTTGGCCCAACGTTTGCCCTCAAATGTGATAACCAACTTTAAAGCCAATTCAATTCCAAATTGCACCTATACAGAATATGAAAGTTAGTTGTTAATACCCATCACTAAGAATCATTCCTCATTGCTTCAATCAAGGCCAAAATTCAAATCAACCCATTTCATTGAAGCCCCAAAGCAAGCAAAGCCCATTGACATGACTCAAAGGCACAAGAAACAATTAGATTAGGAATTTCATTTTAATTGTAATTTGTTTTCAATTTCAATTTCATTTTGAATTTTGTAAAAAGCCTATATAAGGCATCATTTTCATTTTAGAAAGGAGGCTAGCTTCTTTAGAGAGCAGTAGAAGTAGGAGTAGAGTAGAGAACTCTCTTTTAATTTTCCTGTTTGAATTTGAGAATTGGAAATCAGATCTATGTTCTCTTTTCTTCTATGCTTCATTTTCATTCCAATACAATTTCGCTTATACACTTTCAATCTTTACAATTCTCTCTTCTACAATTCCTTTTCTGCACTTTTACATTTTGCTTGAGTTGAGTCTGCTTTCTATGCAATTTAAATTTTCTACCTCCTTGCTAATTTACAATTGAGCTTGCTGTGATCTGAATTTAATTTTCCTGTAATTCAAATTTCTTGTTCTGAGTTTTGATTTACTATCTCTTTAATTTCCAGCACCCAATCCCCTTTACATTTTGCTGCAATTTACTATTCTTGCTCTTATCCAAATCTACATTCTGCTGATTTACATTCACTGCAATTTTACTTTTCTTGCTCTTTAAGTTTTCTGCCCATTTACATTCTGCAATTTTAAATTCCTTGTCATTTACATTCTGTTGCTCAATTTCACCCAATTCACCAATGTTAGCTTGACTAAACTAATAACCCACTAAAATTGGTTGATCCATCAATCCCTTTGGGATCGACCTCACTCTTGTGAGTTATTACTACTTGATGCGACCCGTACACTTGCCGGTGAGTTTTGTGTTGGAATCTGATTTCCGCACATCAAGTTTTTGGCGCCATTGCCGGGGATTGATATAGATCGACAATGATTAGGTGGGTGAGAAGTCTAGATCAACATTTTCTTTGTTTTTGTTCTCTGATTTAAGCTGATAGCAAGGTGTTTGAATTATTGCCTCACTACGAAATTCTTCTCTGTGACATGAATTTCAATTTTCATTGGTGTTGTGTTTTACAAAATTCAAATGGAGTTCAACTCCTCTTATGATCACACAAATTTTATGGGATATTACCCATCATCACCAATCTCTAATGGTGGCTGGGAATATCACCAAGAAAATACAAATTCTGAGCACTCCAATCCATGGAGATTTGCTTCAGAGACACAAGATGAGGAAGAGAATCATTTGGGATATTTTCCTCCACCATAAAATGATGCAAGTCATTATTCTAATGGTGGCTAAGAGTATCACCAATAAATGATAAATGATCAAGCAAATCACATGAGATATTGTCTAGAACCACAAAATGATTTATGTCATTATCCTCATGGTAGCTGGGCATATCAACAAGAGTATGAACAATCAAGTGAAATGAACTATTTTCCAGAGCCACAAAGTGACTCATATTGCTATGATACTGACATAAATAGTGGCTGGGAAGGAAATTTCAATGTTTCATCTTCTGTTCATCAAGGAACATCATCATTTGGTTGTGCTGTCAATGCATACATGGAAAATTGTTCCCCAATGCCACAAGATAATTCATACTGTGATGAATTCAACAATTCTTCAAGTTGTGCTTGGGAGAATCAAAATCAGAAAGCATTTGACAATTCATACTCCACTTATCAAGAGCTATCATCACTTGAACAAACCTTCAATTCATTCATGGAAAGCTATCAAACCTCATCTCCCAGTTTTTCATCTGAAAATTCTTCATCACTTAACTATCCCTTGACACAAAATCTCTTCCAAAACTCACAGTCCACATAAACTTCCATGAACCAAAGCCTCTCAAGGCTTGAAACTATGCTTGAAAGATATGAAAGGGAAGCACAGAGGTCCTGGAATGACCAAGAGAACTCCCTCAAAAATATGGAAGTACTGGTAAACCAAATGTTAAGTGTGAAGGAGGAAGAGGAAGAGCAAGAAGAAGAGGCCCCTGTGTCAAGCAAATTTTCAGTGAAGAATGAGGTGGAGGAGGCAACTGAACCTGAGACTGCACTTGAGATGACAAGGAAACATGAAAGCTCACAACACTCACAAACCTTCCTGATCTAAAGATGTTCAACACTTGAATCTGTGATTGAGAAATATGAAGAGGAGATGAAGAAATCTTGGGAAGAACAACAAAACTCCTCCATGAAAGTGCTATTAAGTCAAATGTTGAGTATAAAGGAGGAAGTGAAGGAACAAGAAAGTGAGAAAGACAATCAAGGAAGCTCATACTCAAGTGACGCAGAGAAGTACATAGAGGGAGAGCTCATGGAACCAGCAACTCAAAAGGCTCTGGATGAAGATAAAACTCCAATAATCACACAGCAACCAAGTCTTGAATCCAAAAAAGTGACGGCAACTAACAAGAGCACCAATCCTACCCCTGATCCAACAAGCAAGCTCAATCAAACCATTAGCTTCCTTGCTGAGGAAAGACCAAGACAGGGGACAATAGCTGAATCTTCTCCCCCTTTGAGGTCATTCCTCTTAACAAACTAGAAGAAGAGGAAGAAAGTGAAGACCAATGGTGGACGAAATTGTGATCATTAACAATGGCTCCAATAATTTGGTAGCTCTCACATGTGAATTACACTTAGTCACAACTCCGCACAACTAACCAGCAAGTGCACTAGGTTGTCCAAGTAATACCTTACGTGAGTAAGGGTCGATCCCACGGAGATTGTTGGTATGAAGCAATCTATGGTCATCTTATAGATCTCAGTCAGGCTGATTCAAATGTGATTGGATTAGATAATTAAAAGATAAATAAAATAGGATAGAAATACTTATGTAAATTAATGGTGGGAATTTCAGATAAGCGTATGGAGATGTTTGTCCCTGTTGAATCTCTGTTTTCCTACTGCTTTCCTCCAATCCTTCTTACTCCTTTCCATGGCAAGCTATATGTAGGGCATCACCGTTGTCAATGGCTACATCCCATCCTCTCAGTGAAAATGGTCCAAATGCTCTGTCACAGCACGGCTAATCATCTGTCGGTTCTCAATCAGGTTGGAATAGAATCCCGTGATTCTTTTGCGTTTGTCACTAACGCCCAGCCTTCAGGAGTTTGAAGCTCGTCACGGTCATTCAATCCCGGAATCCTACTTGGAATACCACAGACAAGGTTAGACTTTCCAGATTCCCATGAATGCCACCATCAATTCTAGCTTATACCACGAAGATTCTCATTAAGGAATCCAAGAGATATGCACCCGGTCTAAGGTAGAACGGAAGTGGTTGTCAATCACGCGCGTTCATAGGTGAGAATGATGATGAGTGTCACAGATCATCACACTCATCAAGTTGAAGTGCAACGAATATCTTAGAACAAGAATAAGTCGAATTGAATAAAAAAAACAGAAGTACTTGCATTAAAACTCGACGTACAGCAGAGCTCTACACCCTTAATCTATGGTGTGTAGAAACTCCACCGTTGAAAATACATAAGTAATGAAGGTTCAGGCATGGCCGAATGGCCAGCCCCCAAACATGATCATAGGATCAAAAAATACAATTCAGGATCCAGGATGAATAATACAAAGGTAAAAAGTTCTATTTATACTTAAACTAGCTACTAGGGTTTACAGAGGTAAGTAATTGATGCATAAATCCACTTCTGGGACCCACTTGGTGTGTGCATGGGCTGAGCTTGATCTATCCACGAGCTGAGGCTTCTCTTGGAGTTGAACGCCAAGTTGTAACGTGTTTTGGGCGTTCAACTCTGGTTCATGACGTGTTTCTGGCGTTTGACTCCAGAATGCAGCATGGAACTGGCATTGAGCGCCAATTTACGTCGTCTAATCACGAATAAAGTATGGACTATTATATATTGTTGGAAAGCTCTGGATGTCTACTTTTCAACGCCGTTGAGAGCGCGTCATTTAGAGTTCTGTAACTCCAGAAAATCCATTTCGAGTGCAGGGAGGTCAGATTCTAACAATATTAGCAGTCCTTTGTCAGCCTCCTATCAGAGTTTTGCTCAGGTCCCTCAATTTCAGCCAGAAAATACCTAAAATCACAGAAAAACACACAAACTCATAGTAAAGTCTAGAAATGTGAATTTAGCATAAAAACTAATGAAAACATCCCTAAAAGTAACTAGATCAAGCTAAAAATACCTAAAAGCAATGCCAAAAAGCGTATAAATTATCCGCTCATCAACCAACATGTCAAGCTAATGACACTAAAAGAGTGCTTGTTGGGAGGCAACCCAACCTTAGATAACATGTCATTTCTCTACTTGGTTTATTTTCTTTCTTTGCTTTGTTTAAATTTCAATAAATTGGCATATGATTACATTCTAAGTTTGGTGTTGCCCTGCAACAATTTGTTTTTAATCTTTCTGGATGATTGCATCAAATCAAAAATGAAAGTGTCACACTGAGATTCTAAGTTTGGTGTGCCACTTATTTTCTATGCAATTCATTCAGCAACACCACTTGTCTGCATAATCATAATGCCTTCAGTGTTATTTTTCTTTTAGTTTGACACTTTTTCATTTTACTTGCTTTAGTCATTTCTCTGTTTTTAATGCTTCCATTTAGTTTGCTACTTAACTGTTTTGGTTAACACATCACCAAGAAATCCTTATTCATGATAGATTCTTGGCTTGGTGACTATATTTAACATATAACAGTTTCATTTAGTCTTAGTTCAAATAAAATGGACTTGTGATTGCATTCTAAGTTTGGTGTTGCTATGCAACAAAATTTGGTTCCAATCTTTACTAGATACTTGCATCAATTCCAAGTGAAAGTGTCATACTAAGTTTGGTGTGCCACTTATATTTTTAAGCAATATATCATGCACACCCTCTTATGTTTGCAATCACAATGTCTCTGTCTCCTGTGCCTTGATTGTTATCTTTAATTTTGCTTGCTTAAAACACATGTACTACTAACATTTCATTGTGTAAGACATTCATGATCCATCTTAGCCCCATCACCACTGTTCTAATTGTTGCTTGAGGATGAGTAAACATGAGTTTGGTATGGCAAGAGGAAGAATATGAGGAAAAGGACAACAATAAGGAAGATGAACCACAAGGTGGTAACGCTCCTTTCTCCTCTTACTTATTTCCAACACTGAAAAAAAGTATGATTGTCTTTACCTTCCCTGTATGCATGTGTGGTATGAATAAGCATAGCTTGAATTTTGATTTGTAACATTTTGCTGTGACATCATGACTACCAACTTGAGTTTTGTAAAGTTCAAAGTAATAAAGCATCATGATAATAAACAAACAAGGTCATTAAAGAAGAATTAAGCATGAGCATACAAGTATTGGAAGGCTAGTATGATTAATTGTTGCTCAATTGCATTAGATTTTATTTAATTAAAGTTTTCATCTAGCACATTTTGTGAAATCTTTTGAAATCATGAAAACCTTGAAGAAGCAATTGTAAATTAAGGCAAGAAAAGCAAAAGGGAAAGAATGAGAAAGCTGAAGGCTCTAAGTACCAATGACAATTCATTTGTTAAGTACTTGTGGTGTTTATGTATCAAGCAAAAAGCTTGAAAACAAAACACTTAGAGTCAAGGGTAGGCTCAAGTGCAAATGCACTCCCTCAAAGCTCAAGGCTCTGAGCATCAATGATCAGAGAGTAAAGAAAAGTAACAAATAAGCTTGAAGAAGTCCTCTAATTAAATGCTTGTGGTGCTTATGTATCAAGTGGTAATACTTGAAAACAAAGCATTTAGAGTCGTAGCTTTGTTATCAACCCATGGGGCAAAGCACCCAAAAGGAGAAGCTAACAAGAAAATCAAAAGCTTGTTTCAAGGAAGAAATATAAGGAAAAGATTTCATAAATTGAGCTAGATAGAAGCATCAATCATTTACATTTCTTTTGTGATAGTGGCATGCGTAGAAAACTAGCCAGCCATGAACATTGAGTTGCTATTCTTCTCACCTTGGTTTGTCAATCTTTATTGCATGATTCTTTTTTTGCTTAGGGACAAGCAACGTTTAAGTTTGGTATTGTGATGCCAGGGCATCTTGGCTAGTTTCACAAGCCATTTTTAGTTTATTTTAGAGTAGTTTCATGTATTTCTTAGGCAATAAGTGAGTATTTGGATGAGAAATTCATGCATGCTTTTATTTAATCAAACATTGTTATTCTAATGCATTTTCATAAGAATTTTTCTATGTTTACTTGTTGATTATGAATGATGCAATTTCTTGTGAGATTAGCAAGGCTTTCATGCATTTTGTTTGGTTAATGATAGATGGAAAGGAAGCTAAGAGAAGGGAAGGCAAAGAAGCAACAAGAAGGCCATGAGAGAAGGCAAAGGGAAGCAATGTTGGAGCCAAAGTTGGTGCTCCAACGTTGCTGGAAATGTCACTCCCCACAGCTTGAAGGGGTATACTTCCAACAAGAATAAATTGAGCTACAGAGCTCCAAATGAGGTGATTCTAAAAGCATTGGAAAGTAGAAATAAAGAGATTTCCAAGCATATATGGCGTTACATGGTTGACACTAAAATTGAGGGAGTAAACTGCCCCGAAAAGTGCATAAACGAACATGGTACCAACCTGTAGTAAGGCCAGCTGACCTCTGCACCTTCGATGGAGTATAAACCGAGCTATGGAGCTCCACATGATGTGCTTTTAACGGCATTGGAAAGTAGACATTCAGGGCTTTTCAATAATATATAATAGTATGGGGTGGACAGCATATTTGAGCTTCCGAATCTAGCAATATTCCCAACGTTGGTGCAAACGTTGGAGGTCCAACGTTACCTCCAATGTTGCACTCCGACGCCAGCGACCTTGTCCTGTTCAAAGGAGCATAACTTGAGTTGCAAATATCAAATTGAGGTGATTTTAGTTGGGTCAGAAAGCTAACATTTAGAGCTTTCCAACCATATATAATAGTTTATAGTGGGCATGAAATTTGCAACGTTGACAAGAGGACAAAGTGACATCCCAAAGCTTGATTTGCAACATTCAGTTTGGAACTTGAACATTTGGGATCCACGCGCACGCGTAGGTGACGCGCACACATGGAAATGAGAACGTTGGAGGTCCAACGTTACCTCAAATGTTAGCCTCCAATGTTCGCGATAAAATTTCAGAAATGGGAGTTGAGAATTTTGAATCGACGCGTACGCGTCACTGCGTGGATGGAAAAAAAGGCAATGCACGCGTAAGCATGAAGTATGTGCACGCGTGAAAATGCCAACGTTGGAGGGAATGTTGGAGGTCCAACGCTAAGGCCAACGTCCCCTGCTTGGTTTTAAAACTGGAAAATGAAATTTCTGCATCCACGCGCACGCGTACGCGTGTATGAGCATTTTTTACCCTTTTGCGCGGACGCGCAAAGCACGTGTACGCGTGAATAAGCAGAACGTTGGCCCTCTATCGTTGAGTCAAACGTCAATGACAGCAAACCAGAAACCAGTTTTCAAAGAACGTTTGGCCCAACGTTTGCCCTCAAACGTGATAACCAACTTTAAAGCCAATTCAATTCCAAATTGTACCTATACAGAATATGAAAGTTAGTTGTCAATACCCATCACTAAGAATCATTCCTCATTGCTTCAACCAAGGCCGAAATCCAAATCAACCCATTTCATTGAAGCCCCAAAGTAAGCAAAGCCCATTGACATGACTCAAAGGCACAAGAAACAATTAGATTAGAAATTTCATTTTAATTGTAATTTGTTTTCAATTTCAATTTCATTTTGAATTTTGTAAAAAGCCTATATAAGGCATCATTTTCATTTTAGAAAGGAGGCTGGCTCTTTTAGAGAGCAGTAGGAGTAGGAGTAGAGTAGAGAACTCTCTTTTAATTTTCCTGTTTGAATTTGAGAATTGAAAATTAGATCTGGGTTCTCTTTTCTTCTCTGCTTCATTTTCTTTCCAATGCAATGTCGCTTATACACTTTCAATCTTTACAATTCTCTCTTCTGCAATTCCTTTTCTGCACTTTTACATTTTGCTTGTGCTGAGTTTGCTTTCTATGAAATTTAAATTTTCTACCTCCTTGCTAATTTTCAATTGAGCTTGCTGTGATCTAAATTTAATTTTCCTGTAATTCAAATTTCTTGTTCGGAGTTCTGATTTACTGTCTCTTTAATTTCCAGCACCCAATCCCCTTTATATTTTGCTGCAATTTACTTTTCTTGCTCTTATCCAAATCTACATTCTACTGATTTACATTCACTGCAATTTTACTTTTCTTGCTCTTTAAGTTTTCTACCCATTTACATTCTGCAATTTTAAATTCCTTGTCATTTACATTCTGTTGCTCAATTTCACCCAGTTTACCAATGTTAGCCTGACTAAACTAATCACCCACTAAAATTGCTTGATCTATCAGTCCCTGTGGGATCGACCTCACTCTTGTGAGTTATTACTACTTGATGCGACCCGGTACACTTGCGAGTGAGTTTTGTGTTGGAATCTGATTTCCACACATCAGCAGTCCCAACTGACACGATGTGTAAGCTACTACACTCTGGTGTTGCATCAACATGCAACTTTAACCCTTCAGAGAAGCGTCATAGTATACCTCGAATAGTTCATGCGGTTCCAACAAGATTAAAAGAGGTGCTGAAGTTAACTTTTGCTTCAAAGTCTAAAAACTCTCTACACACTCCGACATCCAAACAAAGGCGATTCCTTTCTTGTCGACCCTACCATCGGTAATGCAATCCGGGAAAATCCTTCAATACATCTCTGGTGATATCTGGCTAAACCCAAGAAGCTTCTGACTTCCATCACCGTTGTTGGTCTTTCCTATTCCATCACCGTTTCCATCTTAGAAAGATCTACGGCTATTCCTCCCTTGCTCACCACATGACATAAGAGCTTCACTACTTCCTTCCAAAACTCACACTTCAACAACTTGGCGTACAACTTCCGCCGTGTCACTCTGATTATCGTCATCAAGAATCCAAAAGTTTCCTTAAAACAAATGGTGATATGTTTCCAAAACCTTCAAAATAAGTTTATTCTAAATGAGTTCATTGTCAAAGCTCTTTCGAAGGAGTCAAAAATCATTTACTAGTAAGTCAAACACTTGAAATCACAGTTTTCTTAAATAAAAAATTTCATTTTGAATTCCTTTTGATAAGATAAATTATAAACCAAAATCACAAGTTATTAAAATCACACAGCCCACCTTCCTTTTCAAATCGTATCATTTGATCAAAAGTTCAAATCCTAGTTTCTAAAACCAAATCAGTTAAACCAAAGCTCAAAACCATATTTGAAAATCACTCTAAATCTCAAAATGGCAAAAATCATAGTTAAAAAACTGCAAGGATGTTAGTAGGTATTCTCGTTGCCACTAGTGCTGAACTGCACCCATCACCTACACAGGGAACCGCCAAGACTTCTAGTCATACTTGGTAACCATTCCGGCATGCCAACTCGGATTGTTCGTCATCACAATTCCGAAATCCTCGGCTACTGCCGCTAGAATCCTCCTTTCCCCATGGTTTACTTCCAACAAAACTCTAAGCTCTTGAAATTCTAACGATGACTTTACAAAAGATAGAACCAAACTAACCTCAGGTCCAGGAAATATAAGACTTAAAGCATACGCTTACCTCTCGTTGGAGGATTCGATCCCGTCGTCTCACGTGTCTCCAAAGCAAACATATGGCCTGGTTGCTGACTCTTACCCACACCTCGGTTCCTCCCTCTACGGCAGTCCTTAGGAAGATGCCCTGGTACTCCGCAAGTGTAGGATTGACCATCTTCCTTTGCCATGTGGAACTAAGCGTTGTTCTTTCTGAAATCCCCTTGACCTCGCAGATATTGAGAAGTGTGTTCATTCTTTTTAAAATTCTGTCCCCTTGGTCCAAGATGATCATCATGCTCCCTACTAGTATTTCCTCCAGAAGTCTTCTTTGACGAGGCTACCATTTTTGCGTATTCTTTAACCACTCTTGCCTTGTTCACCAAATCAGAGAAAATACGAATCTCCATAGGAGTCACAACAGTCATGATGTCGTATTTCAAACCCCTTTGATACATGATACACTTTCAACTTTCATAGGTTTCTGGGGCACCCTGACACGCCCTAGCGAACCTACAAAGTTCTTCAAATTTGCTGGTATAATCTGCCACAGACAAAGAACTTTACTTCAGCTGCATCAGTTCCATCTCCTTCGCTTCCCTTGCAGACTCAAGGAAGTACTTCTTGTAGAAGGCTGTTTGAAATACATCCCAAGGAACATCTGCATTCTGGAGTTGTAGTAAGCGGCATTCTACTTGCCACCAATGCTGGGCCTCGTTTCGAAGTTGGTAAGCAGCAAACTCTACCTATTGGTTATGCGGGACATGCTGCGCTTGCAGTGCGCATTCCATAGCTTGGAACCAATTATCCGCTTCCTTGGGATTAGTTGAACCTCGAAAACTCAGAGGATGAACCTTGAGAAAGGTCGCCAAGGTCATCGGAGCACCTCCCGTGTTATCTCTGTTTCCTCCCATGTTCTCATTCGCATTTGCCATTGCCGCCATGAACTCGGCATGGTTACCGGCCGGTTGCTCATTCCTACTTTCTCCTCGTGAATGCGTACGACCTCGTCCGCGAGTGGCCATTAGGGTTCCTGTCTACACTAAATAATCGATATCAAAGTGATCAATCTTAATATCAAAAGCCTAGTACTTCAATTATCCCAAAAAGGCACTCACAAACAAGCACGATATGAAATATCAAGTAGATAACGTAAATAACATGAAAGTAAAATGACCCAGAGTATGCTATGAACCACAATCGGGCTATCCTTCAGGCTCACAAGGACGAACCGCTCTGATACCACTAAATGTAACACGCCAATTACCCTAAGCTTTACCTCTAGCCGTAAAAAAAAGCTTAATCAGAGGTTACGACAGTTCTAAGGCTTATATAAGGGAATAATATATTCTAGAAGCCTGATGAAGGATTAATAATATAATTACAGAATTACAAAAGTGTGAGACGTTCACACGAAGCTAACTCATAAGATACACGGTATAGGTATAAGAGAATAAAACATATATAAATATAATAATATAATAATCATAGAGAACTAGCCACAGCTTGCGAAATTTAAGCCGACTAGTTATAAATATAAAATTATAGAGTTTTGGAATTTAAAACAGCTTATACAACCTATCTCTCAAGTAAGCCTCTAAGGCCATAAAGATAAAACACAAAAAGATGTGAGAGTAACTATAACAAGGTAAAATAAATTAAACCAAGGAGGAACCATACTCTGCTCTGTCACCAAATCCATAATCTCACCGAAGTAGGTTACGACTTGCATCTGAAAAATAACAACAAAGTATGGAATGAGAACCGGAGGTTCTCAGTATGGTAACAGTGCCTAATGATGTAAGATGTAAGGCTCCGGGACACCAAAGGCAATCTTAGAACTCCACATCACATACGGATATTCAAGCTTAGACCAAAATAAATAAAAGAACTTAAACCATAAACCAGGGTTATCTAAACTTAGGAGAATTCTAACTAACACTAATCAGACCGCTGTATCCCATAACCTTCGCCAACCTCACCTTGGTGCGATCCCATCGCCACCGCCTTCCTAACCCACTTAGCACTAGTCAAACACAGATAAATGCAAGCAAGGAAAGCACAGGTAATATTCATATACAACAAGTAGTTCAAAAAGCAAGTAGGCATGTTATACATTTAGGCAAACTCAAGTAAACAAAGCAAACAAGCATATAGAAGATGCACATGATGAATGCCTAGCCTATTGACTCGTGATATCACTTGTCGGTCCATAAATGCCAAACGGACACATTCTTTTGGATGTCACTTTTCTGCTGCATCCACGAACATATTGTTGGGCACACTCTATTAACCCACGGATATAGTGCCAGGCACACTCTATTCACCCACAGATATAGTGCCGGACACACTTGCATGCGTAACCCAAGGATATAGTGCCTGGCACACTCTTGCAGCAGAAAAGATTATCAATCATAGTTCAATCCCAAGGACATAATACCCTGCACATTCTCATACTTAACCCAAGGATATTAGTGCCTGGCGCACTCTTATTATTCAACAAGATCATCATTCCTTTTTGAGTTTTTAACTCATTATAACATTATCAATTCATTACTTCCATTCCGGCTCATTAGTTCATCAATTTCCCAAATCATTGTCAACAATCATCATACACACCACTCTTCCTTCTCTCTCAACAAACACTTATACAACACACCAGAAACCTAACCTCTGTTTACTAGCTTTTCAGAGAAAATCTCAAATCAAATCCCCTAGGACCTTTTCCATGTACTAGTACCCGAAAATAAGTCAAACAGTCTTAAAATGGTGTTATAGAAGCTTACAACCTTGTCAGGACGGTGAAATAGTTGAAAACAAAGTTTAAAATTATGAAACAGGGCGTGTGCATCCGCACAGGGGTGTGCGTGCGCACACCCAGGAAAATTTTGAAGGTGTGCGTACGCACAGGGGTGTACGCATAGGTACTAAAATTTATAAAGTCTGTTTACTCGCACAAGTTGTGCGAGCGCCCCTAATAGACGTCCCTTCCCGACTTGTGCGTGCGCACAGGACTGTGCGTCCGCACAGGTCGTAATTCTCCATTGATGTGCGTGCGCACTACCTATGCTAGCACTGCTACCAGAGCCCTTTCTCCTGCCTGTGCATACGCACAGGTCTGTGCATCCGCACAGAATGACATTTTTTGCAGGGTTGTACGTGCGCACAAGGCTGTGCGTTTGCACATATCAGAAAATCCTGAAATTCTGCAACTTTGTAGAATTTCATATTTTCAACACCAACTTTGAATGATCATAACTTCCTCTACAAAATTCCAAATTTTGTAAATTTTATATCAAATCGAAGGGCTTTCAATAATCTTCAAATATAAACCAAATTCAACAAGCTTTGAAAACCAAAGCAAAAGTTATGATCAGAGAAAGTTTACCAAAAACCCATTTTTACCCAAAAACCACATAACCTCAATTTTAACCAAACCTCAATCCAATACCAATTCAATCACATATCAACCATACCAAAATAGTCCAAAATTCATACAAACACTAACTCAACCATTTTCTCACTTACACAACCTTCTAAACCATCCAACAATTCTAAGTCCAATCTAATTCACATTTTCCAAATTTCTATTAACCTTATTAACATCAACATGACTTCTCACCAGTTCCATCATCATTCAACTATACCACATCCAGCATTTAATATCTCAAATTATCAACCCCTTCAACACTCATCAATCCAAACATCAAATATAAAACACTAAAATCAATCTTTCACCAACACCTTCACCAATCATCACTCTTTCACTACTAATCTTCAACAACAACCTCATTCATGCTTTGTACCAAAAATCAACAATATACACTCATTCAAAATTCAATATACCTCATACCTCAATATCATTATTTAACAACATTTACAAAATCAATTGATTAAGCATCACCAACTAACCAACATCAACAACCACTATAAATCCTCATCAATTCTAACAATTTATCACCAAACAATAATTAATATTAACCAACATCATAATACATCATTAGCACCAATAATCCTCAACAATCACCATCATCATACATATACCACAACAACCACATTTCCAATTCAATCCTATCCAATGGTCCACTAGCCTAAGTACCCATGAACATTACATATTACATAAAGGAAACCGAAACCATACCTTAGCCGATTTCCAAATGCACCAAACACCAAAATGAAGCCACCAAGTTTGATCCAAAGCCTCAACCAACTCCAACAAACACCAAAGCTTAAACTAACAACACATGTATTTACCAAAATCAAAACTTAAGATACACAAACCAACTAAACACAAGGGTTTAGTGAAACCTTACCTTACCCAACATGATTAGGAGTAAAATCCAATAATTACCTGCTACTAGAGATTACCTAAACAACAAAAAGCACAAAATCTACTCATAAACTATACATGAAAACGTGCAGAATCTAGGGCTAAAAACTGGGACATAAAGAGAGAGAGAGAGAGAGAGAGAGAGAGAGAGAAATCTTACCATATTTCTTTAGATAGAAACGTAGAGTTTGACAAGAGCTTTGCATGGCCACAAATGGCTCCTCAATCGGAGCTCCGGATCAAAAGTTATGGCTTTCGGAAGGTGGAGGTGAAAAGTGCACTCCCTGCTCTTTCTCTCCTCTCTAAAGACCGCGACCTTCTCTCTCTTAGGGCTGGAAAATAAGCTCAAAGCTCATTAAGTGAGCTTATATATGTTGAACCTTGGGCCCAGTCCAATCCGTTAGCATTTTTGGTCTGTTTGGCCCACTTTGGGCCAAAACTTTTAAAATTAGTGTCCGGTTTTCGATTCTAAATTATTTTTCTCCTTTCAAAACAATAAATCAATTTTCAAAATATTATTTTTCAAAATACGTGGTACTGAACAGTCTAGAGTCAGTACTGCCAGCTTAAGTGCTAGTACGCATTTTTACAAAAAAATCTTTTCAAAAAGGTACATTTTCCAACTCAGAAAATTTTACTGAAATCAAATTTCACATTTTTATTTTCAAATTAAAATTTATAAGTATTGAATCTATTCCGAGCACTAAAATTATTTTACTAACATGGTTTTACGTGAAAATGCGGGTTCTTACACTAACCAAAATCGAAGTGGAATCTACAGAAACTAAAGCAACCCATCAATTAGTACAAAAATCTTACAAGGAATTTGAAAGCCATACCACTCAAGCTGTCAATACTAAAGCTTATGAAGCTTACAATGCCTACAAGATTAAAAGAACACAACTTTGTGCAGAACTCGAAGAACTGGTAGTTCCTTATGCTTCACAAGTTCAATGTATTCTCTTGAACATATTTTCTTTTCCTTTACTTGTACTACTTTATATATTTAAACATCACTTTCCAAAGATTGATATTACTTCATGTATTTCCCATGTATCAATTTAACCTCATTACTAGAATTGATATCTTTAATACGATTTCCCAGAATACAAATTAATCACTTGAAAGAGTCCTTCCTAATTATGGGACCATTTAGCAAAAAAATTTGACTTTCTTTCCATTGGTAATATAACTTTTAAAACTAAGTCTCCTATACTAAAGAATTTCTCTTTCATTCGATGGTTATAACTTCGAGGAATACTACTTTTCTGATGAATCATATTCTCTAGTGCTAAAATGCAATCTTGATCTAAATCATTCAACTCATTATACATTGCATTTCAATAATCTTCAATCGGTAAATCATCTTGCCTCATTACTCTTATAGTGTTAAGATTAATTTCTAATCGCAATATTGCATCATGGCCATATACCAATTTATAAGGAGACGTATTTGTCAATCTCCTAGGTGAACTTCAATAAGCCCACAACACTTGACTTAAAGTCTCATGCCATGTTCGACGTTTGCGACCAATTTGCTTCTTAATCAAGTTCATCAAAATTTTATTTGCTGCCTCAACTTGACCATTCGCATGTGCATAATATGGGGTCGAAGTTACCATAGTAACATTCTTTGAGGCTGTAAAATTTTTAATGCGTTGACCAATAAACATAGTCCCCTGATCACTACTCAAAGTTTGAGGAATCCCAAATCGATGAATTATGTATTCCTCCATGAAATCAATAATTTCATTTTGACTTGCCTCTATTAAAAGAACAACCTCAACCCAGTTTATGAAATAATCGATTGTCACTAAGATAAACTTATGATTCTTCGATGAAGGTGGATGTATTATTCCAATCAGATCCAAAACCCAACCTCAAAATGGCCAAGGTTTAATAATCGAATGCAACTCAAAAGCTGGAATCTACTGCATCACTCCATGCCGCTGACACTCCTGGCATGCTTTTGTATAATCAATGCAATATTTAATCATGGAAGGTCAATACACTCGATTTTGTCGAATTACCCAATTCATTTTTATTCCACCTTGATGAGCACCACATATACCTCTATGAACTTCTCCAAGAGCAATGTCCATATACCCAAACATCTGGACAAACTACCATCGACGCCTTTCTTGTACAATTCATCAAACATCAACACAAAATTCATTTCTTTTAACGTAATTTTTTGATCAACCCAAATGTTGAGATTTTTCAAATATTCAGAAATTGTTTTTCTCCAATCATCATCATCCCATTCATGAAGGATCAAGACCTTTCTTTCCTTAATAGGTACCAGAATTTAATGAACTTTTGCCATTTTTTCCAAAGTTTCAGGGAGTGTTCTACATCTCGAGGCGATTTGAGCCAACTCATTAGCAATCTCATTCCGAATACTTCGGATATGAACTAAAGGCACTTTTCAGAAAGACACCAATAACTACCACACTATTGATAAATATTTTTGTAACTTCTCATTATTACACTTAAATTCCTTCGAAAACTATTTTGGGAATCTCCATGGATTTGAACATCTAATGCCCCTTTATCAATCAAAATTTCTAATCCCAATATCTAGGCTTCATATTCAGCAGCATTATTCGAACAAGCATATTTTAATTCAAAAAAATTTTGACAGGATGCCTTCTGGTGAAACAATCAGAATCCCAACTCCAGCACCATCCTTATGTTTAGAACTGTCAAAATACAATTTCCAACAATCGAAAATGTTACATTTGCCCACTGGTCATTAGGATTGTTTGGTTCGATCAACTAGAAAATCAACAATGACATGACCTTTAACAGCTTTAGCCGGCATATATTGCAAATTGAACTTGGTTAAAGTAAGCATCCACTTCTCTAGTCGACCTCTTAGCATGGGATAAGACAACATGTATTTTATCAAATCTATTTGTGCAATCAATTTCACAAATTTCGCTACCATGTAACACTTCATTTTCGTACAAGCATAATAAAGAGACAAACATAACTTTTCGATTGGAGAATACCTCGACCCAATATCAGTTAGCACTCTACTCAAATAATAAATAGCTCTTTTATGACCTTCCACATTGTCATGAGCCAACATACATCTGATAGTATTTGTAGATGCTGCAATATACAACTTTAAAGGCTCATGAGGACGGATAGCTACCATCACTGGTGCCTTGGACAAATAAGCTTTGATCGATTTAAACGTTTTTTGATGCTCCTCTATCCATTAATACTGTGATTCATTTTTAAGCTTAACTAAAGATGCAAAAATTTGAGTTCAACCAAAAAGATTTGATATGAATCGTCAAAGGTAATTGACCTTTCCAAGGAAAGATTGTACTTCTTTTTTTGACTTAGGAGGAGGTAAATTCAAAATTGCTTTAGCTTTACTTGATCAATATCAATCTTTTTTTAGTGAACTATAAATTCCAAAAAATTCCCTATAGACACACCAAATGCATATTTCAAAGGATTCATCTTCAACCTTTTCCTACACATTGTATAAAATACCTGCTGTAAATGATCACGATGTTGGTTCATCGAATTCAATTTGACCATAACATCGTCGATATACACTTCCATGAATTTTTTGATAAATTCATGAAAAATAGTATTCATTGCACATTAGTATGTTGCACCAGCATTTTTCAAACCAAAAGGCATTACTAACCATTCATAAGTACCTAATGCCCTAGGGCATTGGAAGGCAGTTTTCGATACATCATCTTCCGCAATAAAAATTTGGTTAAATACCGAATAACCGTCCATGAAACATAAGATTTCATTGCCTGCTGCAAAATCAATCAACATATCTACTATGGACATAAAGTATTCATATTTTGGAGTAGTATTGTTTAGGTCCCAAAAATCAATACTTACTCGCAACTTTCCATTTTTTTCTTTATTGGAACAATTTCGATACCCATTCAATGTAACGAGCAGTTCGAATGAATTTTGCTTTGATAAATTTTTCAATATCTTCTTTAATTTTTTTATTGATATCAGGAGCAAAGCATCGAGGTGTTTATTTTATTGGCCTCACAAATAATATCAATGCTAACCAATGTTCTACAAGGGAACGATCGAGACCAGGTAATTTAAGACATCTTGATCAGTAACCATAAAGAGATGTCTTTGAATTACCACCTTCACAAACTACTACTCCCAGCCATTAGGAAGGATATCAAGCTATGGGTGATGGAGCTTCATGTTTAAACCTTCTAAAGTCAGGAAGCAACCTTTGCAATTAAGAGAATTGATCACCCTGTCGACATTTAAAGGCTTTAACTTATCATTATACATTTTGAAATCGACATGCAGATGTTCAACATATAAATTTGAGTTTACTTTGATCACTTTAGGTTTTTCTTCATCTGTCCATAGAAGGACACTTTGATGCACAGTTGAAGGTACAGCCCCGACACCATGGATCCAGTCGCGTCCCAACAATGCATTGTAACTAGCCTTCGAAGATACTACCACAAAGACAGTATTTCGATCAGAAGATCCTACCCGCACAGCAAGAGTCACTAAACCCTTCACAGGAATAGATATTCCACTATAATCAGTTACATAAATATTGGTAGGAATCAGATCATCAAGATGCTTCCCTACTTTCATTAACATTCTCTCCGGCAACAGACTTATTGCCGCTCACCCATAGATCAAAATCTTATTTACACTAATTCCACTCATATAAGCTGTAATATATAGTAGACAAAGATGAGACCTTTTCTTTACAGTAGGCCTCTGGAAATAACCCAAATCATTCTCAGTACGAATGAATGAGAAAACCTCCTCATCTTCTACATCATAGTCCTCAAACAGATTCTTTTTATACTCCCATAAGTATTCAGTTGGGATAATCGAAATGGTACTCACCATCTCATCATCACTCTCTTCAAAATACTTCTCATTTAAATCAGCATCTTTTTCTTTGCCAACCTCTGAGGTTAACATCACAGCTTTACCTTTATCGAATTTAGCAAGAGACAAAACCTCTTTTGGGACTATTTTTGTATCAGCCAGGAATACCACTCGGGAATGAGTAAAAGGAATTACCCCCTTGACTCTATTATTTAAAGATACCCTTTGTATTTGACGTCTACCTCTCCCTCTTTGGTTTTGATAGTGATGATTTCTACCGATTTAGAATTTAACAAAATAATTTCATTGTGAGCATAGATCCAAACCGACAATCGATCCTTAAATCAAATTTTAATATTTGGTTGTCACAAGTACAAACCCCATTGAAAATTTACCGAAGTATTCAAACCTAGGGGCATCTCACAAGGAATTGTAATGAAGTGATCAATTATTGGCTATGAAGGAACAAAGGGGGTTTGATTTGGTAAAAGGGCAAGAAAATAAATGACAAGAAAATAAAGCAAAGTTCTAGCCCAAAACGCGCGTAACTCTCGATATGCCTTGGAGGTTGTGTACTATCCTCCTTAACATCACTTTCAAACTCCTTGGAAGAAGGCTCTTCAACTCTAGATTCCTCTTTTCACTCAACATCTTCTAATTCCTCAACCACTTTCTTTGGTTCAATTATCTCTACCTCCTCTTATTGTATTTCTTGCTTCAACTTCTCTTCTTCACCTTGAAGCTCCAAATTCTCCTTCTCATTATGCTCCTTAACTAATCCTCCACATTTAGCAATAAGAGTGTCTTGGATAGTTGCGCACAATGATGCCAATTGGCTCATCACTTCGGTTAAGCTAGCTATTACTTTCCCTTGCTTTTGGCAATAAATTAGAAGTTCTTGTTGTTCTTACATTAGGGGTTGGACAGATTGGTCCATTGAAGGTGGTGGTGGAAGAGAGGGTTCATTGTTTGAGAGAAAGGTATTATAGTTAGAAAGTGGTTCATATTGGTGAAAGTCTTGAAGGGGTGTATATAAAATTTGTGGTTTATGGGAGTATTGGTATTGGACTGGTAGTGGCTCTAGATATGGTTTATATGGTGGTTAGTATGGTCGATATGGGCTAGGGTCATATGGAGGTGAATGGTGGTATGAGGCTTGTGAGTGAGGTTGACAACAATGTTGAGGGATTAGGTTATATGCATATGATGACTGTGGTTGACAACCATAATGAGGGACATCACACACATTAGATTGGTATGCATCAAGAGTTGGATTGTACCCATAAGAAGTTGAAGGAGGTTGTTGCCAAGAAGGTTGTCCATAAGCTTGAGGCTCCTCCCACCTTTGATCTCCAAATCCTTGATGCATATCCTCATTGTAGCTTCTATTTCCATCTCCTATAACATAGTTGTAACCAAACTCATAGCCAAAGTGGTGAGAATTCATAGTATAAAGAGAAAACAAAAACAAAAGCTAACAAGAAACAAGGAAAGCAAAGTCCTACAACTAGCAACAACTAACAAAGAAGCAAAAGGCAAACATATTCACAATATTCATATATATACAATAACCAATAACATAACACTATTGCAATTACCCAGCAACGGTGCCAAAAATTTCATAGTGAGAAGGATTTCTACCGGTTCAGAATTTAACAAAATAATTTCGTTGTGAGCATAGCTCCAAACCAACAATTGATCCTCAAATCAAATTTTAATATTTGGTTTTCACAAGTACATATCCCAATGAAAATTTACCGAAGTATTCAAACCTCGGGTCGTCTCACAAGGAATTGCAATGAAGTGATCAATTATTGGCTATGAAGGAACAAAGGAGGATTGATTTGGTAAAAGGGCAAGAAAATAAAGCAAACAATTAAAGGAAGCAATTAATAAAGAGAGACATTCATGGCAAAGGTTGAAAATATAGGCTTTCTATCCTAGTCATCAATCTTAATACAATAGTTATCAAGATTTTATCCTATTTTGTCATCTCCAACATCAGAAGAAAGTACAATATTATCTTCAACATAGGGAAAAAAGTCAAATAAGACTAGTTAATCTCAATCCAAAAGTCCTAGTCAACTTACTAATTGAATTAGCAAAAGACTAACGTCAATGGAAACAATATTAACTAACAACTCTAGATCACCAACATGAGTTGGGTATTAATGACTCAAGATCACTTAATTTCTCTTTCCAAGCCAAGAATGCTAAAAAAACTACTCTAACATCCAACCAAGCATTTTGTCAAATACTTGGAAGGCATAAAAGAAAAGCATGGTAAAATTGCAAGAAATATAAATTCTACAACTACCCAATGTAAGAAATTAACAATAACAACTCAAATCAACAATAAAAGAACATCAAAAATCAAATTGCATTAAAAGAAATCCAAATCCAACAATGGTGTTCATAAAACTAAAGAGAGGCACATAATGGAAATAGCAAGAGAAACTAGGGAATTAAACTACTAGAGCATGAAAATGTAAAAGAAACAAGATGAAAACAAGAAATTAAACCTAGAACTAAGATAAAAAGTAACCTAAGAACCCTAATTCTAGAGAGAAGAGGGAGCTTCTCTCTCTAGAAACTAACCTACATGATGCTAACCTAAAACTAATTGCTCCCCCCTTTGTCCAAGCTTGAATTCTGCATGAAATAGCCTCAGGAATGAGTTGGATTTGGGCCTAGGCAGCTCAGAAATTGCTCCCAGCGTTTTCACTTTATTGAGGTCACGTCCCTGCTGTGTTGCGTATGCATGGGCCACGTGTACATGTCATCTGGCTTTTTCCTTCTCCCGCTTACGTGTCTTGTCACGCGTATGCGTCGCCTGGACGACCTCATCTTCACGCGTGCGAATATGTCACGCGTGCACGTCGATGTATGCACTTCAAATCATTGTTTTTCCCTGAATTCTCCACTTTGCATGCTTTTCTCTTCACTTCCTCCATCCAATACTTGCCTTATGATCATGAAATCACTCAACAAAAACATCAAGGCATCGAATGGAATTAAAGTGAATTAAAATTAGCAAATTAAAGGCCTAAAAAAGCATGTTTTCACACTTAAGCACAAATTTAGGGAGGATTACAAAATCATGATATTTCATTGAAAAAATGTGAGATAAGTTGATAAAATCACCCAAATTAAGCACAAGATAAACCATAAAATTGGGATTTATCAAGTTTTCTCTAGCTCGACCCAGAAAATAGGGATAATGGCCATGACGAAAACCCCCATATTACGCCTATACTGCGTATCTCTATTACAAAATTCCTGACAATTTCGTATCCGTTGTACTCCCAAAGCCTGCAAATGGCTCAATGGGGCAGAAATATTTCTTTAAGGGACACCAGAACTCTGTCCCTCCACTCTTCGAGACAGTTGCCTCTGTAGAACCTATTTTTCTTTGTGAGCTAACTCTTTCTTCATTCTTTCTTTCTCAAAAATGGCTGCAACTTCAGCATCAAAGACAGCATTGTGTCGAGGACACAATGACACGTTCTGATCTTTCAACTTTTGTAGCATTAAAAACTCCAATAGCCAATCACCAACTCCGGGATACACCGCTCGAACATTAGTCTCGAAGTCTCCCAGAGCGGTATCAAAGTCATAGGAGAAACCAACCATATTAACACCAAAACATGGTTCAGCAAAACTAGCTCTCGCATCAATGGGATTGGAATCAACCTTCTTTTCATTTTTTCCATCATCAAATTTCAACCTCCCTTCCATGATTGCTTCTTGAATCAAGTCCCTGAAATGGACACAATTATTAGTTGAATGGCTAGTTGCTTGATGAAACTTACAATAGAGTTTCCCCTTTAAATCTTTTATTAAAGGTAATGTCCTACCCTCTGGTAAGATTAGTTATTTATCTTTAAGCAACATATCAAATATCTGATCTGATTTCAAAATATCAAAGCTATACTTTTTTCCACTCTTATATTTCGAATCGAAAGATTTATCAAAATTTGAAATCTTTTTAAGCAAACAACAAACATAAGGTAATCCTTTTCTTTAATTCAGCCAAATCGACTTCCGTTTCAAAATCAAATTCCTCACCTGAGGATTTCATTGCAACATATGACACCTTCTTCTTTTGAGAAAAAGATATACTTTTCAACTTTCTTTCATTTTTATACTTCTTTTTTCTTTTCGGATAATTTCTACCTGGCTCACACTTTTAGCCAAGTGGGCCAAATCAGGTATATATGAACATTAAGCAATTTTTGACGCATATAAAACCCTAACCTCATAATTGCTATCTTTTCCGTATCACTCTCTGGGAGAGATACATAACATCGACTCCGAGCATTTTTTAAACGAAGCATGTAATCATTAACTGTTTCTCCATCATCACGTTTCAAAGCCACCAAGTCAGAAAATGTTACGGTCAATTTCCCTCTATAAAATTGAGAGTGGAAAGCACTCTCTAACTATGCCCAAGTCACCATCAAATTAGGCTAGAGATTTGAAAACCAAGTAAATGCATTCTTCGTTATTGAAGAAGGAAAAACCTTCATTTTCAAATTCTCATCATTAGCTAAATTTCCTATCTCGACCAAATATCATGCTATATGCTCAGTAGTCAATTCACCAACTTCTCTAGAAAATTTTGTAATTACCACGTGGGCATATATTACACCCATTATTCCTTGGTTGGGAACTACTAACTACCACACATTCATTCAACACGCTTTCTTCTGGAAGTGAAGTAACATCCACCGAGGACTGTGCAACTACAAGCACACTGTCACTTGCAGATGAACCACTATTAATATTCGAAACCTCATTTGCCATGAGTATAATTCTTCCACTTCTTAATTCCATACACTATGACAAAACACAATCATTTGACATACTTAATCTTTCAAACTGTCCCACTGGACGTGCCAATTTGTTTTATTGATTTTTAGCAAATCGAAGGGAGTTCGATATCTAGTGGTCTGGGAGTGAAACCTACTCTTCCGTGAGTATCAGTTCTTATAAAGTGCATTAAAGGATCTTTCTATCGGGCAAAAATAAAACAAAATCTGAAAGATAAACAAAATAAACTTTGAAAATAAATTGACTAAATTTGAGATGAGCTGCATTGAAATTAAATAAAAGTGGTAAACTGTCTTCCATGAGATCGAAGGACTTTTGAAATCAAAAACAAAGTGCTGAACCTTAAAAGAAAACAAGGAAAGTGAATGTACTTGAAAGGTAAATTTGCTAAGAAAATAAAGATTACAAGAAATGTAGATGAAATTTGAAAATGTGGAAGGAACCCTATAGAAAAATAACTCGAACATAAACTCAAAAAATCGCTGGAATATGAGTGTGCCTAAGTGTTTTTCTGAAGCAATGCTCCAACCCCTTCTTCATCGATCTTTCAGCTATTTATTGAAGTCCTTGTCCAATCAGACTCAAGAGGAACTTTCGCGTATGCTAATCTTCAAGCAATTGTTTCTGCTCTTTTGTATAACGCGAGTAACTGCTAAAACTCAACTTCAAATAACCTTTATTCCTCGACTGAGTACATCGACTGATTCCTGCTTTTCATCTCTCAACAGACCCTTCTCGATACACCCTCCATTACTCGAAATAAACTATATTGCATTTCAAGTACGGCATTTTTGAGACCAAATATTTTCCATCAACAAATGAAAATGCTGCAAAAGCAACTCAAGGTTACTTGTAACTATAATCAATTCTATAATTATAATAATCTCAATTAAAAAAGATTTAAAATGTCAAAACATATAAATTTACAAATAAACATTTTCTTCTTTACGTGTAGCATCGACTGTCCAACTTTTTCTCTTCCTTCTCTTTGTAAAGAGTGTGTAAATTAAGAAGTAATAATTTAGCGTTGTTAAAAACAATTTAACATACACAATCACATGTACACATTATATACAGTAATATCCTCTCAAATTGAAAATGCTGTAAAAGCAACTCAAGGTTACTTGTAACTATAATCAATTCTATAATTATAATAATCTCAATTGAAAAAGATTTAAAATGTCAAACAAAACATATAAATTTACAAATAAAAATTTTCCTCTTTACGTGTAGCATCGACTGTCCAACTTTTTCTCTTCATTCTCTTTGTAAAGAGTGTGTAAATTAAGAAGCAATAATTTAGCGTTGTTAAAAACAATTTAACATATACAATCACATGTACATATTATATACAGTAATATCCTCTCAAATTGATGCTGATTTATCTAAAAGCATCAATATGCTTACAAGAAACTGGTGGCATTGTCTAGTGTGAGACTCAGTGAATAGGATGGCAGCTTGTAACATTGTGAGGATATGAAGAAGTGTAAGAATTTGAGTATCAACAACCTCTCGAATATAATGGTAGTCCACTTCAATATGTTTGGTGTGTTTATTGATAAAATGGATTAGTAACAATTTGAATTACATATGTGTTATCAGCATAGAGAGAAGTTTCCCATTGGGGAAAGCTAGTTCATGCAATAATCCCTAAAACTAAGTAACTTCAAAACATGTAACAAACATAAAATGTAACTTCTGACTGTTCTACGAGATCAAAGAGTTTCCAAGAAACGTGAACCAACCAGTAATAGATTGAATAGTATTAGGACATGCTGCCTAATCTACATCACTATAAATAGTAAGGTTCAAAGATGAACTAGTAGAGAAAAATAACCCACGAGAAACAGTATGCTTTAGATATTTAATCATGCATCGAATTGTAACAATGTATAGATTGATGAGCAGATACTTTATACGCTTTTTGGGGGTAATTTCATGTAGTTTTTAGTATGTTTTAATTAGTTTTTAGTATATTTTTATTAGTTTTTAGGCAAAATTTATATTTCTGGACTTTACTGTGAGTTTGTGTGTTTTTATGTGATTTTAGGTATTTTCTGGCTGAAATTGAGGGAGCTAAGCAAAAATCTGATTCAGGCTGAAAAAGGACTGCTGATGCTGTTGGATTCTGACCTCACTGCACTCGGAATAGATTTTTTTGGAGCTACAGGAGTCCAATTGGCGCGCTATCAATTGGGTTGGAAAGTAGACATCCAGGGCTTTCTAGCAATATATAATATTCCATACTTTGCTCGAAGATAAACGACGTAAATTGGCGTTTAAAGCCAGTTCCATGTTCCATTCTGGCGTTAAACGCCAGAAACAGGTTACCAGTTGGAGTTAAACGCCCAAAACAAGTTACAACCTGTTGTTTAACTCCAGAAACAGCTCAAGCATGTGAAAAGCTCAAGTCTCAGCCCCAGCACACACCAAGTGGGAGAAATGTCACTTTATGGTGACTAAAGGAATTGTCCTTGGGCACAAAATTTCAAACAAGGGAATAGAGGTGGATCAAGCTAAGGTAGAGGTAATTGAAAAATTACCACCACCTACCAATGTTAAGGCAATCAGAAGCTTTCTGGGACATGCAGGATTCTATAGGAGGTTTATAAAAGATTTTTCAAACATTGCAAAACCTCTGAGTAATCTGCTAGCTGTTGACACGCCATTTATCTTTGATAAGGAGTGTCTGCAGGCATTTGAGACTCTGAAAGCTAAGCTGGTCATAGCACCAGTCATCTCTGCACCAGACTGGACATTACCATTTAAACTAATGTGTGATGCCATTGACCATGCCATTGGTGCAGTGTTGGGACAAAGGCATGACAAGCTTCTGCATGTCATTTATTATGCCAGTCGTGTTTTAAATGATGCACAGAAGAACTACACAACCACAGAAAAAGAGTTACTTGCAGTGGTTTACACCATTGACAAGTTCAGATCTTATTTAGTAGGATCAAAAGTGATTGTGTACACTGACCATGCTGCTCTTAAATATCTACTCACAAAGCAGGATTCAAAACCCAGATACATAAGATGAGTGTTGCTTCTGCAAGAGTTTGATATAGAAATAAGAAACAGAAAAGCGACAGAGAACCAAGTAGCAGATCATCTGTTCCGAATAGAACCAGTAGAAGGGGCATCCCTCCCTCTTACTGAGATCTCTGAAAACTTTTTGGATGAGAAACTCTTTGCCATCCAGGAAGTACCATGGTTTGCAGACATTGCAAACTACAAGGCTGTGAGATTCATACCCAAAGAGTATAGTAGGCAGCAATCAAAGAAATTGATCTCGGATGCAAAGTACTATCTTTGGGATGAACCATATCTCTTCAAGAGATGTGCAGACGGAGTAATCCATCGATGTGTGCCTAAAGAAGAAGCACAGAAGATCCTCTAGAATTGCCATGGATCACAGTATGGAGCACATTTCGGAAGTGAGCGAACAGCCACAGGAGTCCTCCAATGTGGCTTCTACTGGCCTACTCTCTATAAAAACTCCCGAGAGTTTGTACTTAATTGTGACAGTTACCAAAGATTGGTAATCTGCCTCACAGTTATGCCATGCCTCAACAAGGGATCTTGGAGATTGAGTTGTTTGATGTATGGGGTATTGACTTCATGGGGCCTTTCCCACCATCATACTCAAACACTTATATTATGGTGGTAGTGGATTATGTATCCAAATGGGTATAGGCTATTGCAACACCCACTAATGATACTAAGACAGTGCTAAAATTCCTCCAGAAACATATCTTCAGCAGATTTGGTGTCCCTAAAGTACTAATCAGTGATAGGGGCACTCATTTCTGTAATAAACAGCTTTACTCTGCTATGGTTCAATATGGAGTTAGCCACAGGGTGGCAACTCCATATCATCGACAAACAAATGGGCAAGCTGAAGTCTCTAATAGAGAACTTAAAAGAATCCTGGAACAAACTGTGATTAACCGTAGAAGGGATTGGGCAAGAAGCTTGGATGATGCTCTGTGGGCATACAGAACAGCATTCAAGACTCCTATAGGGACCTTTCCATACTAGCTTGTGTATGGAAAAGTCTGTCACTTGCCAGTGGAACTGGAACATAAGGCCTACTGGGAAACCAGATTTCTAAACCTTGATGCCAAGTTAGCTAGAGAAAAACGATTGCTCCAGTTAAATGAGCTAGAGGAATTCAGACTCAATGCTTTTGAAAATGCAAAAATTTACAAAGAGAAAACAAAAAGATGGCATGACAAGAAGCTGTCATCCAGAGTCTTTGAGCCAGGGTAGAAAGTTCTACTGCTTAATTCCCTGGAAAATTGAAATCTCGGTGGAGAGGACCAAATGTGATTACAGGTGTGTCACCATATAGATACGTAGAGCTTCAGGATAATGATTCTGACAAAAAGTTCATTGTTAATGGATAGAGAGTCAAACATTATCTTGAAAGCAATTTTCAGCAAGAATGCTCAAAACTGAGACTTGATTAAAGCTCAGTAATGGTCCAGCTAAAGACAATAAAGAAGCGCTTGCTGAGAGGCAACCCAGCCACTAACAAAGCTTATTTGTTAATTACATGATAATTTTACAGGTTCATATTAATTATCTTCAAGGTAAAATAGCAATTGCATGAGTTCATAGAGTTATAGAAGGATTCAGAGGATAAAACAGCAAAAAGAAGCTCACTGGTGCAAAAACGCCAATAAGAGCTATCTTGGGCTTTAAACGCCCAAAAGAAGCATCTACTGGGCGTTAAACACCAGAAAGAAGCATCTTCTGGGCGTTTAACGCCAGATTTTACAGTGTCTTGGGTGTTTAGAAAAACGCCTAGTGATGAAGGAGTTTCTGGCGTTTAACGCTAGCTAGAAGCAACAGCTGGGCGTTAAATGTCCAGACCAAGCACCAACTGGTCGTTAAACGCCCAAAACATGCAGCAGTTGGGCGTTTAATGCCAGGATTGTGAAAGGGAGGAAGTTTTTGTTCCCAACTTGATTTTTTTCAAATTTTCATGTTTCCATCCATAATTTCTTGCATAAACATATTAAAAATCCTAATTTTTCAAATCCTTTTTCAAAGATATCAAATGTATCTTAATTATAAATATAAGTCTTTTTTTTAAATCCTCTTCAACTTCTTTTCAAATCTTTTTCAAAACTCAATTATCTTTTTGAATTCTTTTCAAATCTTTTTAAATTCTTCTCAAATCTTTTTAAACTCATCATATCTTCTTTTCAAAATTTAGATTTATCTTTTTCAAATATCTTTCATATCTTTTCAATTTTAAATGGCATCTTTTTCCTATCATACTTATATTTTACAAATCATATCTTCTATCATATTTTCTTCAAAATTTTTGAAAACCCACCCCCTCCCTTTAAATCCACGTTCGGCTCCCTCCTCTCCTCCACAATTCGAACTTGGCTCTCCATCTATCCCTCTCCTTTCCTTTCTTTTGCTTGAGAACAAGCAAACCTCTAAGTTTGGTGTGTTTATCCATGATCACTAAACCAATACCCACTAAGATCATGGCTCCTAAGGGAAAACAAACCACTCCAAGAGGCAAGAAAGAGAATATTCCAAAACCACTTTGAAATCAAGAGAAGTTCTTAACCAAATAACATTCAGACTATTACTAAAAAATAATGGGTCTAAGGTCAGTGATCCCGAAAGTTAAATTCGATCTGAAAGAAGATGAATATCCGGAGATCCAAGAGCAAATTCGAAACAAGAGCTGGGAAATCCTAGCTAATTCTGAAACAAAGGTGGGAAGAAACATGGTTCAGGAATTCTACTCTAATCTGTGGCAAACAGACAGGCAGAGAATAGCTGGAACCGCCTTCTATGACTATCGAACTTTGGTCAGAGGGAAGATTGTTCACCTCCACCCTGACAAAATCAGGGAGATCTTCAAGCTACCTCAGCTGAAAGATGACCCAGACTCCTTTAATAGTAGAATGATGAGAACAAATAAGGGCTTTGACGAAATTCTAGAGGACATATGCCTCCCTGGAACCAAGTGGACAACCAACACAAAGGGTGTCCCAAATCAACTCAAGAGAGGAGATCTCAAACCAGTCGCTAGAGGCTGGCTGGACTTCATTGGGTGTTCTATACTGCCCACTAGCAACTGCTCTAAAGTCACCATCAAAAGAGCAGTAATGATCCATTGCATTATGTTGGGAAAAGAAGTGGAAGTTCATCAGCTGATCTCTTGTGAACTTTACACAATTACAAACAAGAACTCCAAAGATACCAAATTGGCTTATCCAAGCTTAATCTCTATGCTAGGTAAAGATGCTAGGGTGAAGATGGGAGTAAATGAGTATATCTCAGTTGAGCAACCAATCACCAAAAAGTCAATGGAAGGACAACAAATGCAGGACGACCACATCAAAAGGAAAGCACAGGAGTTCCTCCCGGAAATCCCTCAAATTGAATACTGGGAGCGTCTTGAAGCATCTGTCACCAAATTGCAAGAAGCTATGGACCAACTAAAGAAAGAACAGCAAAATCAAAGTAGCATGCTTTGTAAACTGCTAGGGGAACAAGAAGAGCAAAGGCGTGAACCTAAGGAACTGAAGCGTCAGAAGCTATCTCTTGAAGGGCCAAGCACCCCACAGATTAAAGGAGCATCCACCTCCCAAAATAAAGGTTGTTGAGTCCTAATCTTAGCCTTAACTCTGTGATAACTTTTCTTATTAGGAATTTACCTTAGAAGTTATATATGAGTAGTAGTAATTAGTATCTCTATTTTGATTTTATCTCCAATTAAGCTATAATTTATTTTTCTCATTATCATCAAACATGAATAAAATAGCATATTTTTAGAATAAGGAGGCAATATTTTTTTCGAGTTTTTAATAAGGAAAATTCTAATTATTTATATGTAGTGGCAATACTTTTTGTCTTCTGAATGAATGCCTGAACAGTGCATATTTTTTTATATTGAATTTTATGAATCTTAAAATTGTTGGCTCTTGAAAGAATGATGAACAAGAGAAATGTTATTGATGATCTGAAAAATCATGAAATTGATTCTTGAAGCAAGAAAAAGCAGTGAAAAAAAAGAAGCAGTACAAAGTGCTGAACATTAAAAGAAAACAAAGGAAAGTGAATGTACTTGAAAGGTAATTTTGCTAAGAAAATAAAGATTACAAGAAATGAAGATGAAATTTGAAAATGTTGAAGGAACACTACAGAAAAATAACTCGAACACAGACTCAACAAATCGCTAGAATGTGAGTGTGCCTAAGTGTTTTTCTGAAGCAATGCTCTAACCCCTTCTTCAACGATCTTTCAGCTATTTATTGAAGTCCTTGACCAATCAGACTCAAGAGGAACTTCCACGTGTGCTAATCTTCAAGCAATTGTTTCTGCTCTTTTGTATAATGCGAGTAACTGCTAAAACTCAACTTCAAATAACCTTTATTCCTCGACTGAGTACGTCGACTGGTTCCTGCTTTTCATCTCTCAACAGACCTTTCTCGATACACCCTCCATTCCTCGAAATAAACTATATTGCATTTCGAGTACGGCATTTTTGAGACCAAATATTTTCCATCAACAAATGAAAATGCTGCAAAAGCAACTCAAGGTTACTTGTAACTATAATCAATTCTATAATTATAATAATCTCAATTAAAAAAGATTTAAAATGTCAAACAAAACATATAAATTTACAAATAAACATTTTCTTCTTTACGTGTAGCATCGACTGTCCAACTTTTTCTCTTCCTTCTCTTGGTAAAGAGTGTGTAAATTAAGAAGCAATAATTTAGCGTTGTTAAAAACAATTTAACATATACAATCACATGTACATGTACATATTATATACAATAATATCCTCTCAAATTGATGCTGATTTATCTAAAAGCATCAATATGCTTACAAAAAACTGGTGGCATTGTCTAGTGTGAGACTCAATGAATAGGATGGCAGCTTGTAATATTGTGAGGATATGAAGAAGTGTAAGAATTTGAGTATCAACAACCTCTCAAATATCATGGTAGTCCACTTCAATATGTATGGTGTGTTTATTGATAAAATGGACTATTAACAATTTGAATTACATTTGTGTTATCAGCATAGAGAGAAGTTTCCCATTGGGGAAAGCTTAGTTCATGCAATAATCCCTAAAACTAAGTAACTTCAAAACATGTAACAAACATAAAATAGTAACTTCACTTAGCTAAAGATTTAGATACACGATCTTGCTTTTGACTGTTCTACGAGATCAAAGAGTTTCCGAGAAACATAAACCAACCAGTAACAGATTGAATAGTATTAAGACATGCCGCCTAATCTACATCACTATAAGTAGTAAGGTTCAAAGATGAACTAGTAGAGAAAAATAACCCACGAGAAATAGTATGCTTTAGATATTTAATCATGCATCGAATTGCAACAATATATAGATTGATGAGCGGATATTTTATACGCTTTTTGGGGGTAATTTCATGTAGTTTTTAGTATGTTTTAGTTAGTTTTTAGTATATTTTTATTAGTTTTTAGGCAAAATTTATATTTCTGGACTTTACTATGAGTTTGTGTGTTTTTCTGTGATTTTAGGTATTTTCTGGCTGAAATTGAGGGAGCTAAGCAAAAATCTTATTAATGCTGAAAAAGGACTGCTGATGTTGTTGGATTCTGACCTCGTTGCACTCGGAATAAATTTTTTGGAGCTACAGGCGTCCAATTGGCGCACTCTCAATTGGGTTGGAAATTAGACATCCAGGGCTTTCCAACAATATATAATAGTTCATACTTTGCTCGAAGATAAACGACGTAAATTGGCGTTTAACGCCAGTTCCATGTTCCATTCTGGCATTAAACGCCAGAAACAGGTTACCAGTTGGAGTTAAACATCCAAAACAAGTTACAACCTATTGTTTAACTCCAGAAACAGCCCAGGCATGTGAAAAGCTCAAGTCTTAGCCCCAGCACATACCAAGTGGGCCCCAGAAGTGGATTTCTGCACCATCTACCTTAGTTTACTCATTTTTTGTAAACCTAGGTTACTAGTTTAGTATTTAAACAACTTTTAGAGATTTATTTTGTACCTCGTGACATTTTAGATCTGAACTTTGTACTCTTTGATGGCATGAGTCTCTAAACTCCATTGTTGGGGGTGAGGAGCTCTGCTGTGTCTCGATGAACTAATGCAAGTACTTCTATTTTCCATTCAAACACGCTTGTTTCTATCTAAGATATTTATTCGTACTTAACCATGATGAATGTGATGATCCATGACACTCATCACCATTCTCAATCTATGAACGCGTGCCTGACAACCACCTCCGTTCTACCTTCAATTGAATGAGTATCTCTTGGGTTCCTTAATCAGAATCTTCGTGGTATAAGCTAGAATTCATTGGCAGCATTCTTGAGAATCCGAAAAGTCTAAACCTTGTCTGTGGTATTTTGAGTAGGATTCAGGGATTGAATAACTGTGACGAGCTTCAAACTCACAAGGGTTGGGCGTAGTGACAGACGCAAAAGGATCAATGGATCCTATTCCAGCATGAGTGAGAACCGACAGATGATTAGCCGTGCGGTGACAGCGCACCTGAACCATTTTCACTGAGAGGACGGATGGTAGCCATTGACAACGGTGATCCACCAACACAGAGCTTGCCATAGGAGGAACCTTGCGTGCGTGAAGAAGAAGATAGGGGGAAAGCAGAGATTCAGAAGACAAAGCATCTCCAAAACTCCAACACAATCTCCATTACAGCGTAACAAATACTCATTTCTTGCTCTTTCACTTTTTACAATTGAAACTAAAGAACCCTATTGGTATCCTGACTAAGAATAATAAGATAACCATAGCTTGCTTCAAGCCGGCAATCTCTATGGGATCGACCCTTACTCACGTAAGGTATTACTTGGACGACCCAGTGCACTTGCTGGTTAGTTGTGTAGAATTACATAGTGTGAGTGTAATTTTTGTGCACCATAGATCTCTTGGGAAGTACATAAATTAACAAACTTGTTGTACATAAAAAGAGATATAAGGTGATGTTAATATTAAGTTATTGAGGCTTCTCACTAGTTGTCGATACAACAACAGGTCTAAGAGTTGCTCATCTTCATTAGTGTGATGCTTAACATTCACCCCAAGAGGAATATCAACAGTAGAAGAGTCTTAAAGACCAGCTAACTTTATTAGCTCTTGTTTATACCTAAATTGGTGTAAGAAAATGCCCAAAGAGTCCAATGCACCTTTAATCCCAAGAAGTATGAAAGGGTACCAAAGTCTTTCATGTGAATAAAAGCTTGAAGGTCATGTTGTAGTGGAGAGATCATTGAAGAATATATCCCTATAGACAATATCGTCGACATCCACTAAAAGAAAGACCATTCCAGCAGTAATTTTTTGAAAAAACAACGAAGAGTTATATTTAATTTATGCATGATTAAATTGGAGTAAAGTAGAATGAAACTTCCCAAACCATGATCAAGGAGCCTGTTTTAAACCATATAAGGAATGATTTAACTTGCAAACTTCTTTAGTAGTAGAAGAAAATAAACCAGGAAGAGGAGACATGTATATTTCTTCTTTAAGATCACCATGGAGAAAAGTGTTTTTAACATCGAATTGCCGAAGGGACCAACCTTGTGAGGCAGCAATAGCAAGAATGGTGCAAATCATTTTCATTTGGCTACGGGAGCAAATGTTTCCTCATAGTCAATACTAAACTCTTGTCTATGACCCAATGCAACTAATTGAGCCTTGTAACGCTCCAAACTCCCATCGGATCAAAGTTTGACTGAGTATATCACCATATACACCTATTGGGTTTGACATTTTATGGATATTTAATAATTTTCCATGTATGATTTTCCTAAAGTTCTTTAAGCTCCTCTAACTGCATTGCTCTTTGCCAATACTCATGTTTAGCAAATGTGAATAACAAGAGGGAATTGGATTAGAGGACATAATAGTAAAATCAGAGATATATCATTTAGAAGGATGAGAGACACAAGTTTATTATCTTGGGATGTTGAGGACAGTAACAATTGGACTTGGTGTTTTTTTAATTGATAGATGCTGAGAACACCTTTGATGTACAAAGCCAAGCTTGAACTTTTGTACTTCAGCGGATATATCTTCAAAATTTAGAAGAATAACAACTTCAAGTGGTTAACTATCATGAATTGGAAAGAAATTATGATTTTCAAAAAACATAACATTTGAGAGATGCGAACTCCATTAGTGGCAAGATCATAACAAACAAAATCTTTGTGATTAGTAATGTAACCTATAAATGCGTATTCAACAGATTAAGAAGACAACTTGTAACATTCATGAGTAGGCAAGCAACACTACACATATAGCCAAATCTATGCAAATGACATGTAGTCAGGATATTTATGATAAATATGAAAGTAAAGAGATTTGACACTCATGGTCTGAGAAGGCACTCTATTAATAAGATAAGTTGTTCTGGACAAAGCTTTTACCTAATATTTAGGTGGAACTAATGATTCAACTAACAAAGTGCGAACCACATCCAAAAGGTGATATTTTTTCGTTTTGCCAAGCCATTTTATTAAGGTGTATATGGACAACAACGATGAGAAAGAATATTTTTTTGAGTTAAGAAGTCATAAAATTTATTTGACACAGACTCTCCATCAGAATTTGATCGACGAACTTTAACAACAGTAATAAATTGAGTTTCAACATAGGCCAAAAATTTTTTAACATTCTAAGAACTTTAGATTTTAAGTGAAGAAAATAAATTCATTTAAATATGTTATAGTCATCAATAAACATTACAAAGTATTTATATTGACCATGAGAATAACAGGAGAAATCTTCCAAATGTCACTATAAATAATATAAAAATATTTTATAGCATGACTATTCATAGTTTGAAAAGGAAGAACTTTATTCTTTCCAAACTTGCAAGTAGCACAATCAAAAGAAAGATGAGACGTTAATAACTGCTCAGATTCTCCTAATAAACTGGAGTTGAATAAGTGTAAGAAACTAACTAAATTAGGATGTCCCAATCATTTATACCATGCTTTACTTTTATTGGCAACCAAAGAACACAAAGTAATAAGAGTTGGAGTGAAAATCTACAAAGAAAAGAGTCGTCTAACTTTATCCCTTTGCAATCACTGTCCCTAAGACTAGATCATATATAGAACAACCATTACGAGAAAAATGCACGTCATAGTTATTCTCTACTATTTTCTCAATAAACAGAAAAATATGTGAGAAACCTAGAGATACAGAAAAAATTATTAAAAATAGGACTTATGTCTCCAATAGCATAAATAGGAATAATATTGATATCAACAACTTGGATTTGTTCAAAACCATGATACTGACGAACATGTTGAAGCAAACTATTCGAAATGGTCATATGATTAGATGTTGCATAATCAGTTAGCCAAGACATGATTTACAAAGGTTTTTACCTTGAAACCTTAAGGTTGAAAAAGCTGAGATAATCATTTGTTGTAATATGCCAGGGGTAAGAATAGGAGGCTGAGTTTGTATTGATGCAGTTGAAGGTGCATTTGCAAGATGGCCACAAGAGGAAATAGCCATATTTGGTTGAACAGCAAATTGTTTATTTTAGGACTGAATCAAACATTCTTTGATTATATGACCTGTCTTTTTGTAGTAATTACAAAATTTCCTAGGATAATTGCTACAACGTGTTCGTAGTTTTGATGACTAAGATATTCAATTACACTTAGGTTTATACTCTATCTTTTTCTTACACAGCAAAAGCTACTTGTGGAGTGATACCATGTCTTGTGCGAGTGTGACTTGCTTAGAAGATGCTACTCTTCAGGAAGCAATTCCACAAACATGTATCCAAGGTTAGAGGAGAAACACAAATCATGAGATTCAAACAAAAATTTTCAAATTCTGAACGTCGCTTTATCAAGAACTGATCGTGCTTACTAGTTTCATACGCTTTTTGGCATTGTTTTTACGCAGTTTTTAATATGTTTTAGTTACTTTTTAGTATATTTTTATTAGTTTTTATGCAAAAATCACATTTCTGGACTTTACTATGAGTTTGTGTGCTTTTCTATGATTTTAGGTATTTTTTGGCTGAAATTGAGGGACCTAAGCAAAAATCTGATTCAGAGGCTGAGAAAGGACTAAAGATGCTATTGGATTCTGACCTCCCTGCACCCGAAGTGAATTTTCTGGAGCTTCAGAAGCCCAATTGGCGCGCTCTCAATCGCGTTGGAAATTAGATATCTTGGGCTTTCTAGCAATATATAATAGTCTATACTTTGCCCGAGATTTGATGGCCCAAACTGGCGTCCAAATGCCCACCAGAGACCTTTTTCTGGCATAAAATGCCAGAATTGGCACCAAAGCTGGAGTTAAACGCCCAAACTGGCACCAAAACTGGCGTTTAAACTCCAAGAAGAGTCTATGCACGTGAAAGCTTCAATGCTCAGCCCAAACACACATCAAGTGGACCCCGGAAGTCGATTTCTGCACTACCTACACTTAGTTACTCATTTTTTGTGAACCTAGTTTTCTAGTTTAGTATAAATAGCACTTTTTACTATTGTATTCACATCTTTAGATCATTTTTGAGACTATCTTTGGATCACTTTTGATCTCTTGATCACGTTTTGAGGGCTGGCCATTTGGCCATGCCTGGACCTTCATCACTTATGTATTTTCAACGGTGGAGTTTCTACACCTCATAAATTAAGGTGTGGAGCTCTGCTGTTCCTCATGAAGTAATGCGAAGGACTATTGTTTTTCTATTCAATTCATGCTTATTCTTTTTCTAAGATATTCACTCATACTTCAACCTGATGGATGTGATGATCCGTGACACTCATCATCCTCCTCCCTTATGAATGCGTGCCTGACAACCTCTTCCGTTCTATCTACAAGAGCTTGAGTGTGTATCTCTTGGCCTCTTGGTTCACGACGTATGGTTGCCTCTCCTAACAACAGAGCCTTCCATTCCGTGAGATCAGAGTCTTCGTGGTATAAGCTAGAATCATTTGGCAGTATTCTTGAGATCCGAAAAGTCTAAACCTTGTCTGTGGTATTCTGAGTAGAATCTGGGATGGGATGACTGTGACGAGCTTCAAATTCATGACTGTTGGGTGCAGTGACAGTGTGCAAAAGGATCGATGGATCTTATTCCGACATGATCGAGAACCGACAGCTGATTAGCCATGTAAGAAACCATAGCAGACATGTTTTCACTGAGAGGACAGATGGTAGCCATTGACAACGGTGATCTACCAACATACAGCTTACCATGGAAGGGAATACGCATGATTGGATAAGGACAATAGGAAAGCAAAGGCTAAGAGGGAACAAAGCATCTCCATACGCTTATCTGAAATTCCAACCAATGAATTGCATAAGTATCTCTATCCTATTTTATGTTTTATTTCTCTTTTAATTATCAAACCCTCATAACCATTTGAATCTGCCTGACTGATATTTACAAGATGATCATAGCTTGCTTGAAGTCGACAATCTTCGTGGGATCGACCCTTACTCACGTAAGGTGTTACTTGGATGACCCAGTGCACTTGCTGGTTAGTTGTATCGGAGTTGTGTATCACAATTCCGTCCACCAAGTTTTTGGCGCCATTGCCGGGGATTGTTTGAGTTTGGACAACTGACAGTTCATCTTGTTGCTTAGATTAGGTAATTTTCTTCTTGTTTAAACCTTTATTTTATTTTCAAAAAGTTTTCAAAAATCTTTCAAAAAATTTTCTTCTTTTTCGTTTTTCCAAAAATTTTTTAAAAAATTTAATAAAATAAAAAAATTGTATTTCTTGTTTGAGTCTGGTGTCAAATTTTAAGTTTGGTGTCAATTGCATATTTTTAATTTTCCTTAAAAAAATTTTTGAAAACTCATGCATGGTGTTCTTCATGATCTTCAAGTTGTTCTTGATGATTGTGTTTGTTTGATCTTGTGATTTTCTTGTTTTGAGTCTTTTCTTGTTTTTCATATGCATTTTTAATTTGTTAGTGTCTAAGCATAAAAAATTTCTAAGTTCTGCGTCTTGCATGTGTTTCTTTTCTTAAAGATTTTTCAAAAATAAGTTTTTGATGTTCATCATGATCTTCAAAGTGTTCTCGGTATTCATCTTGACATTCAAAGTGTTCTTGCATGCATTATTGGTTTTGATATTAATTTTTTTTGTTTTGAGTCATTTTGTTGTTTTTCTCTTTCTTCATTAAAATTCAAAAATAAAAAATATCTTTCCCTTATTTCTCTCATAAATTTCGAAATTCTGGATTGACTCAGTCAAAAATTTTTAAAAAAATTTAGTTGTTTCTTACGAGTCAAGTCAAATTTTCAATTTAAAAATCCTATCTTTTCAAAACTTTTTCAAAAATCAAATCTTTTTCATTTTTCTTCTTAAAATTTTTGAAAATTTTAAAATTTTTCTTCTTATGAGTCAAGTCAAATTTTCTTCTTAGGATTTGATTCAAAAAATTTTAAGTTTGCTACTTTCTTGTTAAGAAAGGTTCAATCTTTAAATTCTAGAATCATATCTTTTAGTTTCTTGTTAGTCAAATTATCAATTTAAATTTTAAAAATCAATTCTTTTTCAATCATATCTTTTCAAACATATCTTTTTCAATCAAATCTTTTTCAAATCATATCTTTTTCAAATTTTAATTTCAAAATCTTTTTCTAACTTCTTATCTTTTCAAAACTTACTATTTCTTAACTTTTTCAAAACCATCTAACTACTTTTTCACTTCTCAATTTTCGAAAATCACTAACAACTTTTTCAAAAATCTTTTTAATTATCTAATTGTTTTAAACTCTAATTTTATTTTATTCCTTTCTTAATTTTTGAAAACTAACTAATAATTGAAATAAAAACAAAAATATTTTTCCTTTTCTTTTATTTAATATTCGAATTCCCTCTCTCTCATCTCTTTCTATTTATTTATTTGTTTACTAACACTTCTCTCCTTCTCAAAATTTGAACCCTCTCTCCCTCTCTGTGTTCGAATTCTCTTTATTTTCTCTCTACCTCATTCTTTTCTTCTTCTCTTCTTCTACTCACATAAAGGAATCTCTATACTGTGACATAGAAGATTCCTCCTCTTTTCTGTTCTCTTCTTTTTCAAATGAGCAGGAACAAGGATAAGGATATTCTTGTTGAAGCCGATCCTAAACCTGAAAGGACTCTAAAGAGGAAAGTAAGAGAAGCTAAAGTATAAATCTCTGGAGAGGACCTGACAGAAATTTTTGAAAAAGAAGAAGACATGGCAGCCGAAAATAACAACAATGCTAACAATGCAAGGAAGATACTTGGTGACTATGCTGCACCAATTTCCAACTTCTATGGAAGAAGCATCTCAATTCCTGCCATTGGAGCAAACAACTTTGAGCTTAAGCTTTAATTAGTTTCTCTAATGCAGCAGAACTGCAAGTTTCATGGACTTCCATCAGAAGATCCTCATTAGGTTGCAGGCGTGCCATGATCTAGAAAAAAGGCAGGCTCATCATTTTCATCCAGAAAAAAGGGCCGAGTTCCTTCAACAGCTTGGACCTTAAAAAAGTAGTTTTTAAAATCGCGGAATGACTCGTCAAACATGGAAAAGACCTTCTTTCCCTGGGTGGAACGAAAAGAGACCCAAGCTTCCTTCTTTTTCACCACTCCAGGCTTAGTCAAGATAAACAAGTAGAAAAAGAGAGATTGGGAAGCAGGAATACCAAAACCATTGCACAACAATTGGAAAACTTTTATGAAACCCCAGGAATTGGGGTGAAGTTGAGAGGGGGCAACATTACAAGACCATAACAGGTCAGTTTCAAATTGAGTAAAAGGAAGGGTAATACCCAACTGACCAAAGAAAAAATCATAAGCATAAAAGAAAGGGCGACCATCAACAACCCGAGTTGAAAAGTAGACTCTCTTTTCAGAAGAAGGAGGGATAAGTTCATAATTCTTCTCATCACCAGACTTACTACAGACACTATGAAACTGCCTAAGCTGAGCACAAAACTCAGAATCAACCAGCGAGACACACATGAGAACCATGGAGTCCACCCAATCGGCCATACCCGCAGGAACCTGGGAAGGCATCTCTACAACGTTATTTCAGGAAGACATGAGGTCAACTAAATCCTACAAAAAGAAGAGAAGAATGGATTACTTGAAAACATCCCGGATGAGGAGCAAAACATCTCGACAAACAGAAAGGGAAAATGATGCCAAGGCATCTTAGGCTAGTTTCACTAGCATTTTTCTGTTAGTTTTAGTTGTTTTATGCATTTTCTTGAGCTTAAAGTAACCAAGAATGGTTAAATGAACAACAAAGTAATGAATCATCCAAACAGTGTAATTTTGATGCAAATTCCATGAGTTTTTAGTTATATTACTTGAATGCTATGAATGGATGAATTCTCATGAAATTTTGCAAGACTTTGATGCAATTGTTTGGATGATTTCAGGGAAGAGAGGCTAGGCAAGGAAGCAACAAAATCAATGAAGGAAGCTTGAAATTCAAATGGGACGTTTAAGCTCCAGTTTAAGCCTAAACTGGAGCTTAAACGCCAAAATTATGAGAAGAGAGGAAATGCTGTAACTGGCGTTTAACCTCCAATTTGACCTCAAACTGGAAGTTAAACGCCAGAATGAGAAAGGGCACTAAGGAGCATTCCACGTTTAACCTCCAGTTTGACCTCAAACTGGAGGTTAAACGCCAGAATGAGAATTGAACTAAGGGAGGCACAAAAGCATTTCCACGTTTAACCTCCAGTTTGACCTCAAACTGGAGGTTAAACGCCAGAAGCAATAGAGAGGCACCAGAAGAGTTCCACGTTTAACCTCCAGTTTGACCTCAAACTGGAGGTTAAACGTGTTCGATGGTTTTTCTCCTCCAGGGTGTGTTCTTCATTTCCAAGTTTAACCTCCAGTTTGACCTCAAACTGGAGGTTAAACGTGTTCGATGGTTTTTCTCCTCCAGGGTGTGTTCTTCATTTCCAAGTTTAACCTCCAGTTTGACCTCAAACTGGAGGTTAAACGTGTTCGATCCTAATGGCCTCCAGGGGTTGCTTTCTTCATTTCCAAGTTTAACCTCCAGTTTGACCTCAAACTGGAGGTTAAACGTGTTCGATCCTAATAGCCTCCAGGGGTTGCTTTCTTCATTTCCAAGTTTAACCTCCAGTTTAACCTTAAACTGGAGGTTAAACGTGTTCGACTATGTACACTCCTGGGGTGCTTTCTTCCAATTCCACGTTTAAGTTTTAGTTTGACCTTAAACTGAAACTTAAACTTCAACTTTAACGCCACTCTTTGAAAGGGTTTCTGGGCCAATTATATTGAGGTTTAAGTTAGCATTTGAGCACAATATTAACTTAAACCTATTATGGTATGAAACCCAATTGAATATCATAGTTTATGGGATTGGGCCTGAAGAATTGATGAGTCTGGAACTTCAAATTGTTGAGTCTTGTGTCATTACTTGTTTATCACTAAGTTTGCTCAATGAATGTTACAGAATGGGATCACAGCCTCATCAGGATTATGGATCATAAACCCAAAGCAAAAAGGAAATCAGGGAAAGGCCTCAAAGCCCAAGAATCACAACAGAAGCTCAATTTAGAAAGTGTATAAATAGGATAGAATTGAAGTCAAGGGGACTTTTTTTTACTTTTGGGACACTTGAGAATTTTTCATCAATTTTTCTAGTTTTGAATTCGGAGCTATGACTCACTAAACCCCTTTCATTGGGTTAGGGAGCTCTATTGTAATTCAATGAATCAATAATAGTTTTATCTTCTTCTTCAATCTTTTCTCTTGAATTTTGTTAGAAAGCTTCTCGATCTAATTCCATTGGGTAGTTGTCTTGGGAAAGAAACTACCCATAATTGGAATCCTTCGGAACCTTGGGAAAGGAATGGAGGATTCATGCTAGAGAAGCTTTCTCACAGTGAATTGGATTGGGGTTTGGATGGATATTGTGACATGTAATCCTACCAAATTGTGGTTCATGAAACTGTGTGGTATAATCAGTGATCGAGCTTCATCTCTTCTTATGAACATTTAAACCAAGGGATTGGGAATTTGTTTGTTTTTAGAGAGAATTGGTGAGCCAAGGAATTGGGATCCAATCATATAAGATTGCCAAGCAAGATTCAATGAATGCATTGGTCGAGGAAGAGATGAAAATGTTTTGATTCGGAGATCTCAATATCTCCTCATACCCAATGAACTCCCCATCTCTGATCTACCTTTTCTATTTACATTCTGCAATTTCAATTCATGCAAATCCTCCCCAATTCCCTTTTAATTTCAGCAATTTACTTTTCCGCACTTTAATTCTCGCAATTTAAGATTCAGTCATTTCAATTCCTTGCAATTTACATTTCCCGCCAATTTACTTTATGCAATTCACACCCAATTCTTGATTCCGCTCAACTAATCAAACTTCTAATTCGAATTGCTCATTCAACCAATCCTTGTGGGATTCGACCTCACTCTATTGTGAGTTTTTACTTGACGATAACCGGTGCACTTGCCGGAAGGAATTTTGCCGATTGTGCAATTTCCTAAAATCATAGCATCAAGGTTATGCTACATCAAGTTTATGGCGCCGTTGCCGGGGATTGGTTTTCGATTGACAATTCTCAAATTGGAAGTTAACTAGATTGAGCAATTTTGTTTTGTTTTGTTAATTTAGTTCAAGTTACTTGTTGAATTTTAATTTCTGCACTCTGTTATTTGCTTTTCTTTCTATTGCCTTTCATTTCAAGCAACTAACTCACTGACCCACTAACTATTTGAATTAATTCCTCAACTGCTCTAACCATACTCTTCCATTAACCAAGAGTATTCCACTTGTTTGTTGCTTGTGGTGTGTTCTTGTATGACAGGTAGGAGAGGAGAGACATCAACCCCTCCATATACCGAACCAGAGAGGACCCTTCATAGACTTAGAAGGGAAGCAAGAAGGAAGAGGGTACTGGGAGAAGAAGAATCTGAAGGAGAATCTGAGGACAACTTTGAGGAAGCTCTAGATCTCAACATGGATAGAGAAGTTCACAACCATGAGAGGGATGATGGAAACAATGCCATTCCTGAGAGAAGGGTTCTTGGTTCATACATAAACCCAACCTCTGGGAATTGTGGTAGTAGCATTCAGAAACCACCCATTCAAGCCAACAATTTTGAACTCAAACCACAGCTAATATCACTGGTGGAGAACCATTGTTCATTTGGTGGGAGTGCTAATGAAGATCCAAATCAATATCTCACCAAATTCCTGAGAATTTGTGACACAGTGAAGTCCAATGGAGTCCAGGAAGATGCCTACAAACTGCTCTTGTTCCCATTTTCACTTAGGGACAAGGCAGCTAAGTGGCTGGAATCATTCCCAAGGGACAGCCTAACAACCTGGGATGAGGTGGAGAGCAAGTTTCTGGCACGTTTCTACCCCCCACAAAAGGTCAATAGGCTTCGATCTGAGGTTCGGACTTTTAGACAACAGGATGGTGAGACTCTCTACGAGGCATGGGAGAGGTTCAAAGAGTTGACAAGGAAATGCCCACCAAACATGTTCCCTGACTGGGTGCAATTGCATATTTTCTATGATGGACTTTCTTATGAATCAAGAAAGGCTGTAGACCATTCATCAGGAGGTTCATTGAACAGGAAAAAGACTGTGGAAGAAGCCATTGAAGTGATTGAGACGGTGGCTGAGAATGAGTACTACTATGCTTCAGAGAGGCACAACACTAAGAGAGTGATGGAGATGAACCATGTGGATACAATTCTAGCCCAAAACAAGGTGTTTGCCAAGCAACTAGCAGAGCTCACCAGGAAATTAGACACAAAGCAAGTGGCTGCACTACACACACAAGATCAAGAGGAAGTAAGCACTGAAGGAGGTGATTGGGAAGAGGCCAACTATGTGGGAAATCAACAAAGGCAACCATATGATCCACATTCCAACACTTACAACCCAGGATGGAAAAACCACCCAAACTTTGGGTGGGGAAACCAGCAAAGCCAACCACAAAACCACAAACCTTACAACCACAACCAACATAACAATTCCACATACCAAAACTCCAACCAAAGATCATACCAAGCCACACAAAACACTTACTCCCAACCACCATATCATGGCCAAAATAACCAACCTGCCCAACCTAATCCGAACCAACAATTTCAAGATCAATTAAACAGGATAGAAGGAATGCTTGCAACCATGAGTTAAGACATAACCGATTTGAAAGCTTTTAAGGAAGAAATAAATTCTAACTTGCAAAACCAAGGAGCTGCCATCCAGAAGCTAGAAAATCAAATTGTGTATTTGTCTAAGCAAACCCCTGGGCCAAGCGTTTCTCATGCTGCCAAGGCTATTACAAGGGAAGAATGTAAAGCCATAACACTCAGAAGTGGAAAGAAGCTAAGGGAGATCTCAAAGGAAACCACAGAGGATGAAGCAAGGGAAGATGTGGGAGACAAGGAACAGGGACAATCTTTTATACCATCTGCAACAAAAGAAAAAGAAAAAGAGGTCCTGAAGCCTTATACACCCAAAGTACCATATCCTCAGCGTTTGATGAAAAGTGAAAAGGATGGCCAATTCTCCAGATTCTTGGAGATTTTCAAGAAGCTTCAAATCAACATTCCTTTTGCTGAGGCAATAGAGCAAATGCCACTCTATGCAAAATTCTTGAAAGAATTAATGACCAAGAAGAGGAGCTGGAGAAATGAGGAAACTGTGTTGTTAACTGAAGAATGCAGTGCCATCATTCAACACAAACTGCCTCAGAAATTGAAGGATCCAGGCAGTTTCCAAATCCCCTGCATCATAGGAGAAGTCATGGTGGAGAAGGCCTTGTGTGACTTAGGGGCCAGTATCAATTTGATGTCTCTAACCATGATGAGAAGAATGAAGATTGAAGAAGCCAAACCAACAAGAATGGCCCTCCAATTGGCAGATCGAACGTTTAAATTCCCTCATGGGATAGTTGAGGATTTGTTGGTGAAAGTGGGAGATTTTATATTTCCTGCTGACTTTGTGGTGTTAGATATGGAGGAAGAAGCTAAAGCTTCGATAATTCTGGGAAGACCATTCCTGGCTACTGCTGGAGCCATCATAGATGTCCAAAAGGGTGAACTCACTCTTAAACTACATGATGAGAAATTGGTGTTTAACGTATTCAAGGCAATGAGCTATCCATCAGAATCACTAAAGGAATGCATGAGGGTGGATGTAGTGGACATTGCAATACAAGAAACCTTTGAGGAAACCACAAGGGAAGTGGCAGAGGAGGAGTTCACCAAGGATATTGAAGTTAGTGACATCAAGGCTGCCGAAACAACCATGCCAAGCATGCCAGAGAAAGTGAAAGAAGAAAAGGAAGCACCAAAACCTGAGCTCAAAGCATTGCCCCCTAATCTCAAGTATGCATACTTGGGAAGTGATGAGAGCCATCCTGTTATCATTAGCTCTACCCTGAGCCAAGAACAGGAAGAAGAATTGATCAAGGTGCTACAAACTCATCAAGATGCCATTGGATGGACCCTAGCTGATTTGAAAGGGATAAGTTCATCCATATGCATGCATAAAATCTTGTTAGTAGAGGATGCTAGACCGTCCAGTCAAGCTCAGAGAAGATTGAATCCCGTCATGAAAGAAGTGGTACAAAAGGAGGTTATGAAGTTATGGCAGGCAGGGGTAATCTACCCCATTTCTGACAGCCCATGGGTTAGTCCCATCCATGTAGTTCCCAAGAAAGGTGGCATAACTGTGGTGCCAAATGAGAGGAACGAACTCATACCCACAAGAACTGTCACTGGGTGGAGGATGTGCATAGACTACAGGAAGCTCAATGAAGCCACCAGAAAAGATCATTTTCCACTCCCATTCATGGATCAGATGCTTGAAAGGCTTGCAGGACATGCTTATTATTGCTTTCTGGATGGATACTCAGGCTATAATCAGATAGTAGTTGATCCAAGAGATCAAGAGAAAACATCATTTGTTTGTCCATATGGAGTTTTTGCGTATAGACGCATGCCCTTTGGATTGTGCAATGCACCTGCAACTTTCCAAAGGTGCATGCTGTCCATCTTTTCGGACATGATCGAAAAGTTTATTGAAGTTTTCATGGATGATTTTTCTGTGTTTGGAAATTCTTTTCCTAGCTGCCTACACCACCTTGCCTTGGTGCTTAAGAGATGCCAAGAGACCAACCTAGTATTAAACTGGGAAAAGTGTCATTTCATGGTCACAGAAGGAATAGTCCTTGGCCATAAAGTGTCCAATAGAGGCATTGAGGTGGACAAAGCTAAAGTGGAACTCATTGAAAAACTACCTCCACCAAGTAATGTCAAGGCAGTTAGGAGTTTTTTGGGACACGCTGGCTTTTACAGAAGGTTTATTAGAGACTTTTCTAAAATAGCCAAACCCTTGAGTAACTTGCTTGTCTCTGATACACCTTTTGTATTTGATAAAAATTGCATGCTAGCCTATGAACTGTTGAAGCAAAAACTTTCCTCTGCACCTATCATTGCCCCACCTGATTGGAGCTTACCTTTTGAACTGATGTGTGATGCATCAGACCTTGCTATTGGGGCAGTGTTAGGACAAAGGAAAGACAATTTGGTACATGTGATTTATTATGCCAGTAAGGTCTTGAATGATAACCAAAAGAATTACACAACCACTGAAAAAGAACTCTTGGCAATAGTCTTTGCATTTGACAAATTTAGATCATATCTCATTGGGTCTAAAGTCATTGTCTTCACTGATCATTCAGCTTTAAAATACTTACTTGCAAAACAAGAATCCAAACCAAGACTTATTAGATGGGTTCTTTTGTTGCAGGAATTTGACATTGAAATCAAAGACAAGAAGGGTGTAGAGAACAAGGTAGCAGACCATTTATCAAGGATACCATGTGGAGAAGGAAGCACACAAAGCACACATATAAATGAGTGCTTTCCTGATGAACAACTCATGGTAATTCACAAAGCACCCTGGTTTGCAGATATAGCAAACTTCAAAGCCACTGGGAGTTTGCCGTTGGAATTTAACAAGCATCAAAGGAAGAAATTGGTAAATGATGCCAAATACTTCATCTCGGACGAACCATACTTGTTCAAAAAATGTTCGGATGGCATACTAAGAAGATGCATATCAGAGGAAGAAGGAAGGGAAGTCTTATGGGACTGCCATGGCTCCACTTATGGAGGACATTTTGCAGGAGAAAGAACAGCAGCTAAGGTGTTGCAGTGTGGTTTTTATTGGCCCACGATCTTCAAAGATGCAAAGGAACTAGTGAAGCACTGCCATGAATGCCAGAAGGAGGGGAACCTGCCAAGAAGAAATGAAATGCCACAGCAATTCATTCTGGAACTTGAATTGTTTGATGTATGGGGGATAGATTTCATGGGACCCTTTCCCACCTCATACTCAAATAATTACATTCTTGTGGCAGTAGACTATGTCTCCAAATGGGTTGAAGCAATAGCAACTCCAACCAATGATAATAAGGTGGTCATGAACTTCCTCAGAAAACACATTTTTTGCCGTTTTGGGGTTCCAAGAGCAATCATCAGTGATGGAGGAAGCCACTTCTACAACAAACCATTAGAGGCATTGCTTCTAAAATATGGAGTCAAACATAAGGTAGCCACACCATACCATCCACAGACAAGTGGGCAAGCCGAAATATCTAATAGGGAACTCAAAAGAATCTTGGAAAAGACTGTGGGAGCTTCAAGGAAGGACTGGTCGATTAAGCTAGATGATGCTCTTTGGGCATATAGGACAGCTTTCAAAACACCAATTGGAATGTCTCCTTACCAACTAGTATATGGAAAGGCTTGCCATTTGCCACTGGAGTTGGAGCACAAGGCATTCTGGGCCTTGAAACTCTTAAACTTGGACAGCAAAGCTGCTGGAGAAAGAAGGATGTTGCAAATTCAAGAGTTGGAAGAATTCAGAGCTGAAGCTTATGAGAATGCCAAAATTTACAAAGAAAGAGCAAAGAAGAAGCATGACAGCAACATAGCCCCAAGGAAATTTGAAGAGGGACAAAAAGTATTGCTCTACAATTCTAGGCTGAAGCTATTTCCAGGGAAGCTAAAATCAAGGTGGTCTGGACCATTCCTTGTTACCAAGGTCTCCCAATATGGACAAGTAGAAATCATGGAAGAAAAGTCACAAAGAACCTTCACTGTGAATGGTCAAAGACTCAAACATTACTTGGGAGATGTAGAGGAGAAGGACAAGGTTAAATATCACCTCAACTGAGGAAACTGACCGTCAAGCTAATGACGTTAAAAGAGCGCTTGTTGGGAGGCAACCCAACCTGAGGTAACACTCTTTTGCTGTTTCTTTTAATTGTTTCAATAAAAAGGTGAAGTAGTTCTGTGCATTGCAAAGAATTAAGTTTGGTGTTTCACACCAAACAATGAATTCATGGATCAATAATTCAAAGGGGAATGTGTAACTCTAAGTTTGGTGTTCCACCATAAAGATCAACTGAACACAACAACCTTTGAATTATATGAAAGGAACAACCATTCTAAGCAATCATAGAAATGCTTAAAATCCTTAGCAGCAATTTCATTCCAAGGAGAATTCAAGGATTCAAAGAGCAGAGGAGTAAGTAGGAGACTAAGTTTGGTGTTCACACCAACTTAAGACTCAGACACTTGCCCATACATAGTGAGCTAATCACTCAAGTGCTTGAGAAGCAAGCAACTTCATCACTCTTTGCAGATAAAGGAAGTACAAGCGGTCAAAAAGAGGTAAGAAGCAAGAAGAAGCAGAACCCCAAGAATCAAAAAGAACCAAGCAACAAATGAGAGGTGGTCTTGTTCCTTAATAATCAAATAATAGTTTATGAATTGTCTTTATGAGCTTTCTTTCATTTTAAGTCAATTTGTATGTTTGTTTGTTTACTGCTTTGAATAAAGTGAATGCCTAGATGTTTGGATATAACTTCACCTTCTTAAACAAATGCTTGCCATGCTTGTTCTGTTTCCAAAAATAAAAGAAAAGTTTGAACAAAAGTAACTTGGCTCAATTAGTGACAAATCAAGTAGAATTAAGTGGTGGTATGCATGCTTGATTGTTTAGTCAGCTCACTGGAAATTGAGTGTAGAATTATCATTTTTGTGTAGAAGTTGAATACTGTCTATGGATCTTGATGAATAAATGTCTTTGGCCATGAAAAAGAAAGAAAAAGAAGAAGAAAAAGCCACTGAAAAAGGGCAACCAAAAAGAAAAGAATTGAGAAAATAAGCTAGGCACCAATGGTTTGAACTTCTGAGACAAATGCCTGTGGTGTTTATGTATTAAGGATATGCTTGGATGAATAGGTTCTGAGGAGTGTTTCAACACTTGGTAACTTGGGTTAACTAACCCGGGATTATCAACCAAAAGTCCATTATCAAGAGCAACTTAAACACAAAACATTTAGTCACACAAAGAGGTGCTGGGCACCAATGTCTCAAGAAGAAATGTGAACTAAAATGCCTGTAGTGGATATGTGTAGTGCACTGATAAGAAAAAGAAAATGCCAAAGGCTTGTGCAACACATAACACTGAGCAAACAAGGAGCAAGGGAGCTCTAAGAAAAAGAAAAACAAAGAAAGGAAAAGTGCCAAGGACATAAGAATAACAAGAGGCCATAGCAGTGTTTTATGGATGCAATGAAAAAGTGATAATCTTATCTGATAAGAATGAAAAAGTGATGCTGCAACTTTCTGCATAAAACCCTTCTGATGAACTTCAAATGCTTGCTAATATAGCCAATGTAATTGCTTTCTGTTTCATACTTTCTTCTCAATTAACTCAGGACTTGCTTAGGGACAAGCAAGTATTAAGTTTGGTGTTGTGATGCCAAGGCATCTTAGGCTAGTTTCACTAGCATTTTTCTGTTAGTTTTAGTTGTTTTATGCATTTTCTTGAGCTTAAAGTAACCAAGAATGGTTAAATGAACAACAAAGTAATGAATCATCCAAACAGTGTAATTTTGATGCAAATTCCATGAGTTTTTAGTTATATTACTTGAATGCTATGAATGGATGAATTCTCATGAAATTTTGCAAGACTTTGATGCAATTGTTTGGATGATTTCAGGGAAGAGAGGCTAGGCAAGGAAGCAACAAAATCAATGAAGGAAGCTTGAAATTCAAATGGGACATTTAAGCTCCAGTTTAAGCCTAAACTGGAGCTTAAACGCCAAAATTATGAGAAGAGAGGAAATGCTGTAACTGGCGTTTAACCTCCAGTTTGACCTCAAACTGGAAGTTAAACGCCAGAATGAGAAAGGGCACTAAGGAGCATTCCACGTTTAACCTCCAGTTTGACCTCAAACTGGAGGTTAAACGCCAGAATGAGAATTGAACTAAGGGAGGCACAAAAGCATTTCCACGTTTAACCTCCAGTTTGACCTCAAACTGGAGGTTAAACGCCAGAAGCAATAGAGAGGCACCAGAAGAGTTCCACGTTTAACCTCCAGTTTGACCTCAAACTGGAGGTTAAACGTGTTCGATGGTTTTTCTCCTCCAGGGTGTGTTCTTCATTTCCAAGTTTAACCTCCAGTTTGACCTCAAACTGGAGGTTAAACGTGTTCGATGGTTTTTCTCCTCCAGGGTGTGTTCTTCATTTCCAAGTTTAACCTCCAGTTTGACCTCAAACTGGAGGTTAAACGTGTTCGATCCTAATGGCCTCCAGGGGTTGCTTTCTTCATTTCTAAGTTTAACCTCCAGTTTGACCTCAAACTGGAGGTTAAACGTGTTCGATCCTAATAGCCTCCAGGGGTTGCTTTCTTCATTTCCAAGTTTAACCTCCAGTTTAACCTTAAACTGGAGGTTAAACGTGTTCGACTATGTACACTCCTGGGGTGCTTTCTTCCAATTCCACGTTTAAGTTTTAGTTTGACCTTAAACTGAAACTTAAACTTCAACTTAAACGCCACTCTTTGAAAGGGTTTCTGGGCCAATTATATTGAGGTTTAAGTTAGCATTTGAGCACAATATTAACTTAAACCTATTATGGTATGAAACCCAATTGAATATCATAGTTTATGGGATTGGGCCTGAAGAATTGATGAGTCTGGAACTTCAAATTGTTGAGTCTTGTGTCATTACTTGTTTATCACTAAGTTTGCTCAATGAATGTTACAGAATGGGATCACAGCCTCATCAGGATTATGGATCATAAACCCAAAGCAAAAAGGAAATCAGGGAAAGGCCTCAAAGCCCAAGAATCACAACAGAAGCTCAATTTAGAAAGTGTATAAATAGGATAGAATTGAAGTCAAGGGGGACTTTTTTTTACTTTTGGGACACTTGAGAATTTTTCATCAATTTTTCTAGTTTTGAATTCGGAGCTATGACTCACTAAACCCCTTTCATTGGGTTAGGGAGCTCTATTGTAATTCAATGAATCAATAATAGTTTTATCTTCTTCTTCAATCTTTTCTCTTGAATTTTGTTAAAAAGCTTCTCGATCTAATTCCATTGGGTAGTTGTCTTGGGAAAGAAACTACCCATAATTGGAATCCTTCGGAACCTTGGGAAAGGAATGGAGGATTCATGCTAGAGAAGCTTTCTCACAGTGAATTGGATTGGGGTTTGGATGGATATTGTGACATGTAATCCTACCAAATTGTGGTTCATGAAACTGTGTGGTATAATCAGTGATCGAGCTTCATCTCTTCTTATGAACATTTAAACCAAGGGATTGGGAATTTGTTTGTTTTTAGAGAGAATTGGTGAGCCAAGGAATTGGGATCCAATCATATAAGATTGCCAAGCAAGATTCAATGAATGCATTGGTCGAGGAAGAGATGAAAATGTTTTGATTCGGAGATCTCAATATCTCCTCATACCCAATGAACTCCCCATCTCTGATCTACCTTTTCTATTTACATTCTGCAATTTCAATTCATGCAAATCCTCCCCAATTCCCTTTTAATTTCAGCAATTTACTTTTCCGCACTTTAATTCTCGCAATTTATGATTCAGTCATTTCAATTCCTTGCAATTTACATTTCCCGCCAATTTACTTTATGCAATTCACACCCAATTCTTGATTCCGCTCAACTAATCAAACTTCTAATTCGAATTGCTCATTCAACTAATCCTTGTGGGATTCGACCTCACTCTATTGTGAGTTTTTACTTGACGATAACCGGTGCACTTGCCGGAAGGAATTTTGCCGATTGTGCAATTTCCTTAATCGTAGCTATACTCAGTTATAGCACATCAGAAAACCCCAAGACTCAAGATAAGAAAGTCTGGGGGCATCCCTTGGAGGTAGTAAACAGGCAAGGTTTTCAAGTTGTTTCTACAGCCTACATCACTGCACTCATCAAAAAGAAAATAAAATCCCGAAAGAAACAAAAGAAGCAAAAAACGCAAAAACACCACCCTTCTACAGTTTATCAGAAAAAGCATCGCTCCTACAGTTTATCAGTGAAAAACACTACTGCTACAGTTTATCAGAACACCAAAAGGACCAAGAAGAAAAAAAGCAAAGGCGCAAACTTTTTTGAAATCAAGTAAAAAATCATCAGCAAAAGCACAGGCAGAAATGGCGGCAACATGCAAAAGAAAAAGATTCAAGCAAACAAATAAGAGATTCGCACCAAAAAAGGGAAAAATCCAGAGCATGCAACAAGTCAAACATGATAAAAACAGAAAGATCCAAACTTTCTCCAAAAGGAAGATCAAAATGAAAACTCCATCGCAAAGTCAAAAATAAATGAGGAAACACAGAATGGGGCTAACCTGGAGACGAAAGAAGCTTCGAGGAAAAGAATGGAAGCACAGAAACAAAGGCTTCCCAGAAAATCACCAAGTGATGCCGCAACGCAAGAAAGCAGAAGCGCAAATGAAAGACAGAGAGCATATGAGAGAAACAGAAAACGAGAGAGTAAAGGGAGAAGTTACGAAGAAGAAATGAAGAAGAAAAAAACCGTTTTTGATCGAGAAAATTCAAAATAAAGCCAAGAGAGAATGGGGGCAATTAATGCCAATTAAATGCGGATGTTAAAACCGCTTGCGTTCCCAAAAAAGCGCTAATACAAAAGCGCACGCTTTTAGAGGAAAACATTCTACACTCAAAAAAGACTCTACAAAGAAAGGAATTGACAAAATGCTTGAGTTCGACTTCACTAAAGAAGGACCGAAGTCAAGGACTCGACCTCCAAAGGAAGAACCAAGCTCAAGCAGGGGCACTGTTCATACCCTGGGTCGAGTTATTCGACTCGGGATGATTGGAGATAAAGCGACCGACCTCTTCAGGTCAGACTATCCGATCTCTTCTTAAAGAGCTCGGCCAAATCAACAGAAGAGCCCAGTAAAGGGCCCAAATAGAGGAGCACGACCCAAATCCTAAGGCGGCCTAAGCCTATAGAGATAAAGGCGGTTCCGTTGAAAGATACGCTGACCTCAACTCAAAGCTAAAGATAAAGATAAGATAACTAACTTATCTTATCCAAAGGTCACATCTCACCATTATAAATATACTGGAGCACCCAGGTATAACTCATACTCTGATTCTACATAAACCTATTTAATACCTTGCTAACTTAAGCATCGGTGTCCCTTGCAGGTACCCCCCACCCTTCGGTGACAAAGGATCAGCATCACATTCAGTCCAACAAGTCGGACGCACCAGCTCCGGCCGCTATTCACCAGCCGGACACATCGGTTCCGACCAGCACAGAAGATATCGTCCGAGATCGACCTACAGCTTTAGGTAACCCTCAGAACATTGTGAATACCATAATTTCACTCCTCTCAGGGCATCCCTGGTCGAGATATACAAAGAAGTCTACCATACAGAAAAAATCCCCCCAGCACGACCACTCAAAGGCAAAAGGGGAGGAGGAAACCGGAAGGAATATTGTGAATACCATCGAGTCCGAGGACACTCCACAAACGAATGCTTCGACTTAAAAAATATCATAGAAAATTTGGTGAGAGAAGGAAAATTATATCGATTCCTGGCCACCCGAGATGATGATCAAAGAAAGAGACGAAGGGATGAAGATACCAAACGAACAGAACGATCACCTCGGACACCAGAAAGACATGTCCACATGATACACGGAAGATTCACAGCAGGTGGGATCTCCAAATCCTCTCGCAAAAGATATCTCAAAGAAGTATATCATGTCGAAGGAGAGGAGAAAGCACTTGACATTCCGGCAATTACATTCACTAAAGAGGACGCATCCGGCATCATCACAGGACACGATGATTCCATGGTTATCACCATCATATTGGCAAACGCCAACCTACACCGCACCTTAATAGACCAAGGGAGTTCTGCCGACATCTTATTCAAGACAGCCTTTGATAAACTCGGCTTAGAAGAAAAAGAACTTAAGGCATATCCAAACAGTCTGTTCGGGCTAGGAGATACCCCGGTGCGACCACTAGGATACATACTGCTACATACAACCTTTGGAAAAGGAAACCAATCCAGGTCTCCACTAAGTTCAGCTTACAATGCTCTCATAGGTCGGACAACACTCAACCAACACTCAACACTAAATCTCAGAGGCAAAGGAGAAGAATTTCACACAATCGAGCTAGGCGGAGTTCAACGACGAGAAGAACTTCGTCCCCAGCCAGAGGGCGAGATAGAAAAGATTCAGATCGGGGACACCTCGGAAAAAACAACTAATATCGGCACAATCCTAAAAGGAGATTTAAAAGAATTACTAATACAATTCTTGCGAGATAACATCGACCTCTTCGCATGGAAAGCTGCAGATATGCCAGGTATCGACCCTAAGCTAATGTGTCACAAGTTGGCGGTCTACCCAGGATCTCGACCGGTGCAGCAGAGACAAAGAAAACTTGGGCCAAAACGATCCCAAGCTGTGGAAGAGCAAGTACAAGCAATCCTGGAAGCAGGATTCATAAGAGAAGTCAAATACCCACTATGGCTAGCCAACGTTGTCTTGGTAAAAAAAGTCAAATGGGAAGTGGCGAATGTGCACCGATTACACCGATCTCAACAAAGCTTGTCCAAAGGATCCATATCCACTCCCAAGTATTGACGCTCTGGTAGATGCTTCCTCCGGATACAAATATCTCTCGTTTATGGACGCATACTCGGGATACAATCAAATCCCCATGTATCCACCAGATCAAGAAAAGACCTCATTCCTAACACCAAAAGCAAACTACTGCTACATTGTAATGCCTTTCGGTCTCAAGAACGCAGGAGCTACTTACCAAAGGCTAATGAATAAAGTCTTCTCAGATCACATCGGAAAGATCATGGAAGTCTACGTGGACGACATGCTAATTAAAACACAAAGTGAAGAGACATTATTGTCCGACCTAGCCCAAGTGTTCGACACCATTAGGAAGCATGATATGCGACTCAATCCAACAAAATGCACCTTTGCGGTAGAAACAGGCAAATTCTCAGGTTTTATGCTCACACAAAGAGGAATTAAAGAAAATCCAGATAAATGCCAGACCATACTCAACATGAAGAGCCCAACCTGTGTCAAAGAAGTACAGCAACTCAACGGGAGATTGGCTGCCCTATCCCGATTCTTAGCAGGAGTCGCGATAAGATCCCTCCCCTTCTATGCTACTTTAAGAAAGGGGAAACAGTTCGAATGGACGACAGAATGCGAACAAGCCTTCCAAGACTTTAAGAAGTTCTTAGGACAGCCACCTATCCTATCCCGACCACGAGAAGGAGAACCACTCATATTATATCCCGCAGTAGGAAGCAGGGTAGTAGCGTCAGCACTGGTCAGAAAAGACGAAAACGGACAACAACCCGTCTACTTCAATAGCAAAGCGCTACAGGGATCCGAGCTGAACTATCAGAAAATAGAAAAATTTGCCTATACTCTCGTTTTAACATCTCGACGACTCCGCCCTTACTTCCAGGCCCACACCATTAAAGTTCGAACTAACCAGCCCTTAAAAGGAATATTGCAGAAAATAGATTTAGCAGGCAGAATTCTACAATGGGCAGTCGAGCTGTCAGAGTTCGACCTCCAATATGAAGCTCGGACGGCCATCAAATCACAATACCTGGCTGACTTTATCGCGGAATTCACAGATGCCCTGGAAACCCCCCAAAGAGTGGAATCTCTATGTGGACGGTTCTTCATATAAAACGGGAAGCAGCGCAGGAGTGATAATAGAAAGCAACCAGGGAACCCAAGTTGAGCTCTCCCTCAAGTTCGGATTCTCAGCTTCAAATAACCAGGCGGAATATGAAGCATTGCTAGCTGGTTTGAAACTGGCTGAAGAGGTGGGAGCTCGAAAACTTAACATTTACAGCGATTCGCAAGTGGTCACATCACAAATAACAGGGAGCTACCAAGCCAAAGATCCCACCATGAAAAAGTATTTGGATAAGACCAAGGAACAGCTCGGACAAATCAGGGAATACAAGATCTGCCACATACCCCGTGAGCAAAATACCTGAGCTGACGCACTCTCAAAACTAGCCAGCACCAAACCACGGGGCAACAATAGAAGCCTCATCTAGGAAATGTTACAGAACCCATCAATCTCGGAAGCAGAAAAAGTCCTAACCATAACAGGCCAGGACCAAGGATGGATGATCCCCATAATCAACTACCTCAAAACAGGAACGCTCCCCACAGAAGAAAAGGAAGCAAAGAGGCTAAAAAGGGAGGCACAGTACTACACCATCGTAAACAACATCCTGTACAAAAGAGGGATCTCGGTACCATTACTAAAATGCGTGCCGACCTCCCACACCAGGGAAGTGTTAGAAGAGGTACACAGTGGCATTTGTGGCAATCATCTCGGAGCACGGGCTCTCGCCAAAAAGATACTTCGGGCAGGGTTTTATTGGCCAACCTTACAGAAAGAATCTACAGAATTTGTAAAGACATGTCCACCATGTCAGAAACATGCCAACTTTCACATCGCCCCGCCAGAAGAACTCATTAGCGTGACTTCGCCTTGGCCGTTCGCAAAATGGGGACTCGACCTTCTCGGTCCCTTTCCCCAGGGATCAGGGCAAGTTAAATTCCTCATAGTAGGAGTAGATTACTTTACAAAATGGATCATGGCAGAACCCCTAGCCAATGCCACCGCCCAAAGAAGCCGAAAATTCTTATATAGAAACATTGTCACGAGGTTCAGAGTCCCATATTCAATAACCACAGACAATGGCACCCAATTCACAGACGCAGGCTTCAGAAAATTAGTAGCCGACTTGAATATAAAGCACCAGTACACCTCTGTCGAACATCCACAAGCCAATGGACAAGCCAAAGCCGCCAACAAAGTCATATTGGCAGGGTTAAAACGAAGACTGTAAGATGCAAAGGGAGCCTGGGCGGAGGAGCTTCCACAGGTTCTATGGGCATATCGAACGACGCCACATTCCACCACAAAGGAATCCCCTTTCCGATTAGCATACGGAATGGAGGCAATGATTCCAGTAGAAATTGAAGAAGGATCGCATAGAGTAGTCCGTTATAATGAGGGAGCAAACTCCCAACTTCAGAAGGAAGAACTCGACCTACTACCTGAAATCCAGGAAAGAGCTCGGATCAGAGAAGAAGCTCTAAAACATCAAATGGCTTCCAGATATAATCAAAGGGTAGTGTCAAGAAGTTTCGCTGAGAACGATCTCATCTTAATCCGAAACGACATTGGAACAACTCGGCCTGGAGAAGGGAAGCTGGCAGCAAACTGGAAAGGACCCTACCGAGTCATAGAAGTACTTGGGAAGGGCTACTACCGACTGTCCGAACTCGATGGACGAGAGCTTCCCAGATCATGGCACGCCTGCAACCTAAGAAGGTACTATAGCTAGAAAAGGCAACGGATCTCACTAGTGGATGTGCTCTTTTTCCTGAAAAGGTTTTTTAATGAGGCACCATGTTGAGATCTAGGTCATGCCCGACTTAAAGGGATAAGAAAATTCCCACATGTATATATTTGCATTTTTTCTTTGAATAAAGTTTATTTAGATATTCTACAAAGAATCCAAGACGCATTAATCTGAAGTATTCATCGTCCGATTATAAAGCGATAGGTCGGCAAAAAGTGAAAAACAATTTCACTGCATGACCACGATAACGATAAATCGTCCGATAAAGGTGAAAACGCGATTCACCCAAAGGACGATCTAAAGATGCCAACCACTTTCTACAAATCGGCGAAGGTGAACACAGAATAATGTAAGAAGTTATCGAAAGCAATCCAAAAAAGAACCTGACGAGGTCTTACGGATAGCTAAAATAATAACTTAAAGGCTGGCCGACGCTCACAAGTCGGACCAAGTCAACCCAAGTTATAAGTAAACCCTGGAAAGAGGTCTGGCCAACCCTATTAAATAGGATTACTTTAACTTAGAAGGGCTCGACCTAACAAAGTCAGCCCAAAAATAAAAAGGTTATAAAAGTAATCCCTGAAAGAGACCTGACAAAGGTCCAAGAAAGAGGATTACAAAAATAACCTAGAAAGAGATCGACCTAACGAAGTTGATCTCCTACAAACAAGTTATAAAAGTAATCCCTGAAAGAGACCTGACAAAGGTCTAAGAAAGAGGATTACAAAAATAACTTAGAAAGAGGTCGACCTAACGAAGTTGATCTCCTACAAACAAGTTATAAAAGTAATCCCTGAAAGAGACCTGACAAAGGTCCAAGAAAGAGGATTACAAAAATAACTTAGAAAGAGGTCGACCTAACGAAGTTGATCTCCTACAAACAAGTTATAAAAGTAATCCCTGAAAGAGATCTGACAAAAGGTCCAAGAAAGAGGATTACAAAAATAACTTGGAAAGAGGTCGACCTATCGAAGTCAACCTCCTACAAAACAAGTTATAAGTAATCCTTAAAAAAGACCTGACAAAGGTCCAAAAAAAAGGATTACAAAAATAACTTAGAAGAGGACCAACGCAAAGGAATCAGTCACAAATACAGAAAACCGAGAAACAAGTTGGACCTATACAATCACAGCCTCAAAGGATCTGAGATAGAAGCAATAAAACGAAATAATCCAAGGAGGTCGAGCTGCATGATTTCAACATCAGCAGAAAACAGAAAAAGATGCCAAGTCAAAAAATTACTTCTTTTTCTATAGAGTTATAAAGGCCTTGAAAGGCCACCAAAACCTACTGTCAAAAAGATAACAAGCTATTGTTTGTCTTTCAAAATAAAAAAGTTGCTAGATAAGCAACTAAGAAATGTCAGCAATTAAATAAAAAGTTTCGAAAGCCCACAAGCCGGGCCAACTACATCCAGTAAAGATCAACAAACATCAGGGGTTTTCTTGGCAGCATCAGGACAAGGAGAAGGAGGGCGAGTCTGAATGGGCACAGCATCTACAGTTCCATCCTCTCGGTTCAGAATCTGGCAATCCGAATCAGGAGCAACCGGAGGAACAGAAGAAATCGGCACTTTTGTAGAGGACATAGGGGGAGGAGCAACCTCATCATCATCACCCTCATCATCAGGGACAATCTTGCCATCTCTGACAACATTATCCAGGCTAAAGAGGGAGAGATCGGCCTCGGGAGCAATAACTCGAACTTGCTCCTTCAAGTTCTCGTAAGCAGCAGTCACGCTGCCAACGAGATGACCTTGGAGCTCAGCTAGTCTTCCCGGGCATTGTCGAGCTCCCCCCTCAGGCGCACCCCCTCCCGATAAGATGTAACGTAACTCTCCTTATGCATCATGGCTGTGTCCTCAGCCAACCTCAAAGAAGCAGCCAGTGCTTGAGAACTCGCCTTCTCGTTCTCTAAGTCCTTCTCCAGCTTGGCCACCTTCACCTCAAGTTCCTCCTTCAGCCCCCTCATCCGGTCGAACTCTTGTTTCGCCTCCTCCATAAATGCTTTGGTGGCATGGAGAGGGAGATTCTGAGCAGTCCGATGTATAGCAGCCGACATATATGCCATCTTTACATGATTTCAGGCCATAAACTCCAGATGATGGAGAATGGACACATCGTCCATGGAGATGGTACCATAGGGCCCGATTTGTTGATATACAAACTCAATGGCATTGAAATCAGGGGCATTGAGGTCGAAGGGCTCAGCCGTCTTTTGCTTCTTACTTGGAGGGGCAGCAGATGGAGTGGCAGAAGTAGGGTGAGGATCCACCAAGCGGACCCGAGGTGTTGGGATCACCTTCTTCACCCCGGGGGAACTCGGCACTGATGGCTTCTCGCGCACTTGGGAGGACCCCTCCCCAGCCGCCTTGGCAGCAATATTTCTGGCAGCAGTCGCCTTCTGCACCCTCTTAAAAGCTTTCATAGATTTGTTATTCTTCATTGCCTCTGCAAATAAAACAGAAAGTTAAGCTACAAGTCGGAAAGACAGCTACAAGCAACATAAACAGATAATAAAGGAAACACAAGATACCTAGTTCAGTTTGAAGAAGAGAAGGATTGGTTAGAAATTTCTTTGTATCAAGATGGGGAGGTTGACCCCAGCGTTCTTCCAAAACAGTAACAAAGGCTCGCTCAGCCTCATCCAACATTTCCCAAGAATACCTGGAGACCCTCACATCTTTTTGCCATTCCAAGGGAAAGGCAGGCTCATCATTTTCATCCAGAAAAAAAGGGCCGAGTTCCTTCAACAGCTCGGACCATGAAAAAGTAGTTTTTAAAATCGCGGAATGACTCGTCAAACATGGAAAAGACCTTCTTTCCCTGGGTGGAACAAAAGGAGACCCAAGCTGCCTTCTTTTTCACCACTCCGGGCTTAGTCAAGACAAACAAGTAGAAAAAGAGAGATTGGGAAGCAGGAATACCAAAACCATTGCACAACAATTGGAAAATTTTTATGAAACCCCAGGAATTGGGGTGAAGTTGAGAGGGGGCAACATTACAAGACCATAACAGGTCGGTTTCAAATTGAGTAAAAGGAAGGGTAATACCCAGCTGACCAAAGAAAAAATCATAAGCATAAAAGAAAGGGCGACCATCAACAACCCGAGTTGAAAAGCAGACTCTCTCGTCAGAAGAGGGAGGGACAAGTTCATAATTCTTCTCATCACCAGACTTACTACAGACACCATAAAACTGCCTAAGCTGAGCACAAAACTCAGAATCAACCAGCGAGACACACATGAGAACCATGGAGTCCACCCAATCGGCCATACCCGCAAGAACCTGGGAAGGCATCTCTACAACGTTATTTCGGGAAGACATGAGGTCAACTAAATCCTACAAAAAGAAGAAAAGAATGGATCACTTGAAAACATCCCGGACGAAGAGCAAAACATCTCGACAAACAGAAAGGGAAAACCCCAAGACTCAAGATAAGAAAGTCTGGGGGTATCCCTTGGAGGCAGTAGACAGGCAAGGTTTTCAAGTTGTTTCTATAGCCTACATCCCGGCACTCATCAAAAAGAAAATAAAATCCCGAAAGAAACAAAAGAAGCAAAAAATGCAAAAACACCACCCTTCTACAGTTTATCAGAAAAAGCATCGCTCCTACAGTTTATCAGTGAAAAACACCACTGCTACAGTTTATCAGAACACCAAAATGACCAAGAAGAAAAACAGCAAAGGCGCAAACTTTTTTGAAATCAAGTAAAAAATCATCAGCAAAAGCACAGGCGGAAACGGCGGCAACATGCAAAAGAAAAAGATTCAAGCAAACAAAGAAGAGATTCGCACCAAAAAAGGGGAAAAATCCAGAGCATGCAACAAGTCAAACATGATAAAAATAGAAAGATCCAAACTTTCTCCAAAAGGAAGATCAAAAGGAAAACTCCATCGCAAAGTCAAAAATAAACGAGGAAACACGAAATGGGACTAACCTGGAGACGACAGAAGCTTCGAGGAAAAGAATGGAAGCGCATAAACAAAGGCTGCCCAGAAAATCGCCAAGTGACGCCGCAACGCAAGAAAGCAGAAGCGCAAACGAAAGACAGAGAGCAGATGAGAGAAATAGAAAACGAGAGAGTAAAGGGAGAAGTTACGAAGAAGAAATGAAGAAGAAAAACTGTTTTTGATCGAGAAAATTCAAAATAAAGCCAAGAGAGAATGGGGGCAATTAATGCCAATTAAATGCGAATGTTAAAACTGCTTGCATTCCGAAAAAAGCGCTAATACAAAAGCGCGCTTTTAGAGGAAAACGTTCTACATTCAATAAAGACTCTACAAAGAAAGGAATTGACAAAATGCTTGAGTTCGACTTCACTGAAGAAGGACCGAAGTCAAGGACTCGACCTCCAAAGGAAGAACCGAGCTCAAGCAGGGGCACTGTTCATACCCTGGGTCGAGCTTTTCGACCCGGGATGATTGGAGATAAAGCGACCGACCTCTTCAGGTCAGACTATCCGATCTCTTCTTAAAGAGCTCGGCCAAATCGACAGAAGAGCCCAGTAAAGGGCCTAAATAGAGGAGCACGACCCAAATCCTAAGGCGGCCTAAGCCTATAGAGATAAAGGCGATTCCGTTGAAAGATACGCTGACCTCAACTCAAAGCTGAAGATAAAGATAAGATAACTAACTTATCTTATCCAAAGGTCACATCTCACCATTATAAATACACTGGAGCACCCAGGTATAACTCATACTCTGATTCTACATAAACCTGCTTAATACCCTTGCTAACTTAAGCATCGGAGTCCCTTGCAGGTACCCCCACCCTTCGGTGACAAAGGATCAGCAGCACATTCAGTCCAACAAGTCGGACGCACCAGCTCCGGCCGCTATTCACCAGCCGGACACATCGGTTCTGACCAGCGCAGAAGATCTCGTCCGAGATCGACCTACAACTTCAGGTAACCCTCGGAACAGTTCTTATCTGAATTTTTGCAGATCTGTGATACTGTTAAGACCAATGGGGTTGATTATGAGGTCTACAGACTTATGCTTTTCCCCTTTGTTGTAAGAGACAGAGCTTGAACATGGTTGTACTCACAACCTAGAGAAAGCCTAAATTCTTGGGACAAGCTGGTCAATGCTTTCTTGACCAAATTCTTTCCAACTCAAAAGATAAGTAAGCTCAGAGTGGATGTCCAAACCTTCAGACAGAAGGAAGGTGAATCCCTCTATGAAGCTTGGGAAAGATACAAGCAATTAACCAAAAGGTGTCCTTCTGATATGTTTCTAGAATGGAGCATCATATGTATATTCTATGATGGTCTGTCTGAGTTATGCAAGATGTCATTGGACCACTCTGCTGGTGGATCTTTTCATCTGAAAATGCCTGCAGAAGCCCAGAAACTCTTTGAAATCGTTGCAAATAACCAGTTCATGTACACTTATGAGAGAAATCCTGTGAATAATGGGGTGACTCAGAATAAAGGAATTCTTGATATTGACACTCTGAATGCCATATTGGCTCAGAACAAAATATTGACTCAGAAAGTCAATATGATTTCTCAGAATCTGACTGGATTGAAAGCTGCATCCGATAGTGTTAAAGAAGCCTTCTCTGAAAACACCTATAATCCTTCATAGAGGAGACATCCAAATTTCTCATGGAAAGATCAACAGAAGCCTCAACAAGGCTTCAATAACAATAATGGTGGGAGAAATAGGGTTGGCAATAGCAAACCTTTCCCATCATCTTCTCAGCAACAGACAGAGAATTCTGAGCAGAGCTTCTCTGGCTTAGCAAATATAGTCTCTGATCTATCTAAGGCCACTCTCAGTTTCATGACTGAGGTATGGTCCTCCATCAGAAATTTGGAGGCACAAGTAGGTCAGTTGAGTAAAAGAGTTACTGAAACTCCTCATAGCACTCTCCCAAGCAATACAGAAGAGAATCCAAAAAGAGAGTGCAAGGCCATCTACGCGTCCAACATGGCCGAACCTGTAGGGGAGGGAAAGGCAATGATTCCTAGTGAGGAAGACCTCATGGGACGTCCACTGACCAATAAGAAGTTCCCTAATGGGGAACAAAAGGAATTTGAGGCTCATACAGAGACCATAGAGATTCCACTGAACTTCTTACTACCATTCATGAGCTCTGAAGAATATTCTTCTTCTGAAGAAGATAAAGTTACTACTGAAGAGCAAATTGCTCAATATCTAGGAGCAATCATAAAGCTGAATGCCAAATTATTTGGTAATGAGACTTGGGAGGATGAACCTCCATTGCTTATTAATGAACTAAACGCATTGGCTCAGCTGAAGATACCTCAAAAGAAACCGGATCCCAGAAGGTTCTTAATACCTTGCACCATTGGCACCATGACCTTTGATAAGGCTCTGTGTGACCTAGGATCAAGTATCAACCTCATGCCACTCTCTGTAATGGAGAAACTAGGGATCTTTAAGGTACAAGCTGCAAGAATCTCACTGGAGATGGTAGACAAATCAAAGAAACATACTTATGCACTTGTAAAGGATGTCTTGGTAAAGGTTGAAGACCTTTACATCCCTGCTGATTTCATAATCCTAGACACTGAGAAGGATGAGGATGAATCAATCATCCTTGGAAGACCCTTCCTAGCCACAGCAAAAGTTGTGATTGATGTAGACAGAGGAGAGCTAGTCCTTCAGGTGAATAAGGACTACCTTATGTTTAAGGCACAAGGATCTTCTTCTGTAAACATGGAGAAGAAGCATGAAAAGCTTCTCTCAGTATAGAGTCAAACAGAGCCCCCACACTCAAACTCTAAGTTTGGTGTTGGGAGGCCATAATCATGCTCTGAACATCTGTGAAGCTCTGTAAGAGCTTCCTATCAAGCTATTGACATTAAAGAAGCGCTTATTGGGAGGCAACCCAATTTTATCTATATTACTTACTCTTTTATTTTGTTTTCCATTGTTACTTTATGTTTCCTTTAGGATGATGATCATGTGGAGTCACAAAAACATTTGCAAAAATTAAAGAAAAATCAAAAACAGCATAAAAAATGGCACACATTGGAGGACGAGCTTACTGGCGTTTAAACGCCAGTAAGGATACCAAAATGGGCGTCTAACGCCCAGCCTAGCACCATTCTGGGCATCTAAACGCCAGAAATGGGCAGCAGTCTGGCATTTAAATGCCAGAACTGACAGGCAAACTGGCATTTAAATGCCAGTAAAGGTATAAAAATGGACATTTAAACGCCCAGTCTGGCACCTTTCTGGGCGTTTAAACGCCAGAAAAGGGCAGCAGGGTGGCATTTAAACGCCAGAAAAGGGCACCAGCCCGGCATTTAAATGCCAGGATTAGCACTCAGAGGGTGTTTACACGCTAGAATGGTGCAGAGATGAGAAATCCTTGACACCTCAGGATCTATGGACCCCACAGGATCCCCACCTACCTCAACTCACTCTCTCTCTTTTTCACACCTTCCAATAACACCCTTCCCCAAATACCCTTCACCAATCACCTCCATCTCTCTTCACCATCACCTCTTCACCACTCACATCCACCCACTCTTCCCCAAAAACCCCACCTACCTCAACATTCAAATTCAAAACACTTCCCTCCCAAACCCACCTACTTCTATTCAGCCACCCACCCCTCTCTTTCCCTATATATAGCCCTCCTTACCACCTTCAATTTCGCACATCTTAACCCACTAAACCCCCCTTGGCCGAACCCTTCACACACCTTTATCTCCTCTATTTCTTCTTCTTCTCCTTTTTTCCTTCTTCTTTTGCTCGAGGACTAGCAAACCTTTTAAGTTTGGTATGGAAAAAGCCTTACTTTTTTTGTTTTTCCATAACCATTAATGGCACCTAAGGCCAGAGAAACCTCAAGGAAGAGGAAAGGGAAGGCAATTGCTTCCACCTCCGAGTCATGGGAGATGGAAAGATTTATCTCAAGGGTCTATCAAGACCACTTCTATGAAGTTGTGGCCAAGAAGAAGGTGATCCCCGAGGTCCCCTTCAAGCTCAAAAGGAGCGAATATCCAGAGATCCGACATGAGATTAGAAGAAGAGGATGGGAAGCTCTCTCCAATCCCATTCAACAAGTCAGAATCTTAATGGTTCAAGAGTTCTATGCCTTTGCATGGATCACTAAGAACCATGATCAAAGTATGAACCCGAACCCAAAGAATTGGCTCATAATGGTTCGAGGGAAATACTTAGATTTCAGTCCGGAAAATGTAAGGATGGCATTCAACTTGCCAATGATGCAAGGAGATGCACGCCCCTACACTAAAAGGGTCAACTTTGATCAAAGGTTGGACCAAGTCCTCATGGACATATGTGTAGAAAGAGTTCAATGGAAGAGAGACTCCAAAGGCAAGCTGGTTCAACTAAGAAGGCTTGACCTTAAGCCTGTGGCTAGAGGATTGTTGGAGTTTATCCAATGCTCCATCATTCCTACTAGCAACCGGTCCAAAGTAACTGTGGATCAGGCTATCATGATCCATAGCATCATGATTGGAGAGGAAGTGAAAGTTCATGAGATCATACCTCTAGAACTGTACAAAGTGGCTGACAAGCCCTCCACTTTGGCAAGGTTAGCCTTTCCTCACTCATTTGTCACCTATGCAGTTTAGCTGGAATTGTTATAGAGGAAGACACCCTCATTGAAGAGGACAAGTCCATCACCAAAAAGAGGATGGAACAAACAAGAGAGCCCACTCATGGACCTCAACAAGTGCATGAGGAAGTTCCTCATCAAGAAATCCCTTGATGCCAAGGCATCTAGGCCAGTTTTACTGACCTTTTCTTTACTATTTTAGGGTAGTTTCATGCATTTTCTTAGTGAATAAGGCAAGTTTTGGATGAAAATACACTTACACCTTGATTCAAGCAACTATTGTGAATTTTACATGATTTCATAAGGATTTTGCAAGGATTGAATGACAAATTGATGATGCATAATCTCATGACTTGAGCTAGAGCTTTGATGCACTTTATTTGCTTGATTTCAGGACAAAGGAAGCAAGGAAGAACCACGTTAGTAACAACGTTAATCTAGTTAACGTGACCACTAACGTGGAATGGGAATGACCTTGCAACGTTAATGAGAAAAGTGATCACCAATAACGCCTGCAAAGCCATCATAAGCCCACATTAATTGCCACGTTAACTAGGTTAACGTGGTAATTAATGTGGAGATAAAGAGAGCTCCAACGTTAGTGGTAAACGTGAACACCATTAACACTCCAAAAGTTGGCAATTAGCCACATTAAGAGTCACGTTAACTTAATTAACGTGAGCTCTAACGTGGAAGGGAGGAACAATGCCAACGTTAGTGACACTCACCTTTGTCACTAACGTTGGATCAAGCTAGCATTGCCCACGTTAGCGGTCACGTTAAGACCACTAACGTGAAAGTTAACGTGGAGCTAAGATTGATGAGCCAACGTTAGTGACACTCACCTTTGTCATTAACGTTGGAGATGGCATTCACTACCACGTAAGTGGCCACGTTAACCTAGTTAACGTGAACTCTAACGTGGAAAGTAGGGGCGTTTGGAGCATTAGTGACAAAGGAAAGTGTCACTAACGCTCTCGAAGATAGGCATGCCAACGTTAAGAGTCACGTTAGTTAAACTAACGTGAACTATAACGTAGGGAAAGAGGGGCACAAGGCAACGTTATTGGGAAAGGTGATTCCCAATAACGCTTGCGAAGGTTCATAAGGCCACGTTAGTGGTCACGTTAGTGCCACTAAAGTTGAAGTTAACGTGGACTATATGGGGGTGGAACGTTAGTGAAAAAGGTGATTGCCACTAACGTTCTCGAACCCACAATTTCACTTAACGTTAACATCACTAACGCCCATTGATGGTGTTTTTGTGGAAAACGAATTTTCCAACACAAAACTCAACCGGCAAGTATACCGGGTCGCATCAAGTAGTAATAACTCACAAGAGTGAGGTCGATCCCACAGGGATTGATGGATCAAGCAACTTTAGTGGGTGATTAGTTTAGTCAAGCTAACATTGAAGTGAATTGTGTGAAGTTGATCAACAGAAAGCAAATTGCAGGAATGATAAAGTTGCAGAATGTAAATGGGCAGAAAACTTAAAGAGCAAGAAAGTAAAATAGCTGAAACTTAAATTGCAAGAAAAGTAAATTGCATGAAAAGTAACGGGGCTAGGGTGCTGGAAATTAAAATTCAACAAGAAAATGTAAAGAGCATTCAAGCAGAGAGCTAGAATATGAAATGGGATGCAGCAGATTTCAAACAGAAAAGTAAAAATGCTTGAAGAATTAAAAATAGAAAGCGATGCTTAATTTGCAGCAATTTAAAAGAATGTTGAAGATCTCAGGGAATCAATGAGACTAGAGAACAAGCCTAGATCTCAAGCCCTTCCTTGATTCAACAGAAAACAAGTTTGCAGAAGAAAGAAGAAATGAAGCAGCAAATGAAAACTCAAATTCAACTATCAATTCTCTGAAATTATGCAGAAGAACAACCAAGAGAGATCTTAGACCAAGAAGGAAACAGAATTCCTTCACTTCTCAATCCAATATTCAGATTTAACAAGGAAAATTAAAAGAGAGAGAGCTATTTACTACTACTACTCCCTAATGGAGCCAGCCCCCCTCATTCAACTCCTATTGATGCCTTTATATAGGCTTTACAAAATGAAAAATGAAAATGAAAATGAAATTAAAACAAATTACAAAAATGAAAATCCTAATTTAATTGATCCATGTGCCTTTGAGTGATGATGTGGGCTTTGCTTGCTTTAAATTTGAGGAGAAATGGGTTAGGTTGGCCTTGATTCAATTTGGTGAGGAATTGAATTAAATTGAATTTTGGTTGATTTTGGCCCATATGTTGCTCCCAAGAGGCTGCCCTGCTCTTGTGGAGGGCAGAGCAGGAAAACTTTGTGTGGGTATCCAATTTGCGTGCCAAGGCTTGGAAGCATCAGGATGTTGCCCTGCCCTTGGGGAGAGCAGGGCAGTGGTGGCATGGTGCGTGCCATGCTTCCCTGGGCCGTGTCAAAGTGATGCGCGCAAGCTCCCTTGTGTGTAGCGCTCCCCACTTCCCCTTAGGTGCTTGGTTCGAAACCCATGGGTAGCACTTGGAGTTGATTTTTCTTGGATTTTCTTCAAGAAGAGCACGACATTGCCCTGCTCTCCAAGAGGGCAGGGCAGAATAATGAGTGCTACTTTGCTTTGGAGTGAGGCTCCAGCTTCGAGCCTTGGTGGAAGCATATTGGTTTATTTTTGCTTATTTTTGGCCCTTAAAGATACCTTTCATTCTTGCCTCAATTGCACGATATATGGATTGCTATATATCGTTGGAAAGCTCTGAATGTCAGCTTTCCAACGCAACTGAAAGCATATCAATTGGACGTCTGTAGCTCAAGTTATAGCCCTTTGAATGAGGCATGGTCATGCTGTGAGCGCCCAGATTTTACCTTAGCGAAAATTCTTACTTCCAACCTCACTTTGCATCACGATTCTGCCCTGCCCTTGGCAAGAGCAGGGCAGTGTGTGCTGATTGCCTATTCTCCTTTGATTTGGTCATGGGCCACGCTTTTAAAAGCGTGGCCTAAGCCTCCAAAGTGTGCTCCAACTTCAAAGTGTGCTCCAAAGCTCTTTTTTCCTCTTTTTTTGTGCTTTTTTGCTTCTTTTTCTTCTTATTTCCTACAAGATTTATAAAATTAAAAGATCAAGGAAATATACCAATTAAGTATAAAAGCATTCAATATTTAAGCACAAATCATCAATTTCTTGTATGAAAAAGCATAGAAAAGTAGGTATATGATGACATGTCATCACAACACCAAACTTAAACCTTGCTTGTCCCCAAGCAAGAAAAGAATCATGCAATAAAGATTGACAATCCAAGGTAAGAAGAATAGCAACTCAATGTTCATGGTAAGCTAGTTTTCTATGCATGCTTCAATCACAAAAGAAATGTAAATGATTGATGCTTCCATCTAGCTCAATTTATGAAATCTTTTTCCTATAATTCTTCCTTGAAACAAGCTTTTGATTTTATTATTTTTTTTAGCTTCTCCTTTTGGGTGCTTTGCCCCATGAGTTAATAACAAAGCTACGACTTCTAAATGCTTTGTTTTCAAGTATTACCACTTGATACATAAGCACCACAAGCATTTAATTAGAGGACTTCATTAAGCTCATTTTTCTTTTCTTTTCTTGACTCTCTAATCATTGATGCTCAGAGCCTTGAGCTTTGAGGGAGTGCTTTTGCACTTGAGCCTAGCCTTGACTTCTAAGTGTTTTGTTTTCAAGCATTTGGCTTGATACATAAACACCACAAGCACTTAGCAAATAAATTGCCATTGGTACTCAGAGCCTTCAGCTTTCTCATTCTTTCCCTTTTTCTCTTCTTGCTTTAATTGTATTTGCTTCTTCAAGGTTTTCATGATTTCAAAAGATTTCATAAAATGTAATAGATGAAAAACTTCAATTAAGTAAAATCCAATGCAATTGAGCAACAATCAATCATACTAGCTTTCCAATACTTGTATGCACATGCTAAATTCTTCTTTAATTACTTGTTTGTTTATGATCATGATGCTTTTTTTGCTTTTGAATTCACAGGATTCAAGTTGGTAGTTATAATGTCACAGCACCATGTTTCAATCAAAATTCAAGCTATGCTTAGCCATACCACACATGCATACAGAGAATATAAAGACAATCGTGCAATTTAAAGTGCTGGAAACAAAGGAGAGGAAAAGGAACTTTACAACCTTGTAGTCCATCTTCTCTAATGTTGTCATTTTCCTCCCATTCTTCTCCTTCCCTTGCCAAACTCAGAATGCTTGCTCATTCTCAAGCAACAATTAGAACAATGGCTATGGGGCTAAGATGGATCATGAATGTCTTACACAATGAAAAGTTAGTAGTACATGTGTTCTGAGCAAGCAAAATTAAAGATAATAGTCAAGGCACAAGAGACAGAGACATTGTGATTGCAAACTTAAGAAGGTGATCACAATACATTGCATAAAAGATAAGTGGCACACCAAACTTAGTGTGACACTTTCACTTGGAATCAATGCAAGTATCCAGTAAAGATTTGAAGCAAATTGTGTTGCATGGCAACACCAAACTTAGAATGCAATCCTATGTCCACTTATTTGAATTAAAACCAAGCAAATGAAACTGTTATTTATTAATTACAATCACCAAGCTAAGAATCTGTCACTAATAAAGCTCTCTTGGTAATGTATTAACAAACACAGTAAATAAGCAAACTAAAATGAAAGCATTAAAAACAAAGAATTAACTAATGTAAACAGAATAACAAAATATCAAACCAAAAGAAAATTAACACTGCAAAGACATTATGGTTATGCAGACAAGTGGTGTTGCTGAATGATTTGCATAGAAAAATAGGTGGCACACCAAACTTAGAATCTTGGTGTGTCACTTTCATTTTTTTGATTTGATGCAATCATCCAAAAAGATTGAAAACAATGTGTTGCATGGCAACACCAAACTTAGAATGTAACCATATGCCAATTTATTGAATTTAAACAAAGTAAAGAAAGAAAACAAAGCAGAGAAGAGAAATTATACCTACGGTTGGGTTACCTCCCAACAAGTGCTCTTTTAGTGTCATTAGCTTGACATGTTGTTCTTCACTTTCTTCCTCTTCTTCCAGTTTGTTAAGAGGAATGACCTCAAAGGAGGAAAAGATTCAGCTAGTGTCCCTTGTCTTGGCCTTTCCTCAGCAAGCTTCCTTTTGCAAATGGCTTGATTGATCTTGCTTGCTGGATTAGGGACAGAATTGGTGTTCTTGCTAGTTGCCTTCACTTCTTTGAATTCAAGACTTGGTTGCTGTGTGATTATTGGGGTTTTGTATTCATCCAGGGCCTTTTGCATTGGTGGTTCCATGAGCTTTTCTTCTATGTACTTCTCTGCTTCACTTGAGTTTGACTTCTCTTGAGTGTCTTCCTCACTTTCTTGCTCTTCCACTTCCTCTCTTGCACTCAACATTTGATTTAATAGCTTTTTCATTGAGGAGGTTTGTTGATCTTCCCAACATTTCTTCATCTCCTCTTCATATCTTTTAATCTCAGATTCAATTGTTGAGACTTTTTAGTCCAGGGGAGTTTGAGGAGGTTGTGAGTGTTCAGGTTCTCTTGTCATCTCAAGTGCAGTTTTAGGTTCAAATGTTTCCACCACCTCTTCCTTCTTTGCAATTTCACTTGATGCAGTAGCCTCTTCCTCTTGTTTTTCCTCCTTCTTCGTTGCACTCACCAATTGAGCTAGCTGCACTTCCATGTTTTTGAGGGAGTTTTCTTGTTCTTTCCAGACTTTCATTGTCTCCTCCTCATATTTTTTTAACATGGACTCAAGCTTTGAGAGCCTTGAGTGGTTCATGGAAGTTTGTGTGGGTGGTGAGTTTTGAAAGGGGCTTTCTGTTGAAGTATGGTCAAGTGATGATGTCTTTGGATGAATATCATATGGAGCACTAGAATTCCCTTCCCAGCCACCATTAGAATCATGACTTGCATAATTTTGTGGTGGAGGGAAATATCCCATATGATTTTCTTTCTCATCTTGTAGTTCTGAAGCATAGCTCCATGTATTGGAGATTGGTGATATTCCCAACCACCATTAGAGATTGGTGATGGTGGGTGATATCCCATAAAATTTTGTTTGACCATAAGATGAGTTGAACTCCATTTGTATTTTGTAAACATCAATGAAATTTGAAATTCATGTCATAGAGAAAGAATTTCTTAGTGAGGCAATAACTCAAACACCTTGGTTTCAATCTAAAACACAAAACAAAAATAAAGAAAATGCTTGATCTAGACTTCTCACCCACTTAATCATTGTTGATCTAATCAATCCCCGGCAACGGCGCCAAAAACTTGATGATGTTTTTGTGGAAAACGAATTTTCCAACACAAAACTCAACCGGCAAGTATACTGGGTCGCATCAAGTAGTAATAACTCACAAGAGTGAGGTCGATCCCACAGGGATTGATGGATCAAGCAACTTTAGTGGGTGATTAGTTTAGTCAAGCTAACATTGAAGTGAATTGTGTGAAGTTGATCAACAGAAAGCAAATTGCAGGAATGATAAAGTTGCAGAATGTAAATGGGCAGAAAACTTAAAGAGCAAGAAAGTAAAATAGCTGAAACTTAAATTGCAAGAAAAGTAAATTGCATGAAAAGTAACGGGGCTGGGGTGCTGGAAATTAAAATTCAACAAGAAAATGTAAAGAGCATTCAAGCAGAGAGCTAGAATATGAAATGGGATGCAACAGATTTCAAACAGAAAAGTAAAAATTCTTGAAGAATTAAAAATAGAAAGCGATGCTTAATTTGCAGCAATTTAAAAGAATGTTGAAGATCTCAGGGAATCAATGAGACTAGAGAACAAGCCTAGATCTCAAGCCCTTCCTTGATTCAACAGAAAACAAGTTTGCAGAAGAAAGAAGAAATGAAGCAGCAAATGAAAACTCAAATTCAACTATCAATTCTCTGAAATTATGCAGAATAACAACCAAGAGAGATCTTAGACCAAGAAGGAAACAGAATTTCTTCACTTCTCAATCCAAGATTCAGATTTAACAAGGAAAATTAAAAGAGAGAGAGCTATTTACTACTACTACTCCCTAATGGAGCCAGCCCCCCTCATTCAACTCCTATTGATGCCTTTATATATGCTTTACAAAATGAAAAATGAAAATGAAAATGAAATTAAAACAAATTACAAAAATGAAAATCCTAATTTAATTGATCCATGTGCCTTTGAGTGATGATGTGGGCTTTGCTTGCTTTGGATTTGAGGAGAAATGGGTTTGGTTGGCCTTGATTCAATTTGGTGAGGAATTGAATTAAATTGAATTTTGGTTGATTTTGGCCCATATGTTGCTCCCAGGAGGCTGCCCTGCTCTTGTGGAGGGCAGAGCAGGGAAACTATGTGTGGGTATCCAATTTGCGTACCAAGGCTTGGAAGCATCAGGATGCTGCCCTGCCCTTGGGGAGAGCAGGGCAGTGATGGCATGGTGCGTGCCATGCTTCCCTGGGCCGTGTCAAAGTGATGCGCGCAAACTCCCTTGTGTGTAGCGCTCCCCACTTCCCCTTAGGTGCTTGGTTCGAAACCCATGGGTAGCACTTGGAGTTGATTTTTCTTGGATTTTCTTCAAGAAGAGCACGACATTGCCCTGCTCTCCAAGAGGGCAGGGCAGAATAATGAGCGCTACTTTGCTTTGGAGTGAGGCTCCAGCTTCGAACCTTGGTGGAAGCACATTGGTTTATTTTTGCTTATTTTTGGCCCTTAAAGATGCCTTTCATTCCTGCCTCAATTTTACGCCAAATATGGATTGCTATATATCGTTGGAAAGCTCTGAATGTCAGCTTTCCAACGCAACTGGAAGCACATCAATTGGACGTCTGTAGCTCAAGTTATAGCCCTTTGAATGAGGCATGGTCATGCTGTGAGCGCCCAGATTTTACCTTAGCGAAAATTCTTGCTTCCAACCTCACTTTGCATCACGATTCTGCCCTGCCCTTGGCAAGAGCAGGGCAGTGTGTGCTGATTTCCTATTCTCCTTTGATTTGGTCATGGGCCACGCTTTTAAAAGCGTGGCCTAAGCCTCCAAAGTGTGCTCCAACTTCAAAGTGTGCTCCAAAGCTCTTTTTTCCTCTTATTTTACGCTTTTTGCTTCTTTTTCTTCTTATTTCCTACAAGATTTATAAAATTAAAAGATCAAGGAGATATACCAATTAAGTATAAAAGAATTCAATATTTAAGCACAAATCATCAATTTCTTGTATGAAAAAGCATAGAAAAATAGGTATATGATGACATGTCATCACCCATGCCTAACTCACACTTTTCTGCAAGCTGAGCCCACTAAAGATTGTAACTGCTTCAATTCAAGATCTAAGGCTCACATCCAAGACTTGCAGAACTCACTAGAAGATCAAGAAGAGTAGTATATATAGGAGTAGTTTTGAACTATAGAAAAGCTTGGCACTTTGGAGAACTACCCTCTGTATATTTACTTTTCTGCAATTTTACTAGTGAAGCATGTATTCTTTTATGCCATTTTCCATTCCCAGAGCTATAAACAACTAAACCCCTTTCATTGGGTTAGGGAGCTCTATTGTAATTTGATGGATCAATTATAGTTTTCATTCTTCTTCTTCCTTCTTCTCTTTTGATTTACTAGAAAGCTTTCGATCTTAATTCAATTGGTTAGTTGTCTTGGAAAAGAAACTCTCCATAATTGGATCTCCTCTGAGCCTTGGAAACAGGATGAGGAGATCATGCTAGAAATGCTTTCTCATGTTGGACCAAATTGGGGTCTGGGCGGATATAGTGATATGTAATCCTCCCAACACTTTGATTTGGAAATACATGTGGTATAATCAGTGACCATACTTCATCTCTTCCCATGGGCAATTAAATCAAGGAATTGGGCAATTGTTCAAGCTTAGAGAGATTGGATTGCCAAGGAATTGTGGTCCAATCACTTAAGATTGCCAAGGAGATCAATAGAAGTATTGATTGCGGAATAGATGAAAATGAATTTGATCCGGAGAATGCAACATCTCCTAAGCCCAATGAATTCCCATTTTTGATCTTACCCATTCTCTTTACTTTCTGCCATTTATTTCCATGCTCATTTCCCCAAATTCCCATTTAAGATTCTGCACTTTATTTTCTGCTATTTACTTTCCCGCCATTTAATTTTTTGTAATTATCAAACTATACTCTATTTAGCTCAACTAGCATATTCTTCCAACAAAAGTTGCTTGACCAATCAATCCCTGTGGGATTCGACCTCACTCTATTGTGAGTTTTTACTTGATGACAATTCGGTATACTTGCCGAAGGAAAATTTGTTGAGAGACAAGTTTTCATGCATCAAGTTTATGGCGCCGTTACCGGGGATTGATTTTGTAGCAACAATGATTAAGTTGGAAGTTCACCAGATTGAGCATTTTTCTTTTGTTTGTTTATTCTATTCAGTCATTTACCTTCAGTTTATTTAGTTTCTTCCTCACCCTCTATCCCCTCATTATCTTCTTTTTCCTTGAATTTACTTACAATTCTGCTCACTAACCCACTAACTATTTGATAATTTGCACCACTCACACTAACAATCACTCTAACAAGAATAATTACTTCATTTTATTTCTTGCTGTGTGCTTTGTTAGTTGTATGACAAGGAGAAGAAGTGGAGCTTCAACTTCCTTTGATTTAGAACCTGAGAAAACCCTCTCTAAATTAAGGAGGGAAGCAAGAGGGAAAGGAGTTGTTGGTGCTGAGGATGAGGAAGAGTACTTTGAAACAAACATGAAGGATAACTTGGAAAACAACCATGAAGGAGAGGCTCACAACCATGCCAGAGAAGGCTTTATAAATCATGCTGGGCAAGAGAGGAGAGTTTTAGACTCTTACATCAATCTAAATCCAGGAAACTATGGAAGTAGCATTCAAAAGCCCACCATACATGCCAACAATTTCGAATTAAAACCTCAGCTCATCACCCTTGTTCAGAACAACTGCTCATTCGGAGGAAGTGCCCAGGAAGACCCCAATCAATATCTCACCACTTTCCTGAGAATATGTGACATTGTGAAGTCTAATGGAGTCCACCCGGATGTCTATAGGCTGCTTTTGTTCCCTTTTTCACTCAGGGACAAAGCATCCAAGTGGCTGGAGTCCTTTCCAAAGGAGAGCTTAACAAATTGGGAAGATATGGTAAACAAATTTTTGGCAAGATTTTACCCTCCTCAAAGAATTAACAGGCTGAGAGCTAAGGTGCAAACTTTCAGGCAACAAGATGGTGAAACTTTCTTTGAGGTATGGGAGAAGTTCAAGGACTTAACAAGGAGATGCCCACCAGACATGTTCAAAGAGTGGGTTCAACTTCACATTTTCTAAGAACGTCTTTCTTATGAGTCAAAGAAGGTTGTAGACCATTCATCAGGAGATTCTCTAAACAAGAAGAAAACCATTGAAGAAGCCATAGATGTCATTGAGATGGTAGCTGAGAATGACTACTTCTATGCTTCTGAAAAAAGCAACACTCGAGGAGTAATGGAACTGAATCACATGGATACATTGCTGGCTCAAAATAAGATGATCCCCAAGCAGCTAGCAGATCTCAACAAGAAGGTAGAGAAAAACCAAGTTGCAACTGTCATCACTTCATCACCTACTAGAGAAGGAGTGAATGTAGGGGAAGAAGGTGACTGGGAACCAGCCAATTATGTTGGAAACTCACCTAGACAAATCCATGATCCGTACTCCAAAACTTACAACTCTGGATGGAGAAATCACCCTAACTTTGGGTAGGAAAATCAACAAGACCAAAGCCAAGACCAGAGACGCCACAACCACAATTCCAACAACAATGTAACTCACCAATATCCCTCACAGAGATCCTATCAACAACCACCTAATCTCAACCCACCATCACTAACCGAGGATAGACTTTCCAAAATTGAGACTCTACTTGAAGACATATGTAGAGAAGTCCAAGACAACAAAGTGTTTAAGGATGAAGTGCGAGCTAATATCAAAAACCAAGGGAAAACCATCAAGAGACTGGAGTCCCAAGTAGGGTATCTATCTCAACAAATTCCCAAACCCACTGATGGTTTTCCAAGTGATACAGAAAAGAACCTAAGAGGAGAAACAAAGAAAGTAAGGTGGGAAGAATGCAAGATGATCACCACAAGTGATGAGAGGAGTATTATTCATACCCTGGGTCGAGCTGTCCAACCCGGGATGTTTTACAGACAAAGCGACCGACCTCTTCAGGTCAGGACAACCCAACCTCTTCTCAAAGAGCTCGGCCAAGTCACAAGAAAGCTTATAAAGGGCCCAAATAGAGGAACACGACCCCAATCCAAAGTCAACCCAAAGCCTATAGAGATAAGGGTGGTTCCCATGAAAGATAAAGATAAAGATAAAGATAAGATAACTAACTTATCTTATCTGCAAAGGTCACTCTACACCATTATAAATACACTGGAGCACCCAGGTATAACTCATACTCTAATTCTACTCAATACCTGCTTAATACCCTTGCTAACTTAAGCATCGAAGTCCCTTGCAGGTACTCCCCACCCTCCGGGAACGAAGGAATCAGCAACACCACCAAGTCCAACAAGTCAGGCACAAACCATTCCAACCAATACAGAAGATCTCGTCCGAGATCGACCTACAGTTTCAGGTAACCCTCGGAACAAGTATAGAGGAAGTAGAACACTCCAAGACAGTCCAAAGGAAAATCATGAAGAAAGAAACCATGCACCCCAACCCACACTCAGTGAAGAGCTAAAGAAAAGGGTGATACTGAACCCATATACACCCTTTCCCCAAAGGCTCAAAGGAGGAGTAGCAAAGAGAATGTATTCAAGGTTTCTCGACATGTTTACATCTCTTGATGTAAATATACCATTCATTAAGGCCCTCTAGCAAACGCCCTCCTACTTCAAGTACATAAAGGAGCTATTGGCCAAAAAGAGTTCATTGAAGGGTGGACAAACAATAAAGATAAATAGGGAGTGTAGTGCTCTTATCCAAATAGGGCCACCTATAAAGAAGAAGGATCCAGGGAGTTTCCACATTCCCTGTGCTATAGGAGAGACAATGTTTGATAAAGGGCTCTGTGACTTGGGAGCAAAGATCAACTTAATGCCTCTGTCCCTCATGAAAAAGCTTCAAATCAATGAGCTAACACCCACAGATGTAATCATCAAACTGGCTCATAAAACCCAAAAACAGGCAATAGGGGTGGTTGAGAATGTGTTAGTGAAGGTTGAGAGCTACTTCCTCCCCACAGACTTGTTATCCTAGAAATGGAAGAGAATCCCATTCACCCCATCATTCTGGGAAGGCCATTCTTAGCCACAGCCAGAGCACTTATAGATGTGGAGCGAGGGGAGCTAGTATTGAGAATACATGATGAACAGCTCACCTTCAATGTTTTCAAACCCTCACAAGAAGCAGATCATGATAATAAGGAGTCAGAGGAAGAGCACAAGAAAGAGCTAATGGAAGAGTCAAACAGGAGAGCACAAGCACCACACTTAAGAACTCCTATGGTTAACAACCAATGTGATCATAAGGAGCAACAGCCAAGTGTAATCCAAAAGGAACCAGACCCACCAGAGTCATATGAGACAAGCAACAAAATTTTCCTCAAAGAAAAAACCACAAGTAGCAAAGTGACATCATCCCTGAGATACCTCAAGGGATGCATTTTCCTCCACACAACTATTGGGAGCAACTCAATATGTCCTTAGGAGATTTGAGTTCCAACATGGAGCAACTAAGGATGGAGCACCAAGAGCATTCTATTATCTTCCATGAAATTAGAGAGTACCAAAGAGCTGTGAGGGAGGAGCAACAAAGGCAAGAAAGAGACATTGAGGAGCTCAAGCACTCCATAACAAGAGGAAGAACTAGCCGCCATCACTAAGGTGGACCCGTTCTTTAATTTCCATGTTCTTATTTTTCTGTTTTTAAATTTTTTATGCTTTATGTTTGACTATGTTTTAGCTTCATTATATGATCATTAGTGTCTAGTGTCTATGTCTTAAAGTTATGAACAATTCGATGAATCCTTCACTTTCTTAAATGAAAAATGTTCCTAATTACAAAAGAACAAGAAGTACATGAATTTCAAATTTTATCTTGAAATTAGTTTAATTATTTTTATGTGGTGGCAATACTTTTTGTTTTCTGAATGAATGTTTGAACAGTGCATATTTTTTATAGTGAAGTTTATGAATGTTAAAATTGTTGGCTCTTGAAAGAATAATGAACAAAGAGAAATGTTATTGATAATATGAAAAATCATGAAATTGATTCTTGAAGCAAGAAAAAGCAGTGAAAAAAAAAGCATGCGAAAAAAATGCGAAAAATAAAGAAAAAAAAGAGAAAAAGCAAGCAGAAAAAGCCAATAGCCCTTAAAACCAAAAGGCAAGGGTAAAAAGGATCCAAGGCTTTGAGCATTAATGGATAGGAGGGCCCAAAGGAATAAAATCCTGGCCTAAGCAGCTAAACTAAGCTGTCCCTAACCATGTACTTGTGGCATGAAGGTCCAAGTAAAAAGCTTGAGACTGAGTGGTTAAAGTCGTGATCCAAAGCAAAAAGAGTGTGCTCAAGAACTCTGGACACCTCTAACTGGGGACTTTAGCAAAGCTGAGTCACAATCTGAAAAGGTTCACCCAGTTATGTGTCTGTGGCATTTATGTATCCGGTGGTAATACTGGAAAACAAGATGCTTAGGGTCACGGCCAAGACTCATAAAGTAGTTGTGTTCAAGAATCAACATACTGAACTAGGAGAATCAATAACACTATCTAAATTCTGAGTTCCTAATAGATACCAATCATTCTGAACTTCAAAGGATAAAGTGAGATGCCAAAACTGTTCAGAAGCAAAAAGCTACTAGCCCCGCTCATCTAATTTTAACTAAGCTTTATTGATACTTTGGGATTTATAGGATATTCTCTTTTTTTATCCTATTTTGTTTTCAGTTGCTTGGGGGACAAGCAACAATTTAAGTTTGGTGTTGTGATGAGCGGATAATTTATATGCTTTTTGGCATTGTTTTTACACAGTTTTTAATATGTTTTAGTTACTTTTAGTATATTTTTGTCAGTTTTTTTGCAAAAATCACATTTCTGGACTTTACTATGAGTTTGTGTGTTTTTCTGTGATTTCAGGTATTTTCTGGCTGAAATTGAGGGACCTGAGCAAAAATCTTATTCCGAGGCTGAGAAAGGACTGAAGATGCTGTTGGATTCTGACCTCCCTGCACTCGAAGTGAATTTTCTGGAGCTACACTTAGTATAATAGTCCATACTTTGTCTGAGATTTGATGGCCCAAACTAGCGTCAAAACGCCCACCAGAGACCCTTTTCTGGCGTAAAATGCCAGAACTGGCACCAAAGCTGGAGTTAAACGCCGAAACTGGCACCAAAACTGGCGTTTAAACTCCAAGAAGAACCTATGCACGTGAAAGCTTCAATGCTCATCCCAAACACACACCAAGTGGGCCCCGGAAGTGGATTTCTGCACTACCTACACTTAGTTACTCATTTTCTGTGAACCTAGTTTGCTAGTTTAGTATAAATAGTACTTTTTACTATTGTATTCACATCTTTAGATCATTTTTGAGGCTATCTTTGGATCACTTTTGATCTCTTGATCACGTTTTAGGGGCTGGCCATTTGGCCATGCCTGGACCTTCATCACTTATGTATTTTTAATGGTGGAGTTTCTATACCTCATAGATTAAGGTGTGGAGATCTGTTATTCCTCATGAATTAATGCAAAGTACTATTGTTTTTCTATTCAATTCATGCTTATTCTTGTTCTAAGATCTTCACTCGTACTTCAACCTGATGGATGTGATGATCTGTGACACTCATCATCATCCTCCCTTATGAACGCATGCCTGACAACCACTTCCGTTCTATCTGCAAGAGCTTGAGTGTGTATCTCTTGGTCTTCTGGTTCACGACGTATGGTTGCCTCTCCTGACAACAGAGCCTTCCATTCTGTGAGATCAGAGTCTTCGTGGTATAAGCTAGAATTATTTGGCAGCATTCTTGAGATCTAGAAAGTCTAAACCATGTCTATGGTATTTCGAGTAGGATCTGGGATGGGATGATTGTGACGAGCTTCAAACTCGTGATTGTTGGGTGCAGTGACAGTGTGCAAAAGGATCGATGGATAGTATTCCGACACGATCGAGAACCGACAGCTGATTAGCCATGCGGGAAACCGTAACGGACATGTTTTCACTGAAAGGATGGATGGTAGCCATTGACAACGGTGATCAACCAACATAAAATTTGCCATGGAAGGAAGTAGGCATGATTGGATAAGGACAATAGGAAAGCAGAGGCTCAGAGGGAACAAAGCATCTCCATACGCTTATCTGAAATTTCCACCAATGAATTGCATAAGTATCTCTATCCTATTTTATGTTTTATTTCTCTTTTAATTATCAAACTCTCATAACCATTTGAATCCGCCTGATTGAGATTTACAAAATGATCATAGCTTGCTTCAAGCTGACAATCTCCGTGGATCGACCCTTACTCACGTAAGGTGTTACTTGGACGACCCACTGTACTTGCTGGTCAGTATAATTTAGATGAGCAATATCAGTTTCATATAATTTCTTGCACAACAAGTTTTCTCTATTTTTCCTTTTCGTTGAACTGTAAGAACAGTTCTTCTTATTCATTCAATGTTCATCCCTTTATTCTTTGAATCACATCGCTCCTTTTTCATGATCAATCACTATTCTTTCATGCTATCAAAATCCTAATTTTGTTATCCATGGCTATCACACAATAAACTCAATAAGTCATTCCTTCTACTTACATTGTTTTTGAACCTAAATCATTTTTAAATAATATTTTAAATAAATAGGTAAAAATAACCATAAAATATGACAACAACAAGCGGTAAATGCCATAGAGAATAATATCTAGAAAGTCATCCCAAGAAAGACTCTGGTGGACGAAATTGTGATTCGTACTCTTTATTGTTGTATGGAATTAATTCCCCGATAATGGCTCCAAAAATATGGTGCTCAATATCATGGTGTCTAAAATTTAATACACAACTTCGCACAACTAACCAGCAAGTGTACTGGGTCGTCCAAGTAATACCTTACGTGAGTAAGGGTCGATCCCACAGAGATTGTTGGTATGAAGCAAGCTATGGTCATCTTGTAAATCCCAGTCAGGCGGATTTAACTAATTTAAGAGATTATTGGTTTAAATATGATTAATAAAAATAAACAGAAAGTAAAGATAGAGTTACTCATGTAATCCAATAGTGGAAATTTCGGATAGGTGCATGGAGGTGCTGTGTTCCTTCTGAATCTCTGCTTTCCTGCTGCTTTCATCCAATTCTTCTTACTTCTTTCCATGGCAAGCTGTATGTAGTGCATCACCGTTGTCAATGGCTACATCCCATCCTCTCAGTAAAAATGGTCCAAATGCTCTGTCACAGCACGGCTAATCATCTGTCGGTTCTCAATCAGGTTGGAGTAGAATCCCTTGATTCTTTTGCGTCTGTCACTAACGCCCAGCCTTCAGAAGTTTGAAGCTCGTCACAGTCATTTAATCCCAGAATCCTACTCGGAATACCACAGACAAGGTTAGACTTTCCGGATTCCCATGAATGCCACCATCAATTCTAGCTTATACCACGAAGATTCTGATTAAGGAATCCAAGAGATATGCGCCCAGACTAAGGTAGAACGGAAGTGGTTGTCAATCACGCACGTTCATAGGTGAGAATGATGATGAGTGTCACAGATCATCACATTCATCAAGTTGAAGTGCAACGAATATCTTAGAACAGGAATAAATCGAATTGGATAGAAAATAATAGTAATTGCATTGAAACTTGAGGTACAATAGAGCTCCACACCCTTAATCTATGGTGTGTAGAAACTCCACCATTGAAATTACATAAGTGAAAGGTTCAGGCATGGCTGAATGGCCAGCCCCCATGAAGGTCTAAGGACTAGGCATCCAGAGATATGTAATACAATAGTAAACTATCCTATTTATACTAGACTACCTACTAGGGTTTACAGAAGTAAGTAATTGATGCATAAATCCACTTCCAGGGCCCACTTGGTGTATGTTTGAGCTGATCTTGATCTATCCACGAGCTGAGGCTTATTTTGGAGTTAAACGCCAAGTTGTAACGTGTTTTGGGCGTTCAACTCCGGTTTGTGATGTGTTTCTGGCGTTTGACTCCAGACAGCAACAGGAAACTGGCGTTGAGCGCCAGTTTACGTCATCTAATCACGAGTAAAGTATGGACTATTATATATTGCTGGAAAGCTCTGGATGTCTACTTTCCAACTCCGTTGAGAGTGCGCCATTTGAAGTTCTGTAGCTCCATAAAATCTATTTCGAGTGCAGGGAGGTTAGATTCCAACAGCATCAGCAGTCCTTTGTCAGCCTCCTATCAGAGTTTTGCTCAGGTCCCTCAATTTCAGCCAGAAAATACCTGAAATCACAGAGCATAAAAATTATTCGCTCATCAGAAATATGAATTTAGCATAAAAATTAATGAAAACATCCCTAAAAGTAACTAGATCATACTAAAAACTACCTAAAAACAATGCCAAAAAGCGTATAAATTATTCGCTCATCAGACTCCATACTACAATAGTTTTAATTAGAATTTAATAAAGTAATTGGAGCAAGATTGAAGAGTATATCCTCAAATTAACCAAAGACAAGGTAAAATAACTGGAACTTCAACCAAAGCTAACCAAGAAGCATGGTTTAAGATCTTCACAATATATCTCCAAAATCAAGCTCATTGTTTCCCTTGTTGTTCTAGGTAGTCCTTTCAGCATATAGGTGCATATTGATATTATTCTTAAAGGGTTCAATGAAGATTATCAAATGCTTTTGACTATAATTAACTCTAAATCAGAATCATTATCACTTAATGAGGAAGAAAGTATCTTATTTCACCTGATGACATGCTTGAAGGTTAGAAAACTAGAAACTCTTCTAACACAAGCACATTTTACACAAATATCATTTAGCAGAAGAAGAAAAAAAGCAAATTCAATAAGGGTGGAATAAATTCTTTTTTGAATATACTACAATTCTAAGTGTATGGCAAAATTTGTCATTCAGCTTGGCGTTGCTCCCATAGATTTTACCATAATTTTTTTTCTCTTGTCCAATCACATCCTAATAGACATGTCTCTTACTGATTAACAATATCTATCACTTTAACCCCTTCTTGATCAACCTCTCCACCACTGCCTTTTTCTACCTTTCACAATCTATTTGTGTACATTATTAAAGCCTCATCTGTTACTAATGCAGCTTACCATCAAAACACTTGTGTTTCACACCATGCCACCCCAGACCATTCTACTATGATTTACTGTTCAAATTATCAAGGTCCAAAATAGATTCAAATAGGTAATGGCATAGATTTGAAAGTTCCATAAATCGGTCAATCTTTCTTGCTTGCTAAGGATTCAAATAAATTGTTGAAATTGTGCAGTCTTATTCATTCTCCTAAACTAACTAAAAATCTAATTAGTGTTGCTAAACTTGTTAAGAATGACCAAATTTTCTTTGAGTTTCATGCAAGAATTTGCTTTCTTAAATGTCACCACAGTAGGAAGGCTCTCTTGCAATGTTTTTGGCATAACGGAATTTATAGATTTCATGATGTTATTGTTCCTAAAAATAAGAGAAATTATTCTAATCCTATAATTTTTGTTGCTACTTGTAATTTCTTTAATTTTCGACATTTGAGGCTTGGACATGCTGCTGCCAAGACTGTGCAGTGTGTTCTTTCAAACTGTAAAATTACATCTTTAATAGTAATACTGTGAATTCTAATGAATCTCATGTTTGTGACTATAATACCCTACCACACAGAGATTTACACCTAGGATGTAAATAGAGTTGGCGAGGCGCTATGACCTCTAAAAGTGTGTGTATATATATATATATATATATATATATATATATATATATATATATAACAGATGGCCCGGAGCGGATCTAGGAGGGAAAGGGGAAGAAGGAGGTAGGTGTCAGTATGAATGCAGTATGATATATGCAAGAGCAAAGAAATAAATATGAAGTTAGATGCGGCGGTAGTCCGCACGCATATGCAGGTTAGATATGTAATTAGATGTGGCGGTAGTCCGCACACATATGCAGTTGCAGAAAAGTAAATATGGAAACACTAAAATGAAGAACTGAATAAAAGATTTTTATTGAATGTATTGAAAAGGGAGAAGAGGGAAAAAGAGCTGGAGAGCTTACAAGGGGAACTCTCAGAGCGTCTCTCACTAACTTCTCTCTATGTTTTTGTAAAATGAAAAGGGTGCCTTACAATGAAAGGGGGGCCTCCTTTTATAGTTGAGAAAATTACTGTTTCTACAGTGCCGGTTATGTTAACCGGTACTATTGGTACAGTACAAGTTGATATATTTTTGTTTTTTGCAAATTTGGCTTAAGATCTAATCTTCTCCTAGATTGATTCCAAAGAAATCGTCTTCATTTTGATTGTAATCACTTGATGATTCTTCTGAGGGAGTAGGATCATCTTTGTGTTTTTTGTCTTCATCGATCATCTGCATGATTTGTTGAAGGTGTCTTGCTAAGGTTTCTTTTGATTGGGCCCCTGCAAGGGCTGCTGCAATTTGGGCTTTCTGGTTGAGGAATACTGTTTCTTCATGGTCGAATGGTTTGGTGAACTTGGGGTGCTCTTTGAACCAATTTCGAACTTTTTCTGGATGAGCCATGGTGGCATCAAACTGAGACCACCATTTTACAAAGGCATTACTTTGAAGCATAGGTGGTGCTTTTGGATGTTCTTGTTTGCCGTACCTGTACTGCCATGAGAATACCCAGGCCAGGGAGAAAACAGAGAAAAATTGAAGATCCGCAGGAATGCTTGTTTCCTGTTGGTCAAATTTTTTGGTGAAAATTTTGAACCCCTCATCGGCAGGTGGGGGCAAGATTTCTGGTAGAGGACTAAAGTAATCCCACCATTGGGAGAACCAATTTGGGAATTGATAATTGGTATTTTTCTTGAAATAAATGAGCCAAGAATGTCTATTCTGATTATTTTGTAACCAAAATACTCTTGTCCAGGCATCCACATAATCCCAATAAGAATATCCTATCGGGTCATAAGGATTAGAGAATTTTTTTGTATTGTTTGGGTTTTTACCAAATTGATTAGGGGTGAGTACTTTTAGAATTTGAATGGTTGAATGAGTTATGTTGGTGACATCTTTAGGATCTTTGTAATGTTTTATTGAGACTGAATCTGAATCCACTAATATGAATTCATAAAACTGTCTGGTTTTGTTCAAGGCTGTTGGTCTAAAATGGAATCCTGGTGGAAAGACTTTAGGAATAACTTTAAAAGGTGATTTTTCCCAAAACTCAGGTTCCATTAGAAGGACAGATGAGAACTTGTTTTTTGAAATGTATGTGGTTGGTTGTTTTAATTGAGTCTTAACAGGCTGGGTTGGGTTTGATTGAGGTGGCATGGTTTGGGCAATTGTTTTTCCTTTTGGATCATTGCAAATGGTTTTTTGAGTTGCCATCTGTGATATAAGTTTGGTAAGGTCTATTTCATCTTCATCTGAGCTGTCACATATGTCAGCCCAGGATTTTTTATGGAGTATTGTAAGGCCTGCATCTTGTAAGGCCAACAAGGTTTGGATTGGGAAGGCATAATCTGCCTTTGTTTGTTTGGCTGTTTGACTACTTGGGGGTTGAGTAGATGACTCAACTACATTTTTTGTGATATGAGTAGATGACCCAGTCGGCTCTTGGGTTATAGGGGAAGGTTGTTGGGTAGATGACCCAGTTGGGGTACTTGACCCAGATCTCTTAGTCGGCCCAGGAAGGGCTAGGCGAATACCTCAGCCTCTTACCGAGGCTAATGTTGCCTTTTTAGGCATCTTTTCCTTGGTTATCTCCCTACAAATATTCACGTGTGAGAAAGTCAGGGAGAGAGTTTGAGTTACCCTTGATATGCTCAATGTTAAAATCAAAGACACTTAAAATTGCTTGCCATCTGGCAAAAATTTGTTTTGATGCAAGATTTTTTACATCATTTTGTAAAACATCTTTGGCTGATTTGCAATCAACTCGGACTAAAAATTTTTGATTGAGTAAGTCGGATTGAAATTTTGTGATGCATAAGACAATGGCTAAAATTTCTTTTTTGATTGTGGAATATTTTTGTTGAGTAGAATTCCAGTGTTTGGATGTAAATGCAATGATACATTCTTTATCATGCAGTTTTTGTTTTAAAATACCACCATATCCTAAATCTGATGCATCAGTTTCTACTATTTTGAATGCATGAGGAATGGGCAGGTAAAGACATGGAAGATTGCGGACTTTGGTTTTAAGAAATCGGATAATATCCGAATGTTTGTCTGTCCAAGGTAAGGGATTTTTCTTAAGCCTATCATGAAGGGGCTTAAGGAGATTGTTCAGATTCGGGATGAAATCTGAAACATAATTGAGACATCCTAGGAACCTCTGGAGCTGAGGTTTATCAAGGATATAATCTGGAAACTTTTTTGCAAACAAAATTGATCTTTCAATAGGAGTTATTGTTCCTTGGAAAATTATGTGACCAAGAAATCGGATTTTTGTTTGAAAAAGAACAATTTTTGGTTTAGAAACAGCAAGTCCATTTTTTTGGATGATGTACATAAAAGTTTTAACATGTTTGAAATGTTCATCCAGAGTCTGGGAAAAAATTAAGACATCATCAATATAAACGATTGCAAAGTTTGAGTATGGATTGAAAATATCATTCATGATCTTCTGAAATTCAGAAGGGGCATTTTTCAGACCAAAAGGCATTATATTCCATTCATATTGCCCGAATGGAACTGTAAAAGCTGTTTTATATCGGTCTGATTCGGTGATTTGGATTTGCCAAAAGCCCGACTTCATATCAAATTTTGAAAAAATATTTGCTGAGTTTAATCTATTAAGCAAATCCTTTTTGTTTGGGATGGGGTAACGAATCCACTGTAAAGCTTGATTCAAAGGTTTGTAATTGATAACAAGCCTGGGAGTTTCTCTTTCTATTTCAGCTTGTTTATTAACATAAAAAGCAGAGCAAGACCAAGGACTTTTGCTAGGACGGATTAATCTTTTATCCAAGAGATCTTTAATTTCTTGTTGACAATGCTGCAAAAGCTGCTCATTCATTTGAATGGGACGGGCTTTTGTAGGGATTTTTGATTCTTTGAAATCCTTTTCATATGGAAGATCAACTATGTGTTCTTTCCTATCCCAGAAGACATGAGGAAAATCAGAACAAATAGATTTTTCAATTTGATTTGAAAGATTTTTTATTTTTTCTTGAATCTTTGGTTGCGAAAGCTGTGATTCAAGGGTTTTGAAAGAGATTTCTTCTTTTAGAAAACAAATCTATTTGGTTTTGGATTCAATTAGGTTTAGAGATCTTTGCTTTGGTGAGTCTAGAAACTCAAAGAAAGTTACTTGTCCTCCTACAAAAGAGGTAAGTCCAGGAAAATCTGCCAGGTATGGAAACAATAGATTTATGAAAGGTGTCCCCAAAACTACATCATTTTTTATATCTTTTGCTATGATGAAATCGGTGGGAATTCTGATATTTCCCTTTTCAATAAAGACATTGGTTATTTTAAAATTGATACTTAGCCTTTCACCCGTTATTGAGCTAAGGCGTTCAGTAGTTTTTTCGAAATATTTTGTGGGGACCAGACCTTCCCTAATACAGTTTGAATCTGCACCTGAATCAAAGAGTGCAATGGTGTCAAAAACAAAGCGTCTAGAGAGAGAGCGAAAGAGTTTAGACATGATTACATAAAATCTGATATCATGTCTAAACTCTTTCGCTCTCTCTCTAGACGCCTTTCCTTTTCTTCACTGTCCTCTTCTTCCTCCTCTCCGATCCATTCTTCTTCCAATCCCCTTACTGAGAAAGTTACCCGTCCTGAGGAACTTTCCCCCAAACACAATATCTTTGAAGAAGAAGTCTGCTTCGAAGATATCAATCAAGCCATTGACAATTGGGAAATACCCAAAATCCCACAAGATGAGTTATATGTCCCTGATGATAACAAGAGAAAATCTGATTATATCATCAAAACCGCTGAAAATAATATTCCTCTAGGACCCGATTCCGGTGAGGAATTCCATCTTCTGACTAAACAATCAGTTAGAGAACATGCCCGCCACTACAGATATCTTCACATAGGGTGTGTCCAAGTTGCAGTCAAACCACTCATCCGAGAAGGTTTGAATGCCTCTATCCTCATGTGTCTTAGAGACATTAGACACAATGACTTCCAAGACTCCTTAATCGGAACAGTTGAAACAAGTCTAGGACATGGTCCAGTTTACTTCAACTGTTTCCCAAACAAGACAGTCAGTCTGTTAGACCTTAACATTCTTGACTCTCTTTTCCTAAGCATTCGAATTCATGGTCTTAACATGAAAGAAGGTTCCATTCCAGCCGCTTTAATCTATAGGATTCAATACAAGGTCATGAACACTTGTAACTCTAGAGTCCTTCTTAAGTCCCAAGATCGTGAAACCACTTTGTTTGTCACAGACATGACAAAGGCCAACGTTATGATCCCAAGGCTCATAAGATGGGATGAAATTGACCTCCCACAATCATGGTCAATTGACCGAGCCATTCCAACGCAACCTAGACAAGCACCTCTTTTACGCGAAGTAAAACAAGATGAATCAGGGAAAGTAGAGATTTTCTTTGATAGACGAAACTCTTTTTCTTCTAGATCTGAAGCAGGAACATCAAATGATTTTGCTTCAGCAAGAAGATCTTTTTCAGTAACTTCCCAATATCAGTTTTCAAAAATGTCGAGACCAGCCAATTCTGAAATACATATTTCCGGATTACAAAATAATTCATGCATTTCTCAAGGAGTTTACCAAGAAGATGATGGTGATGTAGAATTTGAAGTTGAATCTTCTATTCCATCCCATCAATCTCCAACATATTCTTCTTTGAATGGTAAATGAATAACACAGAATTTACTATAAACAGAGAAGCCTTACGTAAAAACCTTAACTCTAAAGAGTATGACCTCCAAAGAGAATGGTATTTACGTACTTATACAGCTTCTCAAATCTCATCATTCAAAGAAAAATATTACAAATTTTTAAATGATGTTAGATTACATATTCCTTTTTTTGAATGGTTTCATGCTTATTCCATAAAAAACAACATTGAGTATCCTTTTAAAAATAAACAAACTTCATTTTCAGCAAATGTTATTTCAACTTGGAAAGTCAAAGATGGGAACTTAGTTAGATCTGAGTTTCCTCCAAAAGGAGCTTTTATTATCTCAAATACGGAAGGACATAATCCTGTTATGGCCTCTCCCTTTAAAACAAAGAATGTGGATGAAGCTGTCGCCCCTAAAGATATTAAAAATCTTATTGAACAATCAAATTATACCAACAAATTTTTACAATGCTTGGGTGACAACCTTTCATCTTCAGGATCTACTTTCTCCTTGAAAAATGTTTCTGAAGCATCAACCTCTAAAAGTATTGAGAAGCCTCTTTTTAAACCTTTCAAAATAAGTAGCAAGGCTAAGCAAAGTCTTAAAACCTCCATTTTAAAACAACAATCCAGTGATTCGGAAGTTATTCAAAAGATTGACCAACTTTTGAACCGTTTTACTACTATCCCTGAAACTCCTACAAACTCAGGTGAATCTACTTCTCGTGTTTAAACACGCTCATCTAAAGCTATTAATGCCCTCGGACTTGAGTCCAATGAATCTTGCTCTGAGCAAAGTGATGATTCTGGCAAATCATCCCTCAAGATCAGCCCCATTTTGACCAACTCCCTAACCAAGTGGAAGGGTTTAACTAAACCCTCTACGTATGGTTATAATCGTGTATCCGCTCCAGATCTAGCTCTCGAAGAAAGAGAACTAGGTTTTGTTAGCTTCAATGCCAATAATGTCTATGAATGGAATATAGATGGCAAAACGGAATATAATATCATGAATATGCTCCAGCATATGACAATGGTAGGCACAGCCTATCAAGTAGCCCATGATACCTCTGAAGAAGCTATAGCCAATGTTATTGTTTCGGGGTTTAGTGGCCAACTGAAGGGATGGTGGGATAACTACCTTTCCGATAACGAAAAACACTCAATCTTTTCTGTCATAAAAGTCAACGACCAGAACGAACCCATCATTGGTGACGACGGGGAACCTATCCCCGATGTTGTCAATACCTTAATTTTTACCATAGCAAGCCACTTCATTGGTGATCCATCTCTTTGGAAAGACCGTTCTGCTGAGCTGCTTTCCAATCTCAGATGCAAAACTTTGTCCGACTTTCGATGGTATAAAGACACCTTTCTTACTAGGGTTTATACCAGAGAAGACAGTCAACAACCTTTCTGGAAAGAAAAATTCCTTGCTGGACTCCCCAAATCCCTTGGAGATAAAGTAAGGGACAAAATTCGTAGCTTAACCCCTGACGGAATAATACCATATGATGAGTTAAGTTATGGCCAACTCATTTCTTTTATCCAAAAGGTTGCCCTAAAGATTTGTCAAGATGATAAAATTCAAAGGCAACTTGCTCGTGAGAAAACTCAAAATCGTATCGATTTGGGAACTTTCTGTGAACAATTTGGTCTTCCTACTTGTCATCCGAGGAAATCTAAAAGACCTTCCAACCGAAAAGTTTTTAAATCTAACCCTGAAAAGAATTTTAGAAGATTCAAAAAGGGTTTTCAAAAACCTAAAAATGAAACAGGTTTCCAAAAGAATTTTCAAAAGTATCCCCAGAAAAACCCCATTATTTGTTACACATGTAAAAAACCAGGACATGTTAGCAAATATTGTCGGTTAAAAGGAAAGATTAATAATCTGAACCTTGATCCTCAGATTGAGGAACAGATTAATAATCTTATGATTGAGAGTTCAGATGATAACTCTGGACCAGAATCTTCTGATGATAATATCAACAATATCGAAGTTGATGATGTTGAGTCATCCTCAGATTCAGATATCAAGCAAATTAATGTTTTATCCAAAGATCAAGATCTCTTATTTGATGCTATCGAGGCTATTGACAATCCAGAACAAAAGAAAGACTTTCTTTTGAAACTAAAAAGATCTTTACAAAAGGAGAAAAAACCCAAAAATTTGGTCCTTAACAATAAATATGATGTCAAACCTATTTTCAAAAAATTAGAAAAACAAGTTATTCGTCCCATAACCATTCAGGACCTCCAAACTGAGGTTAACAATCTTAAGAGAGAAATCCAGGAAATCAAAAGAAACCAAAACGATCATCATCTTATTCTCTCGCAATTAGTACAAGAAGAAGAATCTGGTGATGAGGATCTTGGTTCTCTTTTAAACCAAACTGAGTGCTCTAAGGAACAAGAAAATAAAATTTCTAACGACAATGAGGTAAAACAAATTTTGAGAATAATAAATTTATTCTCCTTCATGAAGCATCATGTTAATGTCCGAATTGTCGTTAAAGATTTTGTTTTTGACACCATTGCACTCTTTGATTCAGGTGCAGATTCAAACTGTATTAGGGAAGGTCTGGTCCCCACAAAATATTTCGAAAAAACTACTGAACGCCTTAGCTCAATAACGGGTGAAAGGCTAAGTATCAATTTTAAAATAACCAATGTCTTTATTAAAAAATGATGTAGTTTTGGGGACACCTTTCATAAATCTATTGTTTCCATACCTGGCAGATTTTCCTGGACTTACCTCTTTTGTAGGAGGACAAGTAACTTTCTTTGAGTTTCTAGACTCACCAAAGCAAAGATCTCTAAACCTAATTGAATCCAAAACCAAACAGATTTGTTTTCTAAAAGAAGAAATCTCTTTCAAAACCCTTGAATCACAGCTTTCGCAACCAAAGATTCAAGAAAAAATAAAAAATCTTTCAAATCAAATTGAAAAATCTATTTGTTCTGATTTTCCTCATGCCTTCTGGGATAGGAAAGAACACATAGTTGATCTTCCATATGAAAAGGATTTCAAAGAATCAAAAATCCCTACAAAAGCCCGTCCCATTCAAATGAATGAGCAGCTTTTGCAGCATTGTCAACAAGAAATTAAAGATCTCTTGGATAAAAGATTAATCCGTCCTAGCAAAAGTCCTTGGTCTTGCTCTGCTTTTTATGTTAATAAACAAGCTGAAATAGAAAGAGAAACTCCCAGGCTTGTTATCAATTACAAACCTTTGAATCAAGCTTTACAGTGGATTCGTTACCCCATCCCAAACAAAAAGGATTTGCTTAATAGATTAAACTCAGCAAATATTTTTTCAAAATTTGATATGAAGTCGGGCTTTTGGCAAATCCAAATCACCGAATCAGACCGATATAAAACAGCTTTTACAGTTCCATTCGGGCAATATGAATGGAATGTAATGCCTTTTGGTCTGAAAAATGCCCCTTCTGAATTTCAGAAGATCATGAATGATATTTTCAATCCATACTCAAACTTTGCAATCGTTTATATTGATGATGTCTTAATTTTTTCCCAGACTCTGGATAAACATTTCAAACATGTTAAAACTTTTATGTACATCATCCAAAAAAATGGACTTGCTGTTTCTAAACCAAAAATTTTTCTTTTTCAAACAAAAATCCGATTTCTTGGTCACATTATTTTCCAAGGAACAATAACTCCTATTGAAAGATCAATTTTATTTGCAGAAAAGTTTCCAGATTATATCCTTGATAAACCTCGGCTCCAGAGGTTCCTAGGATATCTCAATTATGTTTCAGATTTCATCCTGAATCTGAACAATCTCCTTAAGCCCCTCCATGATAGGCTTAAGAAAAATCCCCTACCTTGGACAGACAAACATTCGGATATTATCCGATTTCTTAAAACCAAAGTCCGCAATCTTCCATGTCTTTACCTGCCCATTCCTCATGCATTCAAAATAGTAGAAACTGATGCATCAGATTTAGGATATGGTGGTATTTTAAAACAAAAACTGCATGATAAATAATGTATCATTGCATTTACATCCAAACACTGGAATTCTACTCAACAAAAATATTCCACAATCAAAAAAGAAATTTTAGCCATTGTCTTATGCATCACAAAATTTCAATCCGACTTACTCAATCAAAAATTTTTAGTCCGAGTTGATTGCAAATCAGCCAAAGATGTTTTACAAAATGATGTAAAAAATCTTGCATCAAAACAAATTTTTGCCAGATGGCAAGCAATTTTAAGTGTCTTTGATTTTAACATTGAGCATATCAAGGGTAACTCAAACTCTCTCCCTGACTTTCTCACACGTGAATATTTGCAGGGAGATAACCAAGGAAAAGATGCCTAAAAAGGCAACATTAGCCTCGGTAAGAGGCAGAGGTATTCGCCTAGCCCTTCCTGGGCCAACTAAGAGATCTGGGTCAAGTACCCCAACTGGGTCATCTACCCAACAACCTTCCCCTATAACCCAAGAGCCGACTGGGTCATCTACTCATATCACAAAAAATGTAGTTGAGTCATCTACTCAACCCCCAAGTAGTCAAACAGCCAAACAAACAAAGGCAGATTATGCCTTCCCAATCCAAACTGGCCTTACAAGATGCAGGCCTTACAATACTCCATAAAAAATCCTGGGCTGACATATGTGACAGCTCAGATGAAGATGAAATAGACCTTACCAAACTTATCTCACAGATGGCAACTCAAAAAACCATTTGCAATGATCCAAAAGGAAAAACAATTGCCCAAACCATGCCACCTCAATCAAACCCAACCCAGCCTGTTAAGACTCAATTAAAACAACCAACCACATACATTTCAAAAAACAAGTTCTCATCTGTCCTTCTAATGGAACCTGAGTTTTGGGAAAAATCACCTTTTAAAGTTATTCCTAAAGTCTTTCCACCAGGATTCCATTTTAGACCAACAGTCTTGAACAAAACCAGACAGTTTTATGAATTCATATTAGTGGATTCAGATTCAGTCTCAATAAAACATTACAAAGATCCTAAAGATGTCACCAACATAACTCATTCAACCATTCAAATTCTAAAAGTACTCACCCCTAATCAATTTGGTAAAAACCCAAACAATACAAAAAAATTCTCTAATCCTTATGACCCGATAGGATATTCTTATTGGGATTATGTGGATGCCTGGACAAGAGTATTTTGGTTACAAAATAATCAAAATAGACATTCTTGGCTCATTTATTTCAAGAAAAATACCAATTATCAATTCCCAAATTGGTTCTCCCAATGGTGGGATTACTTTGGTCCTCTACCAGAAATCTTGCCCCCACCTGCCGATGAGGGGTTCAAAATTTTCACCAAAAAATTTGACCAACAGGAAACAAGCATTCCTGCGGATCTTCAATTTTTCTCTGTTTTCTCCCTGGCCTGGGTATTCTCATGGCAGTACAGGTACGGCAAACAAGAACATCCAAAAGCACCACCTATGCTTCAAAGGAATGCCTTTGTAAAATGGTGGTCTCAATTTGATGCCGCCATGGCTCATCCAGAAAAAGTTCGAAATTGGTTCAAAGAGCACCCCAAGTTCACCAAACCATTCGACCATGAAGAAACAGTATTCCTCAACCAGAAAGCCCAAATTGCAGCAGCCCTTGCAGGGGCCCAATCAAAAGAAACCTTAGCAAGACATCTTCAACAAATCATGCAGATGATCGATGAAGACAAAAAACACAAAGATGATCCTACTCCCTCAGAAGAATCATCAAGTGGTTACAATCAAAATGAAGACGATTGCTTTGGAATCAATCTAGGAGAAGATTAGATCTTAAGCCAAATTTGCAAAAAAAAAAAAGATAGTTATATAAAAGTAGAGTTCCAAATGATAGTTATATAATCAAGATCTAGACTTGACCTGCGAAGCAAAGGTGAGCTAGAATATGTATATATACAACCCCAAAAATAAATCAACAGATAAATATAAATCCTGTTTCTCCAAGTCAACCTCTAAGAGGGGGCAAAATGGAGAATCTATACACATATATAAACATAAACCAAATACAAACACCAAGTCTCAAGATAGTTCTTCGCTTCCAAGAGTCTCCAGAATGCTCAGTGCGGAGCGTTGCATCCTGCATCTGAAAAATAATAGAAATATGTATGGAATGAAGAACGGGGGCTCCCAACATGGTAAAGTTGCCCGTATAGTTAATATAAATGGTCCTGGAAAAGCCAGAGGCATTCCTAGAACTTCGATGTAACACCCTAATTACCCTAACCCTTACCTCTAGCCGTAAAGCAAAGGTTAATCAAATGTTACGACATTCCTAAGGCTTATACATACATACATACAAACATACATATATATATATATATATATATATATATATATATATATATATATAGAAGGAAATAATATATCCTAGAAGCCCGATGAAGGATTAAGCTCAAAACAGAATTATAAAAGCGCGAAATGTTCACACGAAGCTATCGCACAAGACACAAGGTATGGATGCAAGAGAATAGAACATATATAGATATAATATTATAATAAATCATAACAAACTAGCCGTAGCTTGCGGAGTTTAAGCCGATTAGTTACAAATAGAGAAATACAAAATTTTTGAATTAAAACATCTTATACAACTTATCTCTCGAGTAAGCCTCTAAGGCCATAAAGATAAAAATACAAAGAGATGTGAGAGTAATTACAACAAGTAAAACAGAAATAAACTAAGGAAGAACCATACTCTGATCTGTCACCATATCTGCAATTTCACCAAGGTGAATTATAACCTGCATCTAAAAAACAACAACAAAGTATGGAATGAGAACCGGAGGTTCTCAGTATGGTAACAGTGCCCAATATGTGAGATGTAAGGCCCCAGGACGCCGAAGGCAATCCTATAACTTCACATCGCATACGGATATTCAAGCCTTAACAAAATTAAATAAATAAAGAACTTAAACCATAAACAGGGTTATCTAAACTTAGGAGAATTCTAGCTAATACTAATCACACCGCTGTATCCCACAGCCTTCGCCTCCCTAACCTCCGTGCGATCCCATCGCCACTGCCTACCTAACCTCCTTAGCACTGGTCAACCACAAATAATGCACACAAGGAAAATCACAAGTAGTATTCATATATATATACAAGTAATTAAAGAAGCAAGTAGGCATGTTATATAATTAGGAAAACTCAAGTAAACAAAGTAAGCAAGCATATAGAAGATGCATATGATGAATGCCTATTCTATTGGCTCGTGATATCACTAGTCGGTCTGTGAATGCCAACCCGACACATCCTCCCAGATGTCGCCTTTTCTGCCACGCCAGGGATATAGTGCCCTGCGCACTCATGCAGCAGCTCTTCTGCTATGCCAGAGATATAGTGCCCTGCACACTCATGTAGTAGGGAGTCTACTACGCTGGGGATATAGGCCCCGCACACTTCCTGCAACAGAGAAGGAAATAACCATAACGAATCATGCAGCAGAACAATCTACCACACCAGGGATATAGGCCCTGCACACTCTCAACAACACTAGCCATGCAGCAGAGAAATCTACTACGCCAGGGATATAGGCCCCGCACACTCTCAACAACATATTTTCATGTAGCAGAGAAATCTGTTACGCCGGGGATATAGGCCCCACACACTCTCATATAATCCAACAAGTCCATCAACCTCAAATCATCACCAGACATTATCATTTCTCATCTCAAATCACTTTCAACAACATCTACTCATGCAGCAGAGAAATCTGCTACGACAGGGGTATAGGCCCTGCACATTTTCGTTTCATATCCACCAAGCCCATAATAACCATCATCAGTTCTTAATTCCATCTCAAACTCATTGGTTCATTAACTTCTCAAATTTGTTGTCAGCAATCACCATATTCACAACTCTTCCTTCTTTCTCAACTAATTCATCTTCCATACACCAGAAACCTAAACCTCCGTTTGCTAACTTTTCAAAGAAAAACCCAAATTAAACCTCCTAGGACCTTTCCCCATATTCTAATACTCGAAAATAAACCGAAGAGTCTTAAAATAGTGTCACAGAAGCTTACAAGCTTGTTGGGAAGGTGAAACAGTTGAAAACAAAGTTTAAGTTTGAGAAACCGGGTGTATGCGTACGCACAGGGGTGTGCGTGTGCATGTCTAATAGAGTTTCAAAACGTGTGCGTACGCATAGGGGTGTGCGTACGCACAGGTACCAAATTTTGCAATTCTGTTTGCTCACACAAGGCGTGTGAGCACCCCCAACAGACTGACCTTCCCAACGTGTGTGTGCGCATAGGGCTGTGCATATGCACAGGTTGTAAATCCTCATTAAATATGTGCGTGCACCAGCTGTGCTAGCGCTCAAAACAGGAAGCCTTCCTCTACGTGTGCGTACACACAGGTCTATGCATGCACACAGGTTTAAAAATTTTGCAGGGTTGTGCCTGCGCACATATCAGAAATCACAAAATTCTGTAACTCTACAGAATTTCAGATTTTGATACCAAACTTTGAATGATGATAACTTCCTCTACAAAATTCCAAATTTTACAAAATTTATATCGATTCAAAGAGTTTTCAATAAACTGTAATTCTAAACTAATTTCAACAAATTTTGAAAACCGAGGCAAAAGTTATGATCAAACAAAGTTCACCAAAAACCAACTTTTACCAAAACTTACAAAACCTCAACTTTACCAAAAGTTCTAATTCAAAACCAAACCAATCACAACCCAACAATACCAGACAACATGAAAGCCCATACCCTTCCTTTTCCAACTCAACCCTCCATAATATCCCAATTACACTACTCAATACCATCAAATTCCTTAATCATCAACATCCAAAACCATCATAAATAATCTTTAACCAACAACAAACATCAACAACCACTTCAAATCCTCTTCACTTAACCTCAACATTATCCATCATTATCCATATTCATATTACCACACTCAACATACACGCTCACCAACATCAACCAATATCACAATTTATAATTAACACTAACAACATCAATATTCATCATCAATTATCAACAATACCAACATCTCCCAACAACATAACACATCAACAATAATCCACCAACCTTAACATCAACCACAAGATTCAATATCCAAAAATCATTATCAGCATACATCATCACACATCATAATCATCAATATCCTTTATCACCTTAACTTATTACCTGAAATTCTCATAATCCTCATTATTCACCAATATAACTAACCACCAAAAATACTCATCAATACCAATAATCCCCAACAATCATCATTAACCACACTAATCCCATATAACCAACAATTACATCAATTCATATAATTATTCATACACCAATATCATTCAATCCTATCTTAGGGTCAACTAGCCTAAATGTATAGAAACATTACACATTACATAAAAGAAACCAAAACCATACCTTGACCGATCCCCAAACGCATCAAATCACCAAAACAAAGCCACCAAGCTTGATCCAAGGCCTCAACCAACTCCAACAAACACCAAAGCTCAAACTAACAACATATATATCACCAAAATCAAAATCTAAAATACACAAAACAACAAAACATAAGGGTTTAGTGAAACCTTACCTTATCCAATGAGATTAGAGGTAAAATCCAACAATTATCCCCTACTAGAGATCACTTAAACAAGCAAAATCACAAAATCTTCTAAAGAACCAAATCCCAAAAAGAAAGAAAATTAGGGCTAGAAACTGGAGCGTGGAAAGAGAGATCTTACCATATTTCTTTAAATATAAAGGAAGAGCTCGTCAAGAGCTTCGTGTGGCTGCAAACAGCTCGTCAATCGGAGTCTCGTAGCTCAAGTTATGACTCCCAGAAGGTGGAGGTGAATAGTAACAATGGGTTTCACCCCCCCCCACCACCACCTATCCGAGTTCTCTCTCTCTCTCTTCCCTTCAAAATGAGTTTGAAACTCATTAATTACACATATATATGTTGGACCTTGGACCCGGTTTGGAACCGGTCCAACCAGTTAGCATTTTTTGTCCGTTTGGCCCACGTTGGGCCAAAACCTTTAAGATTAGTAGGGATGTCAATGGGACAGTGCGAGGGCGGGGGATGCCTCCCTGCTCCCCATCCCCGCCCCCAGATTTACTCCCCGTCCCTGCCCCTGTTCCTCGGTTTTCAATTCTAAATTATTTTTCTCCTCTTAAAATAATAAATCCATCTTCAAAATCTTATTTTCCCAAAATAAGCAGTACTGGACAAACTAGAGCTGGTACTGCTAGCTTAAGTGCCAGTACGCAATTTCACAAAAACTTTTCGAAAGAAATATATTTTCCAACTTAGAAAAATTCACTGAAACCAAATTTCTCATTTATATTTTCAAATTAAAACTTCTAAATTTTGAATCTATTCTGGGCACTAAAATTATTATTTTATCAAAATGATTTTACATGAAAAACCCCGGTTCTTACATTTGACACTCAAATTAATCTTAAAATTTATTCTAAACCAATAATATCGGTAATCTAACTAAAGAAATCCAACCCTATTCTAACACTGCACCTTCTGCCAACTCTAAACTTCCAAATCACTGGTGGAACAACCCTCCTTCACTCCTCCGTCAAGAGAAGGTCTCTCAGAAGCATACCCATACAATTCAAGCAAGGAAAGCACAGATAAAGGTACAATTACAACAAGTAAAATAGGTAGTAGATAAGCAGAGTTAAGCAATTAAGTAAACCAAAATAATACACACTCAATCAAAACATACAAATGCACATAATATATGCCTAGGCTATGGCCGACGAGTTTCATTTGTCGGTTATAAAGCCAAATCCAATATATCCGGTAGCTAACCCTGGACAGAACACCAAATACAGAGCAAGTGGGACAACGTTGTAACCCTTGCATCTTACTCGTGTATCCAAAGCAGGGGACTACTTCACCCTTGCCTCTTACCCAGGTGGTGTTACAGTTCTCAACCCGGAGTAAGCAGCGACAAAACTCAACCCTTGCATTTTACTCGAAGTCTCGAACTCTTATCCGGAGCAAATGGATAACATCATTGCATCTTACCCGACTTATTGACTCTTACTCAGAGCAAGTAGATAACACCACTGCATCTTACTCGGAGTCATATTCAAAATTCATTCTCATTATCATTATAATTTTTTCATATTCATTCAAAATCATAATCAAACTCGGTTCTTAACATTCCTCTTCCTCATAGCCAACCTCAATCATATATCATACAACTTCATCACTGATCCAGAGCGAGTGGACAACGCCACCACCTCTTACCCGGTCAGACATATCTCATTATCATTACAATTCATTCATATTCATTCAACAATTAGACTTAAAAATTAATTCTCATCATCCTTCATTCCTTATTATTAGACCTCCCATTTTGTTCATCAACAATTCATACCCAAAACACAATTCATTATTTTCTAAATAAAGCAAACTCAAAATGTAATCTTTTTCTTAATAACTCAAAATCAAATTATATAATCCTTAAAAATCCAAATCTTTCTAAATAACTACTTCAAACGAAGCATCCAATTTTCATAAAAATTTTGGCAACATCTCCTCTGAAACTTGGACTTTTGCAACCCCTCAAGGGTCCCAACCACCAAACTAAACACCTCTCGGTCATTCAAATCATTTCCAGTATCAAATTATTTCAAAATCAAACGAATTTCAATATTAAATATTCTCCAAAAACCAACCAACTCCAATAGCAAACCGTTTACAAAATCAAACCAGACATCTATTAACCAATCCATTCAATCAATTTCACAAATCCAACATCAACTCTTAATACATCAACAATCATCGTTATTTTATACTCGCCAAAGTCATAATGCAACACATACAAATTCATTCATCCTTTTATACACACATCATATACCATATACCCAATCCATCAATAATTCATTCAGTTCATTCCTATCTTAAGGTATTCTAGCCTAAGTTTTAATGTGACATTAAACATTAACTACGAGAAACCAAAACCATAACTTGGCCAATAACTCGCTAAGCATAGAACACCTCAATTATCTACCATTTCTCAAGCTCCAAAGCTCCAACTCCTCACCAATTGAATATTCAGCTCCTAGAATTCAATTCCAAGCTTCCAATATCCACCAATTTAACTCCAACTCAATAAGATACACAATCTAATTCATACAATATCACAATGATTAATATTGAGCTCACTAAATCATCAATTCACAAGGATTAGGTTTTCTTTACCATTACTCACGAGTTAAATGGACAAAATACAGTGATTATGCACCGCTAGAGTATCCTTAAACTATCAAAATCACAAAATCTCTCAATTACCAAAACCTAAATCACGAACTGAAAAGGAGAGAAATGGGTGAGAAAACATGATTCCCTTACCAAATTTTTCAGTGAGTTTTGTAAAGAATTCTGAGACGAATACATGGCCACTGACAACTCATCAATCGGAGCTCCGAATTGAAAGTTATAGACGATTGAATTTTTTGAGGTGATGTTAGGGCTTTAACGTGATTTTCTCTCTTCTTCAGCACATTCCACGGGTGAAATAAAGAAGAAGGCTTCATATGGGTGTCTTATAGGTTGAGCTTTGGGCCCGGTTTGGGTCCAGTTTAACTGGTTGGGCTCATTGGCCCGTTTTTAGACAAAAATCTTTAAAATTTGTGTCAAAATTCATATTTTAATTATTTTTACTTCATTAAACTATAAAATTTAATTTTCTAATTTTATTTGAATAATAATTAATTTATTGGCTAATTATTCATTAATTACCCGAGGTTTACATCCTACCCCCTAACAAAAATTTTTGCCCTCGAAAATTTGCTCTCAAATCTTCATATACGCTCCCTCAGATTCAACCGACCTCTTACCATTCATTTTGCCATTCTCCAACATCAATTTAACACCCTATTCCCAATTGAAGCCTAAGTCATACCCATTTGTTTCACTCTTAGCTTCGTGTAGCTCTTTCTCAATTACTACAAACTTCCTTACCCTTCAAGAGTTCTTAAATATCAATCCCATCTTGACTATGTCAAACACCAACCAATTCCTCAATCTCTTAATCTGAGTTAATCCATTATAACTAAACTATACACTCACACTTTCCATTCCTCGATCCTACGTTAGTCCTCAAAACCATCCCATATCCCAAGTATCCTTTCTCTCGTCGCTACTACCCTAAAGCCATCAAAATCACCGTGCTTCCACAGTGCCACTCTGATTTTAAACCACTATGAAATCAAATCTTCACTCACTTCCACCAAAACATTTCCTTGAATCTTTTTACCTCTCTAGCTAAACGCCATTGATCTTTACTGTAGCTGCACGAGTTCAAATCCCTTGGTTGTCTCCACCACCAAGTCTATTATCGCCTCCTTTATCATTCATAGTTTGTTCGCTCCATCCCTTTAGCAATAGCTCACACAGCAGCAATCATATTCTCTAGAGCATCTTTAAAATCATTTGTATAACCTCGCTCGCGTTCATGAGACGCCCTTTCGGTCTTGTCCACACCGAACAATTGATACTAAGGTGATCATCCTTAACATCTCAACTATAGTACTTCAATTCTCCGAAAGTATGCTCATGAACATCTATGCTATATATGTCAAGCAGACATCCTAAATAGCATATACACACACCCAAAATGAACTGCTCTCATACCATAATGTACCACACTACCACATAGAACTTTACACCTAGGATGTAAAATAGAGGTGGCGAGGCGCTACGACCTCTAAAAGTAAACAATATATATATATATATGTAGGGAGTACGACGAAAATAAAATTAAAGGTATAACACTTACGAGAAATAGAAAATATAGAAAGCTTATATAGGAAACCAAAAGAGAGATATATAAAAGTAGAGTTCCAAATGATAGTTATATAATCAAGATCTAGACTTGACTTGCGAAACAAAGGTTGGCTAGAATATGTATATACACAACCCCAAAAATAAACCAATAGATAAATATAAATCTTGTTTCTCCAAGTCAACCTCTAAGAGGGACAAAACATGATATATACAAGATGGAGAATCTATACACATATATAAACATAAACTAAATACAAACACCAAGTCCTAAGATAGTTCTTTGCTTCCAAGAATCTCCAAAATGCTCAGTGTGGTGCCTCGCATCCTGCATCTAAAAAACAACAAAAATATGTATGGAATGAGAACTAAGGGTTCTCAGCATGGTAAAGGTGCCCACATAGTTAATATAAAAGGTCCCGGAAAAGCCAGAGGCATTCCTAAAACTTCGACACTCAGATTAATCTTAAATTTTATTCTAAACCAATAATATCGGTAATCTAACTAAAGGATTCCAACCCTATTCTAACTCTGCAGCTTCTGTCAACTCTAAACTTCCAAATCACCAATAGAACAATCCTCTTTCATTCCTCCACCAAGAGAGGGTCTTTCAGAAGCATACACATACAATTCAAGCAAGGAAAACACAAATAGGGGTACAATTACAATAAGTAGAACAAGTAGCAGATAAGCAAAGTTAAGCAATTAAGTAAACCAAAACAATACACACTCAATCAAAACATACAAATGCTCATTATGTATGCTTGTTCTATGGCCAATAAGTCTCTTCTGTTGGTTATAAAGCCAAACCCGACATGTCGAGTAGCTAACTTTGCACAGAACACCAAACATAGAGCAAGTGGGACAACGCCACAACCCTTGCATCTTACCCGTGTACCCAGAACAGGGGACTACTTCACCCTTGCCTCTTACTCAGGTGAGGTTACAATTCTCAACACGGAGCAAACAGCGACAGAACTCAACCCTTGAATCTTACCCGAAGTCTCAAACTCTTACCCAGAGCAAGTGGATAACACCAGTGCATCTTACCCGGCTTATTGACTCTTATCCGGAGCAAGTTGAAAACACCACTACATCTTACCCGGAGTCACATTCAGAAATTCATTCTCATTATCCTTATAATTTATTCATATTCATTCAAATTCATAATCAAACTCAGTTCTTAATCTTCCTCTTCCTCAGAGCCTACCTTATCCTCAATCATATATCATACAACTTCATCACTAACCCGTAGCGAATGGACAACGTCACCGCCTCTTACCCGGTCACACATCTCATTATCATTATAATTCATTCATATTCATTCAATAATTAGACGTAAAAATCAATTATCATCATCCTTCATTCTTTATTATCACACCTCCCATTCCTTCATCAACATTTCATTCTCAAAACATAATACATTCTTTTCTAAATAAAGCAAAATCAAAATGTAATCCTTCTCTAAATAACTAAAAATCAAATTATAAAATCCTTAAAAATCCAAATTTTTCTAAATAACCACTTCAAACAAAGCTTTCAATTATCATAAAAATTTTGGCAGCATTGATGAATCCATATTTGATGATAAATTTTGGATTAATTTGACTGGATTTCAACATATAAACCCACATTTGTTCATGTAAATAGCATGCTTTTGTGTTTTCTCTCTAAATTGTGCCTAATTGTGAAAACTTGCTATTTTGAGCTTAATTTAATCAATTTTATTCCACGTTCATTCCATTTGATGCCTTGACGATTTTGATGAGTGATTTCAGGTGTAGTAGGTTGGAATGGCTTGATAAGAGTGGAAGAAAAGCATGCAATTTGGGAAAACATGAAAAAAACAAAGGAGAAAAGCATTTCAGAGTGTGTCCACGCACACTTTTTGTGCCTACGCACAAGGGTCAAAATTAGCACCTGTGCCCACGCACAGCCCTGTGCACACGCACAGAATATCTGTTGGAAGTTCTATGATTGCCTTCGTCTTTCCCAGGAAACTTCTGGATTAGCAAAGATCCTTAGCTCTCGGGACTTTATTTTGGTTTTATGTACTTACTTAGATACTTATTATCACCACTATATACATATATACTATTTTGACTCCTCTTAGAGGTTGTTTTGGAGAACAGGTTCTGTAACTTGTCTTTTGGGTTCCTTACTTTATATATATATACATATGCTCGGATTGGTTATCTTTGCAAACCGGTTCTTGAGTTTTGATCCGTATTTTTGGAACTCTCTTATTTATATACTCGTGTTAGCTTATCCTTTATCCGTTTCTTTTTGTTATCGATCGGAGTGTCGCACTTTTCAACTTAACGATTTTGTTTTATCTCTTTTTCTTCAAAGGCTCCTAGTTATAAACATTTTTCATACTACTAGATATACTAAACTTTATTTTTAGAGGTCATAATACCTCGCCACTTCTGTTTTATGACTTAAGCATAAGGCTTTGTATGGTAGGGTGTTACATTGTGGTATTAAAGCAGTTCATTCCTGTAGAGCTTGAGGGACGGACTGACTATGCTTCTGTGCATTCTCTGTATGTGTGTATGTGTGCTTATATGCTAATAGGATATGTAACTGATATAACTAGCATAAAATTCAGGGGCATGCATTTAGGACTTTGATGCACAAGACTTCCGATATTGAGACTTATCAACTTGATATCGATTATTTGGTGTGTATAGGAACCAGATGGCAACTCGTGGACACAGTCAAGGCCATGGAAGAGGTCATACTAGTACTTAGGGACCGATTACCAACCCAAATAACCTGGTAAATTTTATGGCAGCTTTGGAGAACATGGCTGCTACTATGCAGGCCACTGCAGAGGCTCAGGGCCCGATGACATTGGCAACCTTCTTAAAGGTTAATCCACCTAAGTTCAAGGGAACCACCAATCCGACTGAAGTCGATACCTGTTTTTAGGCTATGGAGTGAGTACTGCAAGCGTATTTGGTACCTGAAAAGCAATGTGTTGAATTTGCTACCTATCTGCTCACTGGGGAAGCATCGCATTGGTGGCAAGGAGTCTGACGTCTCCTGCAGCAGGGTGATAACCCTATCACCGGGATGCCTTCCAGGTGGAATTTTATAAAAAGTACTTTCCAAATTCTTCCAGGACGGCCGAGGAACTTGAGTTACTGCAGTTGAAACAGGGTGCTATGTTCGTATCTAAGTATACCGATAAGTTTGAGGAGCTATTCAAGTTTTCCCGCATGTGTCAGGGAGCTTCGGGGGACTTCGAGGAATGGAAGTACATTAAGTATGAAGGAGGGCTTCAGAGCGATATTTTTAGTTCAGTGGGACCAATGGAGATCAAAATTTTCTCAGAGTTGGTGAATAAGAGCAGGGTTTTTGAAGAGTGATTGAGAAAGGCGGCTGCAGAGAAAAGAGGTCATAAGGGACCTTTTCAACAGAACCGAGAAGGGAACTTTGCTCCTAGAGGTTAGACTTTCAAGCGGGGAGGCTTTACACCATGGCAGACTCAGGGTCAGAACAATTTCAGAAAGCCCAACAACAACAACTCCTAGGGAAAAAGATTTGGGAAGCAGCCTCAGAACGAGCAAGCTTGTGCCAGGTACGGAAGTTACCATCCCGGAGTCCCGTACAAGGCCGGATGGGGCTTGTGCTATTCTTGTGGTAAGGCGGGGCATAAAGCCTCAAACTGTCCGGAGAAGCAGAAGCAAGGTGCCGGGAGAGCATAACAGCCTAGTCGGGTGTTCACCACCTTAGCTGTAGGTGCCGAGGGGTCCGATACACTTATCTGAGGTAAATGTGAAATGGCTGGTCAAATTTTAAATGCTTTATTTGATTCAGAAGCAACACATTCATTCATTGTATTAGAAAAAGCTAGTGAGTTAGGATTGAAGATTGTGGTTTTGGGCTATGATCTTAAGGTGTATAATGCCACCCATGAAGCAATGGTGACTAGGTTAGGATGTCCGTAAGTTTCATTTAGGGTTAAACAACGTGGTTTTGTTCATGATTTGATTTGCTTGCCGATGACTGGTCTTGATCTTATCTTGGGGGTTGGACTGGTAGTCTAAGAATCATGTCTTGTTAAACTATTTTGAAAAATCATTGTATTTCACGCCTGGGGGTCGGAAGAACCAGTTGACTGAATGGTTTTCATTTAAACTACGCGGTAGTAAACTGTTAGGGACAGGAGTGTCAGGGCGTTATACTGTTAGCTGCGAGTGTGTCGAGTGAGGAACAAAGTTTAGAGAAACTTCCAGTTGTTTGTGAATTTCCTGAAATGTTTCCAGATGACATTTAGGAATTCCCTCCTAGCCGAGAGGTTGAATTTGTAATTGAGTTGGTATCCGGAACGGGACCAATTTTGATTTCCCCTTACAGAATGTCGCCTTTAGAAATGGCTGAACTCAAGGCTCAATTGGAAAACTTAATGAGTAAACGCTTTATCCACCCTAGTGTTTTTTCGTGGGGAGCACCAGTGCTACTGGTAAAGAAGAAAGATGGGAGTATGCGGCTCTGTGTAGATTACAGGCAACTGAATAAGGTCACAATAAAGAATACGTACCCGTTGCCGAGGATTGACGATCTCATAGATCAGTTACAAGGAGCCGGAGTTTTCTCTAAGATTGATTTGCAATCCGGCTATTACCAAATAAGAGTTAGAGATGAAGATATCCCTAATAAATACCCCTGCGGTGTAATGTCTTTTGGGCTGACGAATTCCCCTGCGATGTTCATGGATTATATGAACAGAATCTTCCACCTATTTTTGGATAAGTTCGTTGTCATCTTTATTGGCGATATGCCAATTTATTCTAAGACTGAAGAAAAAGATGCGTGTTGTAGATACTAAAGGAAAGGAAACTCTATACGAAACTATCCAAATGTGAATTCTGGAAAGACGAGGTGAAGTTTTTGGGCCATGTAGTGGGTAAACAGGGGATAGCAGTAGACCCATCTAAGGTGGAGGCGGTAATGGATTAGGGGCGACCAACCTCAGTAACTGAGATAAGGAGTTTTTTGGGCTTAGCTGGCTACTATCGAAGATTCTTCAAAGGTTTTTTGCAAATAGCTTTGCCACTAACAAAGTTAACCCGCAAGGACGTGCCATTTGTTTGGACTTCTGAGTGTGAGGAGAGCTTTCAAATGTTGAAGCAAAAGTTAACCACCGCGCCTGTGTTGGTGTTACCTGAACCAAAGAATCATTTGAGGCGTACTGTGATGCCTCACTAAAGGGTCTAGGGTGCGTGCTAATGCAGCATCGTAATGTGGTGGCGTAAGCCTCACGGCAGTTGAGACCTCATGAAGTTAATTACCCTACACATGATTTGGAGCTTGCTACGATTGTGTTTGCGCTAAAGGTTTGGAGATATTACCTCTATGGGGTTAAGTTCTGAGTTTTCTCTAATCAAAAGAGCTTGAAATATCTCTTTGATCAGAAAGAGCTTAATATGTGGCAGAGGAGGTAGATGGAGTTACTGAAGGACTACGACTTTGAGTTGAATTACCATCTGAGGAAAGCAAATGTAGTGGCGGATGCGTTAAGTCGGAAGTCGTTGTATACTACTTGGATGATGCTTCGAGAAGAGGAGTTGCTCAAGGCATTCGAGAGTCTGAAGATCGGTGTTCAAGAAGCGTCTGAGACTCTGTGTTTGAGTCGATTACAAATATCAAGTGACTTTAAATCCGAACTCCTAAAGGTTCATCCGAACAATGAAGTGTTACCAAAGGTGTTGCCAGTTGATGAGCGGATATTTTATATGCTTTTTGACATCATTTTCATATAGTTTTTAGTAGTTTTTATTTAGTTTTTATTGAGTTTTTATAGGTTTTAGTGTTAAATTCACATTTTTGGATTCTACTATGTGTTTTTGTTTTTTGGGCAAATTCAAGTATTTTCTGGCTGAGAGGAGCTGGAGCAAAAGTCTGATTCAGAGACAGAGAAAGCATTGCAGACGCTGTCCAAATCTGACCTGCTGATGAGTTCTAATTCACACCCCATTCAAAAATTAGTGAATTAGTTCTTTTGGCAAGCACACCAAAATTATCGCCAAGTAATAACCCACAGTGGAGTGGGATTGTATCCACAGAGATTGGCAAATTCAAGCAGTTTTAATTGGTTGATGAATTAGTCAAGCGGATCAATAAGATTGTGAAGTGCAGAATTGTAAATGACATAAATGTAAATGACTATAATATAAAGAAAAGCAATAAAGTGCAGAAACAGAAATTGTAGAATGTAAAGTGCTGAATCATAAATGACTTGAATGTAAATGGGAGTTGGAAATTGCTGAATGTAAAAAATAAGCTATAAAGAAATGGATAGATAAGAATGGGGAAATTCTTTGAGATTGGGAGATGTTGTCTTTTTCGATCAAATCTAGCTTATATCCTCTTCAATCATGTAACTCATTGACCTCTTGGCAATCATGATTGATTGAGCCCCAATCCCTTAGTGACTTAATCTCTCAGATCTTGATCAATAGCCAATTCCATGGTCTACTTGCTCATGAAGAGAGATATGTTTGGTCTCTGATTATACCACACACCCTTATAGGTCCAGGTAGAGGGAGGATTATATGTCACGTATCCAAACACCAAAACCCAGATTCTACTCAAGTATGAGAAGGGATTTCAAGCATGGTTTCATGTTTCCTTTCCCAAGGTTCCCATGAAACCCAATTGCATTCAATCTCTTTCCCAAGATAATTGAACACTAAGCATTAAGAACAAAATTCCTTCTATTATCAATCCATCAAGTACAACAGAGCTCCCTCTCTCAATGAGAGGGAAGTTAGTACTCATAGCTTAAAAAGTACTCATAAGTGAAGTGTAAAAGTGGATCTAAAACTGACTGCTTAACCCCGTTCTTCAGTACTCCTTGGGGGTATTTATACTACTCCTACTAAAATAAAAGAATTACAAAAGTGAAAAGGAAAATTACATTTTGGAGGGAAAAGAAAACACTCAATAAGCGTGACTTCTCAGCTGGCGTGTGGCTGGCGCTTTACTGGCGTGTCACGTGCCCTACATTTCTAGCTTGGGGTGCCACGCCCAATCCTTCAAGTGGCACGCTCATCTCTCTATCAAACTTGGCGTGCCACGCCTTCGAACTCAAGTGGCACGCCCTTTGCCTTTTTCCTCTTTTCTTTTCCTTTGGAAACTTGAACTGGCATGCCATGCCGAGGGTCTGGCATGCCACACCCTTGCTCTATGCTTGGCTAAGCTTTTCTGAAAAGTTGCACTAGCGTGCCATGCCACGAACTCAAGTGGCACGCCCCAATACTTCTTTGCCCTCTGAATGACACTGGCGTGCCACGCCTGGTTAATCAAGTGGCACGCCTAAGTGAAGAATGGTGAATGGCGTGCCACGCCTTCGATACCAAGTGGCATGCCCCATGTAATTGGCCTCCTTCATCCTCTCTAGAAACTTGTACCAGCGTGCCACGCCTGAAGGCTGGCGTGCCACGCCTTCGATACCAAGTGGCACGCCTAAGTGAGATTGAGAGGTTGGCATGCCACGCCTTCGACTTCAAGTGGCACGCCCAGTTTTTAGTTGCCTTCAGCTCATTCTTTGGATTATTGTACCAGTGTGCCACGCCATGCTACTCAAGTGGCACGCCCATGCATTTATGCACTCTTCAATCTTGGTGTGCCACGCTTGGGTTCTCAAGTGGAACGCCCAAGTGACTTATTGGAGCTGGCGTGCCACGCCTTCGACACCAAGTGGCACGCCATAGTGGAGGTTCTTCTTTAGATGGTGAGTTGGCGTGCCACGCCCCTTTTCTCAAGTGGCACGCCCATAGTAGTTGATGGGTCAGGCATGCCACGCCCAACCTGGCATGCCACGCCCCTTTTGTGTCCTCCGTTTTGCTCTCTGAAATTCTGTACTAGCGTGCCACACCCAATCCCTGGCGTGCCACGCCCATATGCATGCTTGGACTTCTTCTCTGGACTTTAGTACTGGCGTGCCACGCCTAGCTCCTAGCATGCCACGCCAGTGCATCTTTGTGGCGTTTGCTCCAAGTGGCACGCCAGTTTCACATGCCCAGCTTCTTGTTTGTCTTCTACCCATTTTTTATGCCTTTTTCACTTGAAATTCAGCACAACTTATCTCAAAGTAGTGTACCATAATATTCATCAAATAATGCATGAATTGTACTGATCAAATGAGATTTATGCTCTTTTATGGTCTTCTTTATGCAAAAGAGAAGGGTAGATGATGCAAGTCATCACAACACCAAACTTAAGCTTTGCTTGTCCCAAGCAAATCAATGTGAGTAAACCTTTATATCTTGAGGCCTTGGCTTCGAATGATTGCAATACAACTAAGAGTAAAACTAAGTGTCCAACACATGTATGAATGTTTTAATTGTCATGGAAAGCTCTTGGATCCTTGAGGGTTCCTTTAGGTATAGGCTTCAGGGGTCCTTTCTATTGATTGTCACCTTGAAGTAGTAAGGGTTATTTTGCTTTCTTGACCACAACTCTAAGTGTTTTGTCTCAAGACAACCCTTTGATTAGGCTTTCAATTAGCACTCCCAAACCAGTTGGTTTTAGGATACTGGGTGTTGAGACACCCCTAAGAATTTACTTGCCCAGGTCTTTTCTTGACACATCTTCACCACAAGCATCTACTAAGATCTTTAATTATTTTTTAGCTTTTTAATGTTTCTTTTTCTATCCAAGTAGTTGATGCTCAGAGCCTTGGGCCTTTATTGCTTACTACCTCTTGGTTCTATGGATATTCAAGGCACACCCCTTAGTCTTCCTTTTTATACCTTCTAGGACTAGTTGCTCTCCATGACTCATTTTCTTTTTAGTTCATCCAAGGTTCTACACTTAGTTTCTTGTTTCTTAGTTTGTTTGATGATCCCTCTTGGCCTTGGTCTCTCTTATTGTTTTTGCACAACTTACAGTAACTTTTTATGGAGACAAGCTCTACTTTTTTTAAGTTGAAATGAAGACTTGAAATACATGGAATTTTCTTTCTTGTAAAAAAAACTCATAAAGACTTCAAACAGGAATTAAAACTAAGCATAAAACATAAACTATCCTAGCATGATTATTTAAGAAGTAAATAAAGCAAAGGCTTAAACAGAATTCAGAAATTGGAAAGTTTCAACCATGGGACTCAACAACCTTGAGCAGCTTCATCTTTAGTTCATTGGCCCCTTCCCTTTGTCCTTCTTCTTGGAAGGGGATGAGCCACCTTCACCTGGCTTGGAGGAACCTTCTTGAGCCTTGGTATCCATGGGCTTCCAAAATCCTAGCCTCTTTATGTAATTTCTTTCGTCTTCCTTATATTTGGCTAGGATATCCTCTTGTCTTGCACTTAGCTCTTCCATCCCTTACATGAAGGTTGGGTATCCTGGGTTTAGAGCGGCTATAGTATTACACAAGTGATTCAGCTTTGCTTGTGTGTTGATGTCATACTGCCTCCTGGATATGGTCCTGGCACCATAGAGATTTCTGAATTCAGCCAAGTTCCTCTATTGCCACTTGCCTTGCTCAACTATTTTGTCCAGTGCGCTTCGCACCTCTCCCCAATCAAATTGTTCTTGCTGCTCCTTCCTTATATGCTCCCAATTCCCTTGGAGTTGTTGAATATTCTGGTTGACTTGGCTCCATTGTTGTTGCTGAGTCTCCTTGAGTTGATTGACATATTCCCTCAAGTGGTGTAGGTCTCCCTTCATTTGGTGTACATCTCCTTGCAATTGCTCTCAGTTGAATCCCTCTGGAAATTGCTGATATTGGTAGTGTGGTGGTGGTTAAAGTGCCAAGAAGTGAGGTTGCTCTTCTGCCTCTTCCTCTTCTTGTTATTGTTGTGGTTCATGAGCATGAGCTCTTCATTCTCTAGCCTTATTGAGTGGGTGGACAGCCACAACTTTGGCCATCTTTTTGGCAGTTATGAACTTGTCTTGCTTCACAAGCACTTTATCAATGATCTTTTCAACTCCAGCCTCATCACATAGCCTCTGTACAATGCTGGGGAATGCCAACCTTGTCTTGTCACTGGTGCTTTTCAGCACTTTGTTGATGTTGTTGGCGATAATCTCCCCCCATGTTGATGTTTTCTCCTCTCATGATGCTGTAGATGAGCACAGCTCTCTCCTTGGTAACCTCTAAAGTGTTGGATGTGGGGATTAGGGACCTCCTCACAAATTCTAGCCACCCTCTAGCTTGGGAGCTCAATTCTCTTCTCCTCAATTGGTTGGATATCCCATCCTTGACATTTATCCAACACACATTCATCACACAAATTTCATTCAGGATCTCCTCAAACCCAAGTTCTTGCTGCTTCATTCTCTCTTCATAGCTCCGAGTGGAGCTTGTCCTCTTCACCATTAGCATTCTTTCTATGCTAGAGGGGTTGTAGTCAATGGACTTCCCCCTTACAAAGCTAATGTAGCCATAGTGTTGTCCTGGTTGAGGCACTGCGTTGGCATAGAATTCCCTCACCAAGCTTCCTACCACTTTCCTCGATGGGTTGCATAGAAGTGACCAACCCCTATTGTTGATCTCGATGTTGATTTCAATATGCTCATTCCTCCCTAGTTGAAACCCAACTTCTCGAATGATTTTCCTCTCACTCATCCAACCATAAAATTGATTTTGGTTGAATGCGGAGAGGAACTTGTAGTCATTAAAAGAGCTTGAGGATCCAGAGGTTGGTTCCTTTGTTTTTCTTTTCTTTGAGGCTGAGCTTTTTAGTGATGCCATTAGGTTGGGAGAGTGTGCTTGAGGTTGTAAAAAAAATGGGGATTGAAAGAAAGAGAAGGAAAAACAAGGTTTTGCCCTAACACCAAACTTAGGACTTGATTGTCCCAATCAAGAAAAAAAGAAGAAAGTAGGGGATGAGAGATAGTAGAAGATGAAAAGAGAAGCAAAGGTGAGGGGTGTGGGGGTTGTTGAAGTGGGAGAGGAGATGGGGGGTGAAGCTTTTATAATGGGTGAATGGTATGGTTCGAAGGGTGGGAAATAAATAGGGTTAAATGTTTTCCCACTTTGGGGAGTGGCGCCTAGCGTGGGAAGAGGCGCCAACTCTTTTCTCACAGTGTCTTCTGCGTGTGTCGAGTTCTAAAGTGTAAGTACACTTTGACTTCCTTGCTTTGTGAGTTGTTTACCATGTGGGCCCCATCTTCTCTCCTGAAATTGAAACTAAACCCATTAGTAATGACAAAAGACCTCCTTCATATTCCTTCTCATCAAGAATGAATTGGATTGCAACTAATGGGTGTCCCTTGGGACACCAAACTTAATTCTTTGGCATCTTAATAAATTGGTTTCATCATTGTATATTTAATGTGTTCATAAGAGTGAAATACATCAATCTTTTCATTTTCTTTTGATTCCAATTCCTCTAAACTCATTAAACCACATTCATGTTCTTACCCAAAGCGTTAAGTGCTTTCAAATTGGGTGATTTAGGCTGCTATGTGATCCTTGGGGGTGGCCACACCAAACTTAATCTCTGGGTTTACTCTTCAAAATCAAACCATTAATTATTTGTAAGCCTAGATTAAGTGGGTGAGAGGCCACACCAAACTTAGCAATTTAGCTAGTTCTCAGCCCATTCACTCATCATTAGTTGTGTATTCATCAAGTTGTAATTCCCAAATAGAAAGAAATAAGAGAGTGTAAAGAAAATCTAGCTATCAAAGCTAATATCAAACTTTCTAATCTACAATTGTAAAATAATCCTAATTACTGAAAATTAAACTAGCAACAGAATTTAAACTACTTCTAAGAAAAGCAATTAAATCAACAAGGATAAAGTGTTGGGGTGCCTCCCAACTAGCGCTTCTTTATTGTCATTAGCTTGACATTCTTTCATCTTTAGCTGAGCTTGTAGCTCACTCTCTGCTCCTCCAAGGAGCCTCCCAAGTAGTGTTTGAGTCTATGGCCATTGACAGAAAAGGTTCTCTGAGTCTTGTCCTCCATGAGCTCCACATGACCATAGGGAAACACTTTGAGTATGGTGAAAGGTCCTGACCATCGAGACTTAAGTTTTCCAGGGAATAACTTGAGTCTTGAGTTGTAGAGTAACACCTTCTGTCCTTCAGTGAACTTTCGTCTTGCTATCTTTTGGTCATGCCACCTTTTTGTGTTCTCTTTGTAGATTTTTGCATTCTCATATGCTTGATTTCTAAACTCTTTCAGCTCATTGAGTTGCATTAATCTTTTTTCTCCAGCAGCTTGCTCATCATAGTTTAACATTTTTAGAGCCCAAAATGCTCTATGCTCAAGTTCAACTGGTAAGTGACAAGCCTTTCCATATACCAATTGGTATGGAGACATCCCAATGGGAGTCTTATAGGCTGTTTTGTAGGCCCACAGTACGTCATCCAGCTTCTTAGACCAGTCCTTTACTGAGCTTCTAACAGTTTTTTCAAGGATTCGTTTTAGCTCTCTGTTGGAGATTTCAGCTTGTCCGTTAGGTCTGTGGGTGGTATGGAGTTGCCACTTTGTGCTTTACTCCATATCTGAGAAGGAATGTCTCGAGTTGTTTGTTGCAGAAGTGTGTCCCTTCATCACTAATGAGAGCTCTGGGAACTCCAAATCTACTAAAGATATTCCTTCTCAAGAAGCTTATCACAACTTTGTTGTCATTTGTTGCAGTGGCTATGGCTTCTACCCACCTTGAGACATAATCAACAGCCACCAATATGTAGCTATTTGAGTAGGAAGTTGGGAAGGGTCCCATGAAATTAATCCCCCATACATCAAATAGCTCCAGCTCTAGTATGTATTATTGTGGCATCTCATTCCTCTTGGTTAGATTACCAGCTCTTTGACATTCATCACACCTTGACACCATTTCCTTGGCATCCTTAAACATTGTTGGCCAGTAAAATCTGGATTGAAACACTTTTGCTGTTGTCCTTTCTCCACTGAAGTGACCTCCATATGCTGACCCATGGCACTGCCATAACACTTCCTGCCCTTCTTCATGGGATATACACCTTCTTAGGACTCCATCAGCACACTTTTTGAACAAATAGGGGTCATCCCAGATGTAGTGTTTGGCATCCTTGATTAGCTTCCTCCTCATGTGCTTATTGATGTTAGTTGGTAGCTCCCCAATAGCCTTGAAGTTAGCTATGTCTGCAAACCAAGGGGCTACTCAAATCATCATCAATTGTTCATCAGGAAAGCTTTCATTTACTGCTACTTGCTGTATTTCTTCTTCTTGTGGGATCCTTGAGAGGTGGTTAGCTACCTTGTTCTCTGCTCCACTCTTATCTTTAATCTCAATATCAAATTCTTGGAGCAGCAGGATCCACCTTATTAGTCTGGGCTTATATTCTTGTTTGGTAAGCAAGTATTTGAGTGCTGCATGATCAGTGAACACAAATACTTTTGAGCCAATGAGATATGATCTAAACTTATCAAAAGCAAAAACTATGGCTAAAAGTTCTTTCTCTGTAGTGGTATAGTTCCTTTGATTCTCATTAAGGACCTTGCTATCATAGTAAATAACATGTACTAGCTTGTCTTTCCTCTGTCCTAGAATAGCACCAGCGTGTCCCAAAAAGCTTCTGATTGCTTTGACATTGCAAGGTGGAGGTAATTTTTCAATTACTTCCACTTTTGCCTTGTATACTTCTATGCCATCTTTTGAAATCTTGTGACCAAGAACCACCCCTTCAGTCACCATAAAATGGCACTTCTCCCAGTTTAAAACCAGGTTGGTTTCTTGACACCTTTTTAGTACAAGAGCAAGATGGTATAGGCAATCAGAATATGAGTTTCCAAATACAGAGAAGTCATCCATAAATACTTCTATGAACTTTTCAATCATATCCGAAAAAATGGAGAGCATGCACCTTTGGAATGTTGCAGGTGCATTGCACAATCCAAAGGGCATTCTCCTATAAGCAAAGACACCATATGGATAAGTAAATGAAGTTTTTTCCTGATCTTTGGGGTCTACAACAATTTGATTGTAGCCCAAATATCCATCCAGGAAGCAATAATACTCATGTCCTGCCAATCTTTCAAGCATCTGGTCCATGAAGGGTAGGGAAAGTGATCCTTCCGGGTGGCTTCATTAAGTTTCTGGTAGTCAATGCACATATGCCATCCGGTCACTGTCCTTGTGGGTATCAATTCATTCTTCTCATTTGCCACAACAGTGATCCCTCCCTTCTTAGGGATTACTTGCACCGGGCTTATCCAAGGGCTATCTGAGATGGGGTAGATCACCCCTACTTGTCACAATTTCAACACTTCTTTCTGAACCACTTCATTCATAGTTGGGTTCAGCCTCCTTTGTTGTTGTCTTGAGGGTTTGGCATCCTCTTCAAGTAAGATTTTATGCATACACATTGAAAGAATAATCCCCTTTAAATCTGTAAGTGTCCAGCCTATGGCATCCTTATGTTGTCTCAGCACTTGAATAAGTTCCTCTTCTTGTTCCTTACTCAGACTTGAATTTATGATTACTGGGTGAGTGTTGTTAGCACCCAGATATGCATATTTCAAGCTGGGTGGTAAGGCTTTCAGCTCTATTTTTGGTGACTCTGCATCTTTGTTGTCTGTGGTAGTTGGCATGATTGAGTTTCTCATGGTTGCTTGTGGTAATTCTCCATCTGGTGCTTGTTCCAGCTCAATGCTTTCTCCACATTGTTCTTCTTCCATGAATTCTTGAACTATCTGTTCCATGGTGTCTACCAGCATGCATTCTCCTATGGATTCTTTGGGGGTAACTCATTGCTTTAAAGACGTTGAAGACCATTTTCTCTTCATGCAATCTCAAGACTAGTTCCCCTTTCTGCACATCAATGATGGCTCCGACAGTAGCTAGAAATGTTCTTCCTAGGATAACTGACGTGTTGGCCTCTTCTTCCATGTCCAGCACAACGAAATCAACAGGGAAAATGAATTCTCCTACTTTCACTAGCAAGTCTTCCACCACCCCATGTGGAAACTTAAATGTTCTATCAGCCAATTGGAGTGCCATTCTTGTTGGCTTGGCTTCCTCAATCTTCATCCTTCTCATCATGGTTAGGGACATAAGATTTATGCTAGCTCCCAAATCACACAAAGCTCTCTCAATAGTGATGTCCCCTATGATGCAGGGGATTTGAAAACTCTTTGGGTCTTTCAGCTTTTGAGGCAGCTTCTTCTGTATGATGGCACTGCATTCCTCAGTCAATACTATGGTTTCTTTTGCCTCCCAGTTCCTCTTTTTGGTTATAAGCTCTTTTAAGAACTTGGAATAAAGTGGCATTTGTTCTAATACCTCAGCAAATGGTTTGTTGATTTAGAGCCTCTTGAAGATCTCTAAGAACTTAGAGAACTGACCATCCTTCCCATCTTTTCTCAATCTTTGTGGGTATGGTGCCTTTGGCACATAGGACTTCAAGACTGGTTTTGGTGGAGGTGAAGTTGGGATCTCCCCTTCATCCTCGTTCCCATGCTTTGATGCAACCTCTTCATGATTATCTTTGCTTGGGGTTCCTTCCTCTACAACCTTTCCACTTCTTAGAGTTATGGCTTTGCATTCCCCTCTTGGGTTAGCCATGGTATCGCTGGAAAATGTGTGTGTGGGAAGTGGGATTTGCTTGGACAAAACTCCCACTTGTGCTTCTAACTTTGAGATTACTGCGCCTTGATTTTTCAGATTTGACCTGTATTCTTCTTTATTAGCATCTATCCTTCTGTCAGTTTGTGCTTGTCTGTCCGTGAGGGTGGAGACTGCTCCTGAAATCTGGGATGACAGCTGTGCTATTGAAGCCTCCATCCTCTCAAAGTTGCTCTTGATTTCGCATGGTTGCATAGTTGAGGATGGTTCATCTTGATTGAGGTTGTTGTGTATGGGTTGGTTGTTATGGTATGATGTGTTTTGTGAGTTATGGTAGGGTCTATGGTTCCTTGTTTGATGGTTGGGGTTGTGGTTGGGATGTTGATTTGATGAATAAGGCTTGTTGTGGTCCTGGTTATGGTTTTGTTGATTTCCCCACCCAAAGTTTGGATGGTTCTTCCAACCTGGGTTGTATGTCTTAGAGTGTGGGTCATATGGTATTCCGGATGAATTGTTCACATAATTATCTTGTTCCCAGTCACCTTCAGATTCTGGTGCATTCCCTTCTTGTTGAGGAGTTAGTTCTTGAATGACTGAGGCTTGGTTGGCCTCCATCCTCTTGGTTAACGCTGCTATTTGTGCTACAATTGCCTTGTTCTGAGCTAACAAAGCATCTACAGAGTTAAGTTCTAGCACTCCCTTCTTCTGAGTCCTTTCTGAAGCATAGAAATACTCATTTTCAGCTATAGCCTCAATGACATCTATGGCCTCTTCAATGGTTTTCTTTTTGTTGAGTGAGCCTCCTGAAGAATGATCCACTGCCTTCTTTGCTTCATAGGACAGTCCCTCATAAAAGATATATAGTTGTACCCACTCAATGAACATTTTCGGTGGGCATCTTTTTGTCAGATCTTTGAATCTCTCCCAAGCCTTGTAGAGTGTTTCTCCATCTTGTTGTCTGAAAGTTTGCACCTCAGCTCTCAGCCTGTTGATTCTTTGTGGAGGGTAAAATCTTGCAAGGAATCTGTTCATGACCTCCTCCCATGTAGTTAGGCTATCCTTGGGGAATGATTCTAACCACTTTGCTGCCTTATCTTTGAGTGAGAAAGGGAACAAGAGTAGTTTGTAGATGTCAAGGTGTATCCCGTTGGACTTTACAGTATCACATATCCTCAAGAATGTGCTGAAATGTTGATTAGGGTCTTCTTAGGCACTTCATCCATATGAGCAATTATTCTGAACAAGTGTGATGAGCTGAGGCTTTAGCTCAAAATTATTGGCATGAATTATTGGCTTTAGGATGCTACTGCCACAATTTCCTAGGTTTAGGTTGATGTAGGAGCCAAAGACTCTCCTTTCTTGCCCATCATGATTGACTGGGCCTTCTCTGGCATGGTTATGAACTTCTTCCTCATGGTGATTCTCCATATTCTCCTCCATGTTTGTTTCAAAATACTCTTCCTCTTCCTCAGCACCAACGACTCTCTTCCCTCTTACTTCCCTCCTTAATCTAAGGAAGGTCCTCTCATGTTCAGAATCAAAGGAAGTTGAAGCCCCGCTTCTCCTACCTGTCAAACAACCAATCAAGGCAAAAAAAAAAGAAAAAAGAAAATGGATGAAGAAATTACTTTTGTTAAAGTAGTTGTTCGTGTGAGTGGTGCAATTGATCGAACAGTAAGAAGAGTGGAAATATGGATACTGAATAAAATAATCAAGAAAAAAGGAAATGAAGCTCAAAATAAAATAATAAAAAAAGTGCTAAATAAAAGAAATTAAAATAACAAGGAATTTAAATTGCTTAACCTAGCTCTCCAATCAATTTAATCACTCTCAAATTTAAGCCAATCCCCGGCAACGACGCCATAAAACTTGATGAGTTCTAATTCACACCCCATTCAAAAATTAGTGAATTAGTTCTTTAGACAAGCGCACCAAAATTATCGCCAAGTAATAACCCATAGTGGAGTGGGATCGTATCCACAGAGATTGGCAAATTCAAGTAGTTTTAATTGGTTGATGAATTAGTCAAGCGGATCAATAAGATTGTAAAGTGCAGAATTGTAAATGACATAAATGTAAATGGCTAGAATATAAAGAAAAGCAATAAAGTGCAGAAATGGAAATTGCAGAATGTAAAGTGTTGAATCATAAATGACTTGAATGTAAATGGGAATGGGTAATTGCTGAATGTAAAAATTAAAATGTAAAGAAATCGATAGATAAGAATGGGGAAGTTCATTGAGATTGGGGGATGTTGTCTTTTTGGATCAAATCAAGCTTATATCATCTTCAATCATGCAACTCATTGACCTCTAGGCAATCATGATTGATTGAGCCCCAATCCCTTGGTGACTCAATCTCTCAGATCTTGATCAATAGCCAATTCCTTGGTCTAATTGCTCATGAAGAGAGATATGCTTGGTCCCTGATTATACCACACACCCTTATAGGTCCAGGTAGAGGGAGGATTATATGTCACGTATCCAAACACCAAAACCCAGATTCTACTCAAGTGTGAGAAGGGATTTCAAGCATGGTTTCATGTTTCCTTTCCCAAGGTTCCCATGAAACCCAATTGCATTCAATCTCTTTCCCAAGATAATTGAACACTAAGAATTAAGAACGAAATTCTTTTTAGCAAATCAAAGAGAAGATGAAGAAAAGAAGAATTTCACTATTATCAATCCATCAAGTACAACAGAGCTCCCTCTCTGAATGAGAGAGAAGTTAGCTACTCAGAGCTCAAAAAGTACTCAAAAGTGAAGTGTAAAAGTAGATTTAAAACTGACTGCTTAACCCCCTTCTTCAGTACTCGTTGGGGGTATTTATACTACTCATAGTAAAATAAAAGAATTACAAAAGTAAAAAAGGAAAATTACATTTTGGAGGGAAAAGAAAACACTCAATAAGCGTGACTTCTCAGCTGGCGTGTGGCTGGCGCTTTATTGGCGTGTCACATGCCCTTCATTTCTAGCTTGGCGTGCCACGCCCAATCCTTCAAGTGGCACGCTCATCTCTCTATCAACCTTAGCGTGCCACGCCTTCAAACTCAAGTGGCATGCACTTTGCCTTTTTCCACTTTTCTTTGTCCTTGGAAACTTGAACTAGCATGCCACACCCAGGGTCTGGCGTGCCACACCCTTGCTCTATGTTTGGCTAAGCTTTTATGGAAAGTTGCACTAGCGTGGCACGCCCAGGGTCTGGCGTGCCATGCCCCTTTGTGAGTGAGTGATTCCTCTGTTTGGCGTGCCACGCCACGAACTCAAGTGGCACGCCCCAATGCTTCTTTTCCCTCTGAATGACACTGGCGTGCCACGCCTGGTTGCTCAAGTGGCACACCTAAGTGAGGAATGGTGAATGGCGTGCCACGCCTTCGATACTAAGTGGCACGCCCCATGTAATTGGCCTCCTTCATCCTCTCTGGAAAATTGTACCAGCGTGCCACGCCTAAAGGCTGGCGTGCCTCGCCCATAATCTTGCCTTGATTCCAGTGGATGGCGCGCCACGCCTCAACTTCAAGTGGCACGCCATAGTGAGATGCTTGGGTTGGCGTGCCATGCCTTCGATACCAAGTGGCACGCCTAAGTGAGATTGAGAGGTTGGCGTGCCACGCCTTCGACTTCAAGTGGCACGCCCAGTCTTTAGTTGCCTTTAGCTCCTTCTGTGGATTACTGTACTAGCGTGCCACGCCATGCTGCTCAAGTGGCACATCCATGCATTTGTGCACTCTTCAAGCTTGGTATGCCACGCCTAGGTTCTCAAGTGGCACGCCCAAGTGACTTCTTGGAGCTGGCGTGCCACGCCTTCGACACCAAGTGGCACGCCATAGTGGAGGTTCTTCTTGAGATGGTGAGTTGGCGTGCCACGCCCCTTTTCTCAAGTGGCACGCCCATAGTAGTTGATGGGTCAGGCGTGCCACGCCTAACCTGGCGTGCCACGCCCCTTTTGTGTCCTCCATTTTGCTCTCTGGAATTCTGTACTAGCGTGCCACGCCAGTCATTGGCGTGCCACGCCCATATGCATGCTTGGACTTCTTCTCTGGACTTTAGTACTGGTGTGCCACGCCTAGCTCTTGGCGTGCCACGCCAGTGCATTTTTGTGGTGTTTGCTCCAAGTGGCATGCCAGTTTCACACGCCCAGCTTCTTGTTTGTCTTCTACCCATTTTTGATGCCTTTTTCACCTGAAATTCAGCACAACTCATCTCAAAGTAGTGTACCATAATATTCATCAAATAATGCATGAATTGTACTGATCAAATGAGATTTATGCTCTTTTATGGTCTTCTTTATGCAAGAAAGAAGGGTAGATGATGCAAGTCATCACCTACCTGTATTCGGAAAAAATTTTCTTGGGCTATAGAAGTCCAAATGGAGCACTATAAACGGCTATAGAAATCTGACTTCCAGAGCTTTCCAGCAATATATAATAGTTTATACTTTGTTTCGGAGTAGAAGGCCCATAACTGGCATTCAACGCCAGCTTCCTGCCCACTTTCTGGCGTCCATTGCCCAAGGAGCAGAGCCCAATGTCCAAATGCCCAGAGAGGACTCCTTAGCTGGCGTTCCACATCCAAGAGAACTCATAGCACGTGGATCTCATCAAGCTCATCCCAGACACTCACCAAGTGGGCCCTAGAAGTAGATTTTAGCACTAAAAGGATTGTTTTACCCTTACTAGTCATTAAATTAGTATTTAAGGGATTTAATTCATGTTATACGTACATTATTCAGCATTATTTTTGTTTTTCATTGTGTTTTTACTTCAATATGAGTTTCTAAACCTCCTAGGTTGAGGGGAGGAGCCCTGCTGAGTCTTATGAATTAATAAAAGTACTACTGTTTCTATTCGATCCATGTTTGATTAATTCTGAGATGTATATTCGTACTTCATCGTGGTGAATAGGATGATCTAACCAATTAGCTCTGTTCATCACATTAAGATGAACGTGCCTGACAAACACCTGCGTCTACTTGGGTCGGAATGCGTCTTTCACTGGATAAGGACGACCAACAGCTTTAATATACATCTCTCAGACAGCTAATCCACGACTTTGTTGGGGACTTCTCGAGATATTAGTTCAGCTATTTTTCGGTGAGATTAAGGTCTCTACGGTAGAGGCTAGAACCCAAAGATGCATCATTCTCTGATCCAGAAGATCCGACCTTGTCTGTGGTATTTTGAGTAGGATCATAAAAGAGAATAGACTGTACGCGCTTCACCCTCAAGTAAAGATGGATCCACACTAAACCTGGGGTTCAGATCTGGAGGAATATTGGCAGCTGCTCAAAGCAGTGTCAATCACATACAGCCTGCCATTGAAGAAATCACTCATAAGCAAAGAGAGCAGTAGTACCAGAGTTAATTCAGAATGGCAAAGCAACTCCAACTCTCAACTCTATTCCTATCAGCATTTTCTATTCCCAGCATATAATTCCTAATAGCTAATCCAATTGGTTTTATCCAAGCATTTATGACATATAATCAATCAACATACAATCAACAAACTTCTGATTTTGCCTGACTAAGACCTGCAAGGTAACCATAGCTTGCTTCAAGCCACAATCCTCGTGGGATCGACTCTGACTCGCTCAGGTATTACTTGGACAACCTAGTACACTTGCTGGTACAACAGTACAAAGGTGTGGACAAATTGCACGTGCTACCAAGTTTTTGGCGCCGTTGCCGAGGATAGTTAAGTTTGGACAAATTGCTGGATTGTCCTGCTCCCTAGATCAGGTAATTTATTTTATTTTATTTTATTTGAGTCTTTTAATTTTTGTTTTCTTCTTCAAAATTTTCAAAAAAAATTTTAAAACCTTTTCAAAAAAATATTTTTCTTTTCTTTGTTCAGTTTGTGTTCTTATTGAGTATAACTTTATTTGAGTCTTTTATTTTTATTTTCCTCTTCTTCAAAATTTTCGAAAGTTCTTAAAAAGCTTTTCAAAAATATTTTTATTTTCTTTGCTCAATTGGTTAAAGCCTTGGTTTATGTTCTTGGTATCTGTTGTTCCTTTTGAGTCTTTCTTTCTAAAAACTTTTCAAAAATATTTTTCTTTTGGCATTAATCTTAATCTTTCTATTTAAATCCTTTTGTTTATGTTCTTGGTTATTTTTCGATTTCTTCAAAGTTTCTTTCAAAAAATTTTCAAAAATAATTTTTCTTTGTTTAAATCTTGTGTCAAATTTTTTAAGTTTGGTGTTTTCTTGTTAATTTTCTTTAAATTTTTTAAAATTTATCTTTGGTTTTCTAAAAATTTTAAGTTTGGTTTTCTTTTTATGTTCTTGTATTCTTTGAATCTTTTGAATTTTGTTCTTCGTGTTCTTGTTAGTCTTCAAAGTGTTCCTGAGTCTTGTATGTGTTTTGATCTTAAAATTTTTTAGTTTGGTGTCCCCTTGTGTTTCCCTCCAAATTTTCGAAAATTTGGGTGCACTTGATCTACAAATTTTAAGTTTTGTGTGTTTTATGTGTTTTTCTCTTTCATCATTAAATTAAAAAATCAAAAAAATATCTTTTATAACTTAATTTCAACCTAATTTTCGATTTTTTTCATTGAAATTCAGATTTCAATTTCAAAATTTTATCTTATCATATCTTAGTTGTCAAGTTTTCAAAAATCAAATCTTTTCAAAATAAAAAATCATATGTTTTTCAAAATCTTATCTTATCTTATTTCAAATTTAAAATTTCAACTTTCAAAATTTCAAAAATTAAAATTTCAAATTTCAAAATTCAATTTCAAAATCCAAATTTTAAATTTCAAATTTCAGATTTCAAATTTCAAAACCTTTTCAAAATTCAAATCTTTTTTGAATCTCTATCTTATCTTGTTGAATTTTTCAAATTTTCAAAATTTAAATTTAAAATTTAAAATTTAAAATTCAAATCTTTTTAATTTTAAAACTTATCTTTTCTTAACTTCCTTATCTTTTCTATCTTATCTTTCTTTAAATTTTAAAATCAAATCTTTTTCAAAACTTTTTAATTTCTTGTCTTATCTTTTTTCTAATTTCAAATTTTAATTTTAAATCTTTTCTTATCTTATCTCTTATCTTATTTTAAATTCAAATATTCTTTTAACAACTTCTCTTCTCTCTCCTCATTTTCAAAACTTCCTAACTAACTATTCTTTTCTAATTTTCGAATTTCTTCTTCTATTTTTCTCTCTTCTTTTTCAAAATTTAATAATTAAATTTTCAATTCCTTTTAATTAATTAACTTTAATTTTCGGTTGAAATAAATAAATAAAATAAAAACAAAAAATATTTTAATTATTGTTTATTTTTTCTATTTCCATCTCTTCCTCTACTCCTTCTATCTTCTTCCATCTTCATCTTCTACCTTTCTCCATCATGAACCCAAGTGGGAATGAAGAGTTTAGAAGAACTCTGAGATCTTATACAAATCACAATGCTGACTTCTATGGAAGAAGTATTAGCATACCTCAAATCAGAGCTAGTAGCTTTGAATTAAACCCTCAATTTATAACTCTGGTGCAGCATAACTGCTAGTATTCTGGGCTTCCTCATAAAGAACCTATAGAATTCCTTGCAGATTTCTTAAGGATTGCTGACACAGTACACAGTGAGGGAGTAGACCAAGAGGTCTACAGGATATTGCTCTTTCCATTTGCTTTAAAGGATCAAACAAAAAGGTGGTTGGATAACCAGCCTAGAGCTAGTTTAAAAACTTGGAAACAGTTAGTGGACAAGTTTTGAAACCAATACTTTTCCCCAAGAAAGATGAACCAACTGAGACTGGACATCCAAAGCTTCAAACAAGGAGATGGTGAATCTCTTTATGATGCCTGGGAGAGGTATAGAAGGATGCTAAGAAAATATCCCACTAAAATGTTTTCAGAATGGGTACAGTTAGACATCTTCTACTATGGGCTTTTAGACATGGCTAGAATGTCCTTGGACCACTCTGCTGGTGGTTCTTTGCACATGAGAAAGACCATTGGAGAGGCTCGAGAGCTTATTGAGACAGTTGCCACTAATCAGCATCTGTACTCATCTTCTGAGACCTCTATAAAAGGAGAGGTTACGATAGTAGTTGTTGAACCTAACCCTCCAGAGCAGGATAGCCCATTGACTTAGCAACTACAAGCCCTTGCCCAAAAAATGCTAGAACTGCAAGAGGCTCTACGAGAAACTCAGGCTTCTAACAGAAATATAGAAGCCCAGTTGAGTCAAACAAGGCAGCAGGTATCTAAGCAGATAACAGAAGAATGCCAGGCTATCCAACTGAGGACTGGGAAAACCTTAAGCACCCAACCTCAGTACAATAAAAACGAAAAGCCCATTGAGGATACCTAGGTCTCTGCAAAAAATAACTCTGGGCATTTAAAAGCCCAGAGAGACATCTCTCTTGGCGTTGAACGCCAGCAAAGGGCAGAGACTGGGCGTTTGAGAGGTATCCATCTTGGCGTTGAACGCCAAGAAATGGCAGAGACTGGGCATTCAAATGCCCAGAGAGGTATCTCTCCTGGCATTAAAATAGGAAAGGGCAGAGACTGGGTGATCAAACACCCAGGGGGCAGCAGCATGGGCATTGAACGCCTAAGCAAGGGAGGTCAGCCATTCACTGATAACAACCCTCCTAAGCAAGTTAGTAACTCCCATTCCAGCATACAAGGCATTCAGCCTTCATTAACCAAGGTTGATGATTATAAGGCTAAGATGCCATTTCCTCAGACACTCTGTTAAGAGGAAAGGGATAAACAGTTTGTCCACTTTGCGGAGTGTCTCAAAACATTAGAGATAAAGATCCCTTTTGTAGAAGCTCTTGAATAGATACCTTCTTATGCAAAGTTCATGAAGGACATTCTAAGTCATAAGAAGGATTGGAGAGAGACACAAACAGTCTTCCCCACTGAGGAGCGTAGTGTAATCATTCAAAACAGCTTACCAGAAAAGCTTAAAGATCCTAGAAGCATTATGATACCATGCACTCTAGGTGATGCTTGTACAAGGACAGCTCTATGTAACCTTGGAGCAAGCATCAATCTAATACCTGCTTCACTAATAAAAAAGCTTAGCTTGACTAATGAAGTCAAACCAACCCACATGTGCCTTCAACTTGCTGATGGTTCTATTAAGATACCATCAAGAGTAGTTGAAGACATGATTGTTAGGGTTGGACCCTTTGCCTTTCCCACTGACTTCATGATATTGGACATGGAGCGGCACCAGAGTGCATCCTTATCCTAGGAAGACCTTTCCTAGTTACAGGACGGACCCTCATTGATGTTGAAAAAGGGAAAGTAACCCTAAGAGTCAATGAGGAAAAGTTTGTCCTGAATGCCGTCAAAGCTATGCAGCACCCAGACATTCCTGAGGAATGTATGAACATTGACCTCATTGATTCCCTAGTGAAAGAGGTCAACATGGCCGAAACCCTCAAGGAAGGGCTAGAGGATATCCTTGATGATACTCAACCTGATTTAGAGGAATCTATGGAAGCCTCCTAAGCTTGAGCTTAAGTCATTACCCTCCTCTCTAAAATATGCATTTCTGGGAGAGGGAGATACCTATCCTGTGATTATAAGCTCTACACTAGAGCCACAGGAAGAAGAAGCAATAATTCAGGTGCTTAAAACACATAGGACCGCCCTTGGGTGGACTATAAGTGACCTTAAAGGCATATTAACACTGCCCGATGCATGCATAAAATCTTGCTAAAGGATAATGCCAAACTAGTAGTGCAACCACAGAGGCGGTTGAATCCAGCTATGAAGGAAGTTGTGCAGAAGGAAGTCACTAAGCTCTATGAGGTTGGGATTTTTCATTCCATTTCTGACAGCCCATGGGTGAGCCCTATCCAGGTTGTTCCTAAGAACGGAGAAATGACAGTGGTTCGCAATGAAAAGAATGAGCTGATCCTAAAAAAGACAGTTACAGGGTGGCGTATGTGCATTGACTACAGAAGACTCAATGACGCCACCTGGAAAGATCACTTTCCTTTACCCTTCATCGACTAAATGCTAGAAAGACTAGCAGGTCATGATTTTTATTGTTTCTTGGATGGATATTCCGGGTACAATCAAATAGCAATAGATCCACAAAATAAGAGATCAAAGAGTAGTCAATTCAAATTAAATGAGGTTAATGTGCCAGGCAAGAAGCCGCTTACCAAACAAGAAGAAGATCGATAGGGGGTTCACCCAATGGAAACCCGCGCTACAACCCAACCAGAAGAATCCATTACAAGACTTCCAAGACTAGCCGGAAACCTATACTCTCACTTAGACGGGCATACGAAAAAAACTACCATACATACGTAATGGAGTACTTTTCAAACAACAATCTTTCTCGTCCTTTAGGCGTATTCACCTATAGACGAATGCCATTCGGCTTGTGCAATACACCTGCCACTTTTCAGAGATGCATGTTGTCCATCTTCTCTGACATGGTAGAGAAGTTCCTTGAAGTATTCATGGATGACTTCTCTATTTATGAAGACTCATTTGACTTCTGTCTTGATCATCTGACCCTGGTCTTGAAAAGATGCCAAGAAACAAACCTAGTTCTAAACTGGGAGAAATGCCACTTCGTGGAAATTGAAGGCATTATTCTTGGGCATTGGATCTTAAATAAGGGGATAGAAGTGGATTAAGCTAAGGTGGAAGTGATCGAATGCCTACCTCCACCAACTAGTGTTAAGGCAATCAGAAGCTTCCTAGGACATGCAGGATTCTACAGGTGGTTCATAAAAGATTTTTCTAAAATTGTCAAACCCCTGTGCAATCTCTTGGCCACAGATGTTTCATTCTTCTTTGACCAAGAATGCCTTCATGCCTTTGAAACTCTAAAGGCCAAGCTTGTCAGTGCTCCTACATCTCTGCACCCAACTGGGACTTGCCATTTGAGATAATATGTGATGCAAGTGATCACGCAATTGGCACGATCCTTGGTCAGAGACATGACAAGCTTCTGCATGTCATTTATTATACTAGTCTCGTATTAAATAATACGCAAAAAAATTACACTGCTACAGAAAAGGAGCTACTTGTAGTGGTTTATGCCATTGACAAGTTCAGATCCTACTTAGTAGGATCTAACGTCATGATTTATACTGACATGCTGCTCTAAAGTATCTACTCACTATGCAGGATTCTAAACCCGGACTTATAAGATAGGTATTACTCCTTGATGAGCGGATAATTTATACGCTTTTTGGCATTGTTTTTACATAGTTTTTAGTATGTTTTATTCACTTTTTATTATATTTTTATTAGTTTTTATGCAAAATTCACATTTTTGGACTTTACTATGAGTTTGTGTGTTTTTCTGTAATTTCAGGTATTTTCTAGCTGAAATTGAGGGACCTGAACAAAAATTTGATTCAGAGGCTGAGAAAGGACTGCAGATGTTGTTGGATTCTGACCTTCCTGCACTCAAAATGAATTTTCTTGAGCTACAAAAGCCCAATTGGCGCGCTCTTAAATGCGATGGAAAGCAGACATCCTGGGCTTTCCAGCAATGTATAATAGTTCATACTTTGCCCGATATTTGATGGCCCAAACTGGCATCCAAACACCACTCAGAGACCCTTTTCTGGAGTTAAACTCCCAAACTGGCACCAAAGCTGGCGTTTACTTCAAGAATGGCCTATGCACATGAAAGCTTCAATACTCAGCCCAAGCACACACCAAATGGACCCTAGAAGTGGATTTCTGCACTATCTACACTTAGTTACTCATTTTCTGTAAACCTAGTTTACTAGCTTAATATAAAAACTACTTTTAGAGATTTATTTAGTATCTTTCGTCATCTTTTGTCTTGGAACCTTTTGTTTTGGGACCATGGTTCCACATTTTGGGAGGCTAGCCATTCGGCCATGCCTGAACCTTGTTCTTATATATTTTCAACGGTGGAGTTTCTACACCTCACAGATTAAGGTGAGGAGCTCTGCTGTTCCTCATGAATTAATGCAAAGTATTATTGTTTTTCCTTCAATTCACACCTACTTCTTCTCCAAAATATACTCTTGTATTTCATTCAGTTATGTCAAGACTAAAGGGGTGACCCGTGACAATCACCCACTATCTTCAGTGATCGCTTAGCCAAGATCCACGTGCCTGACAACCACAGCAATCTAGATGATATTCAATGTAGTCATTGGACGCCAGCTAGAGTATGCTCTCTTGGGTTTCCAATCAATGATTCACATCGTCTCTCCTGACAAAAGAGCATCTGAATCTGAGATTAGAACCTTCGTGGTATAGGCTAGAACAGTAGACAGCATTCCTGAGATCCAGAACATCTAAACATTGTATGTGATATTCCAAGTAGGATCTGGGAAGGGATGACTCTGAAGAGCTTCAAACTTGTGAATATTGGGTGCAGTGACAGTGTGCAAAAGGATAGAGAGATCCTATTCCAACACTAGTAAGAACCGATAGATGATTAGCCTTGCGGTAGCTGTGCCTGGTATTTTTCATTGGAGACGAGAAATCCGATAGTTGATTAGCCGTACAGAAACTGTAGAGGACCATTTTCACTAAGAGGATCATACAGCTTGCCATGGAAGGGAGTGCGCATGATTGGATGGAGGCAATAGGAAAGTAGAGGTTCAGAAGCAATAAAGCATCTCCAAACGCTTATCTGAAATTCCCACCAATGAGTTACATAAGTATCTCTATCTTATTTTATGTTATTTATCTTTTATTTACTAAAACTTCATAACCATCTGAATCTGCCCGACTGAGATCAACAAGATGACCATAGCTTGCTTCAAGCCGACAATCTCCGTGAGATCGACCATAACTTGGAAGACCTACTGCACTTGCTGGTTAGTTGTATCGGAGTTGTGAATAACGATTTAGTGCGACCAAGTTTTTGGCGCCATTGCCAAGTAGTGAACAATTCCGTTCACCAAGTTTTTGGCGCCGTTGCCGGGGATTGTTCGAGTTTGGACAACTGACGGTTCATCTTTTCACTTAGATTGGGTAATTTTATTTTATGTTTAAGCTTTATTTTTCATTTTAATTCTCGAAAAAAATTAATAAAATCATAAAAACCAAAAACATTTTGTGTTTCTTGTTTGAGTTTAGAGTCAAATTTTAAGTTTGGTGTCAATTGCATTCTTTTAATTTTCTTAAAATTTTCGAAAACTCATGCATAGTGTTCTTCACGATCTTCAAGTTGTTCTTGGTAAGTCTCATTGTTTGATCTTTTAATTTTCTTGTTTTGTGTCTTTTCTTGTTTTTCATATGCATTTTTGAATTCTTAGTGTTTAAACAGTGAAAATTTCTAAGTTTGGTGTCTTGCATGTTTTTCTTTCATTAAAAAAAATTTCAAAAATATGCTCTTGATGTTCATCATGATCTTCAAAGTGTTCTTGGTGTTCATCTTTGCATTCAAAGTGTTCTTGCATGCATTATTTGTTTTGATCTTCAATTTTCATGTTTTGAGTCTTCTTGTTGTTTTTCTCTTTCCTCATTAAAATTCAAAAATAAAAAAATATCTTTTCCTTATTTCACTCATAATTTTCGAAATTTTTGCATTGAATTAGTCAAAGATTTTCAAAATCATATCTTTTCTTATTAGTCAAGTCAAAATTTCAATTTCAAAAATTTATCTTTTCAAATCTTTTTCAAAAAATCAAATCTTTTTCATTTTTCTTTTAATATTTTCAAATTGTTAGGATAAAAATTTTCAAAATCTTTTTCTTAATTTTATCTTATATTTTGGAAATTAATACTAACTTTTAATGTTTTAATTCAAAAATTTCAAGTTTGTGACTTTCCTATCAAGAAAAATTCAATCTTTAAATTCTAGAATCATATCTTTTTAGTTTCTTGTTAGCCAAGTCATCAACTTTAATTTCAAAAATCAAATCATTTTTTTCATATCTTTTTAATCATATCTTTTTCAAAATAAGTTTCAATCATATCTTTTTAGATTGATAATTTCAAAACCCTTTTTTCTAACTTCCTATCTTTTCAAAATTAATTTCATAATTTTTTTCAAATAACCACTTAATTTGTTTGTTTTAATTTTAAAGTTTATTATTTCTTATCTTTTTTCAAAATCACCTAACTACTTTTCTCTCTCATTAATTTTGAAAATTAGCTAACATTTTTTTCAAAAATCTTTTTTTTAATTAATTAATTTATTTAATTTTCAATATGCTTTTATTTCAGTTCTTAAATTTCGAATTCTAAATTAAAATAAAAACAAAAATATTTTTCTTCTCTTTTAACTAATTTTCGAATTCCCTCTCCCCCTCTTCTCCTTCTATTTATTTTATTTATTTACTAACACTACTTCTCCACTCATCAAAAATTCGAACCCTCTCCTCCTCTCTGTGTTCGAATTTTTCTCTTTCTTTCCTCATTCTTATTCTTCTTCTCTTCTACTCACATAAAGGAATCTCTATATCTGACAAAGAGGATCCCTATTTTTTCCTATTCTCTTCTTTCTCTTATGAGTAGAAACAGGGATAAAAACATTCTTGTTGAAGCTGATCCTGAACCTGAAAGGACTCTGAAGAAGAAGCTAAGAGAAGCTAGAGCATAACACTCCGAAGAGGACCTTACAGAAATTTTTGAAAAAGAATGAGACATGGCAGCCAAACCCAACAACAAAAGAAAGATGCTTGGTGACTATGCTACACCAACTTCCAACTTCTATGGAAGAAGCATCTCAATTCTTGCCATTGGAGCAAACAACTTTGAGCTTAAGCCTCAGTTAGTTTTTCTAATGCAGCAGAACTGCAAGTTTCATGGACTCCCATCAGTTTTTAGCTGAATTCCTGCAGATATGTGATACTGTAAAGACCAATGGGGTTGATCCCGAGGTCTACAGGCTTATGCTTTTTCCCTTTGCTGTAAGAGACAGAGCTAGAATATGGTTGGATTCACAACCTAGAGAAAGCCTGAACTCTTGGGTCAAGCTGGTCAATGCATTTCTGACCAAATTCTTTCCTCCTCAAAAGCTGAGCAAGCTTAGAGTAGACGTTCAAACCTTCCAACAGAAAGAAGGTGAGTCCCTCTATGAAGTTTGGGAGAGATACAAGCAATTATCCACAAAGTGTCTTGCTGACATGCTTCCAGAATGGAGCATCATATGTATCTTCTATGATGGACTGTTTCAGTTATCTAAGATGTAATTGGACCATTCTGCTGGTGGATCCCTTCATCTAAAGATGCCTACAGAAGCCCAGGAACTCATTGAGATGGTTGCAAACAACCAATTCATGTACACTTCTGAAAGAAATCCTATGAATAATGGGGTGACTCAGAAGAAAGGAGTTCTTGAGATTGACACTCTGAATACCATATTGGCTCAGAACAAAATATTGACTCAGCAAGTCAATATGATTTCTCAGAATCTGACTGGATTATAAGCTGCTTCTGGCAGTGCTAAAGAAGCCTTGATAAACCACTATTTTATGGTTTATCTTGTGCTTAATTAAGTGGATTTTATCAACTCTTTACCCACTTATTCATACTATTTGCATGGTTTTACATTTGCCTTCCTAATTATGTGCTTTGATTGAAAACATGCTTCTTTGGCCTTAAGTTCCCTATGTTTAATCCTCTCTTATTACCATTAGATGCCTTGATATGTGTGTTAAGTATTTTCAGATATTATAGGGCAGGAATGGCTCAGAAGATGGAAAGGAAAAATGCAAAAATGGAAGGAATACAAGAAGTTGGAGAAACTGCTAAGCTGTCCAACCTGACCTCTTCGCACTCAAACGGCTATAACTTTAGCTATAGAGGTCCAAACGACGCGGTTCCAGTTGCGTTGGAAAGCTAACGTCCCGGGCTTCGATTTGATATATAATATGCTATAGTTGCCCTGATGCTAGGCGACGCAAACGCGTGATCCACGCGGACGCATCGCATCTGCGAACTTCAATCCGCGCGGCCGCGTGGGCGACGCCTCCGCGTCACTTGCCCACGACCTGAACGTACCAGAATATGCAGGGGGTGACTTCTGGGCTGTTTCTGACCCAGTTTTCGGCCCAGAGAATACAGATTAGAGGCTATAAAGTGGGGGAATGCATCCATTCATGAGGATGCTCTCATAATTCATAATTTTAGTTTTAGATGTAGATTTTAGTGAGAGAGGCTCTCTCCTCTCTCTTAGGATTTAGGATTAGGATTTTTAGAAATTAGAAATATTACTTTTTCATCATAGGTTCAATGTTCTTTAATTTATATTTCTCTTCTACTTTTATTTACTCTGATATTTTTATTTGTGTTTGATTGATGTTGCCCAATTGGCTGATGATATTGTCCATGTTAGAATTGACATTTTTATTTAATATAATTTGAGATATTTCAGATTTATATGTTATGGATGCTTGTGCTCTATCCAAATTATTTTTATTCAAATAGATTTTATTCCCTTTTGGCTTTGGTTGATTAATTGGTAACTCTTGAGTTATCAAACTCATTGTTGACTGAAAATTAGAATTCTTCAAGAATTAATTCGAGATCCAATAATTCTAACTTTTCCCAATGAAAGACTGGAATTTGAAGATTCGAATTAATTCATCCACTTAACTTACCTTCATAGTTAGAGGTTAAAAAAGTGGGAGAAAAATCCGATTCTCATCACAATTGATAAGGATAACTAGGATAGGACTTCTAATTTCTCATATCTTGCCAAGAGTTTATTTTACAGTTATTTATTTATTTTTCTTATCATTTACCTTACTTGTTCCTCACTTTTAAAACCCCCAATTTACAAAACTCATAACCAATAATAAGAACATACCTCCCTGCAATTCCTTGAGAAAACGACCCGAGGTTTAAATACTTCGGTTATCAATTTATTTAGGGGTTTGTTACTTGTGACAACCAAAACGTTTGTAAGAAAGGTTGATTGCTTGGTTTAGTAACTATACTTACAACGAGAGTTTACTATAACCTCTAAACCATCAATCTTCAGTTCTTCAAGCCTCCTCTGAAGGAGAAGCATATGACCCTGAGAATCCTGCAATGAAAGCGGTGAATTACATGGGAGAACCCTTTAGAAACACCAATAATCCTTCATGGAGGAATCACCCAAATTTTTCATGGAATGATCAATAGAACCTCAACAAGGCTTCAACAACAATAATGGTGGAAGAAATAAGTTTGGCAATAGCAAACCTTTTCCACCATCTTCTCAGCAACAGACAGAGAATTTTGAGCAGAACCTCTCTGGCTTAGCAAACGTAGTCTCTGATCTATATAAGACCACTCTCAGTTTCATGAATGAAACAAGGTCCTCCATCAGAAATTTGGAGGCACAAGTGGGTCAGCTGAGTAAAAGAGTTACTGAAACTCCTCCTAGTACTCTCCCAGCAATACAGAAGAAAATCCCAAAAGAGAGTGCAAGGCCATAACTATAACTAAAAAGGCCGAACCTGGAGAGAGTGAAAAGGCAGTGATTCCTAGTGAGGAAGACCTCAAGGGACGTCCACTGACCAATAAGGAGTTCCCTATTGAAGAACCAAAAGAATCTGAGGCTCATACAGAGACCATAGAGATTCCACTGAACTTACCATTGTCATTCATGAGCTCTGATGAATATTCTTCCTCTGAAGAGGACGAAGACACTGTTGAAGAGCAAGTTGCTTAGTATCTAGGACCAATCATGAAGCTGAATGCCCAGTTATTTGGTAATGAGACTTGGGAGGATGAACCTCCATTACTCATCAATGAACTGAATGCTTGGGTTCACTAGACATTACCTCAAAAGAAATCGGATCCCGGAAAGTTCTTAATACCATGCACCATAGGCACTATGACCTTTGAAAAGGTTCTGTGTGACCTGGGGTCAGGTATCAACCTCATGCCACTCTCTATAATGGAGAAATTAGGAATCTTTGAGGTACAAGCTGCAAGAATCTCACTAGAGATGGCAGACAAATCCATGAAACAGGCATATGGACTTGTAGAGGATGTATTAGTAAAGGTTGAAGGCCTTTACATCCCTACTGACTTCATAATCCTAGACAATGGGAAGGATGAGGATGAATCCATCATTCCTTGGAAGACCCTTCCTAGCCACAGCAAAGGCTGTGATTGATGTAGACAGAGGAGAGTTAGTCCTTCAATTGAATGAGGACTACCTTGTGTTTAAGGCTCAAGGACCTCCTACTGTAAACATGGAGAAGAAGCATGAAAAGCTTCATCCAATTCTCTCCATATAGAGTCAAGTAAAGCCCCCACATTCAAACTCTAAGTTTGGTGTTGGGAGGCCACAATCATGCTCTGAACATCTGTGAAGCTCTGTAAGAGCTTCCTATCAAGCTATTGACATTAAAGAAGCCCTTGTTGGGAGGCAACCCAATTATATTTATTTATATCAATTATTTTTATTTTTCATTGTTAGTTTATGTTTTCTTCAGGTTGATGATCATGTGGAGTCACAAAAATAATTGAAAAATAGCATAAAAAATAGAACACCCTAGGGGAAGATCTTACTGGCATTTAAACACCAGTAAGGCTAGCAAAATGGGCGTTTAACGCCCAGTCTAGCACCATTCTAGGCGTTAAACGCCAGAACTGGCAGGTAGACTGGCGTTTAATGCCAGAAAAGGGTGTCTGGTGTCTGGCTGGCGTTAAACGCCAGTAAGAGTAGCAGAATGGGCATTTAACGCCCAGTCTGGCAGTATTCTGGGTGTTAAACGCTAGAACTGGCAACCAGACTGGCATTTAACACCAGAAATGGGCAGCAGTCTTGCGTTTAATGCCAGGAATGGCTCACAGAGGGCATTTAAATGCCAGAAAGGGGCAGGGATGAGAAATCCTTGACACCTCAGGATCTGTGGATCCCACAGGATCCCTACCTCCCCTAACTCACTCTCTCTCCTCTTCACACCTTCCCATAACACTCTTCCCCCAACACCATTCACCTATCAAATCCTATCCTCTTCCCCATAACCTCTTCACCACTCCCATCCATCCACTCTTCCCCAAAAACCCCACCTACCTCACCATTCAAATTCAAACTATTTCCCTACCAAACCCACCCATTCCCATTCGGCCACCCACCCTCTCTTTCCCTATAAATACCCATATTCACTCCTTCCATTTCATACATCTTATCCCGCTAAAGTCCCATTGGCCAAACCCTCCTCACACCTCCATCTCCTCTATTTCTTCTTCTTCTCCTCTTTTCTCTCTTCTTTTGCTCGAGGACGAGCAAACCTTTTAAGTTTGGCGTAGAAAAAAATCCTTGCTTTTTATTCTTCTATAACCATTAATGGCACCAAAGCCCGAAAAAACCTCTAGAAAGAGGAAAGGGAAGGCTATTGCTTCCACATCCGAGTCATGGAAGATGGAGAGATTCATCTCAAAGGTCCATCAAGACCACTTCTATGAAGTTGTGGCCAAGAAAAAAGTGATCCCCGAGGTCCCCTTAAGCTCAAAAAGAGTGAATATCCAGAGATCCGACATGAGATTCGGAGAAGAGGTTGGGAAGCTCTCACCAACCCCATCTAACAAGTCAGAATCTTAATGGTTCAAGAGTTCTATGCTAATGCATGGATCACTAAGAACCATGCTCAAAGTATGAACCCAAACCCAAGGAATTTGCTTACTATAGTTCGGGGGAAATACTTAGATTTCAGTCTGGAAAATGTAAGATTGGCGTTCAACTTGCCAATGATGCAAGGAGATCTTTATCCTTTCACAAGAAGGGTCAACTTTGACCAAATGTTAGACCAAGTCCTCATGGACATCTGTGTGAAAGGAGCCCAATGGAAGAGAGATTCCAAAGGCAAGTCGGTTCAACTAAGAAGGCTTGACCTCAAGCCCATGGCTAGAGGATGGTTGGAGTTTATCCAACGCTCTATCATCCCTACTAGCAACCGGTCCGAAGTAACTGTTGATCGGGCCATCATGATCCATAGCATCATGATTGGAGAGGAAGTGGAAGTTCATGAGATCATTCCTCTAGAACTCTGTAAGGTGGCTGATAAACCTTCCACTTTAGCAAGGTTAGCCTTCCCTTATCTCATCTGTCACCTATACAATTTAGCTGGAATTGTCATAGAGAAAGACACCCTCATTGAAGAGGACAAGCCCATCACTAAAAAGATGATAGAGCAAACAAGAGAGCTCACTCATGGACCTCAACAAACACATGAGGAAGTCCCTCATCAAGAAATTCCTGAGATACCTCAAGAGATGCATTTTCCTCCACACAACTATTGGGAGCAACTCAACACCTCTTTAGGAGATTTGAGTTCCAACATGGAGCAATTAAGGATGGAGCACCAAGAACACTCCATCATCCTCCATGAAATTAGAGAGGATCAAAGAGCCATGAGAGAGGAGCAACAAAGGCAAGGAAGAGACATTGAGGAGCTCAAACACTCCATAAGAACTTCAAGAGGAAGAACTAGCCGCCATCACTAAGGTGGACCCGTTCATTAATTTCCTTGTTCTTATTTTTCTATTTTTTCGATTTTTTATGCTTTATGTTTATCTATGTTTGTGTATTCATTACATGATCATTAGTATTTAGAGTCTATGTCTTAAAGTTATGAATGTCTTATGAATCCTTCACCTTTCTTAAATGAAAAATGTTCCTAATTACAAAAGAACAAGAAGTACATGAATTTCAAATTTTATCTTGAAATTAGTTTAATTATTTTGATGTGGTGGCAATACTTTTTGTTTTCTGAAAGAATGTGTGAACAGTGCATTTTTTTATAGTGAAGTTTATGAATGTTACAATTGTTGGCTCTTGAAAGAATAATGAAAAAAAAGAGAAATATTATTGATAATCTGAAAAATTATAAAATTGATTCTTGAAGCAAGAAAAGGTAGTGAAAAAGAAAAAGCTTGCGAAAAAAAAAAGAAAAAGTAGCAAAAAATAAAGAAAAAAAAGAAAGAAAAAGAAAAGCAAGCAGAAAAATCCAATAGCCCTTTAAACCAAAAGGCAAGGGTAAAAAGGATCTAAGGCTTTGAGTATTAATAGATAAGAGGGCCCAAAGGAATAAAATCTTGGCCTAAGCAGCTAAATCAAGTTGTCCCTAACCATGTGCTTGTGTAATGAAGGTCCAAGTGAAAAAGCTTGAGACTGAGTGGTTAAAGTCGTGATCCAAAGTAAAAAGAGTGTGCTTAAGAACTCTGGACACCTCTAACTGGGGACTCTAGCAAAGCTGAGTCACAGTCTGAAAAGGTTCACCAGTTATGTGTCTGTGGCATTTATGTATCCGGTGGTAATACCGAAAAAAAAGTGCTTAGGGTCACGGTCAAGACTCATAAAGTAGTTATGTTCAAGAATCAACACACTAAACTAGGAGAATCAATAACATTATCTTAATTCTGAGTTCCTGTAGATGCCAATCATTCTGAACTTTAAAGGATAAAGTGAGATGCCAAAACTGTTCAGAAGCAAAAAGCTACCAGTCCCGCTCATCTAATTAGAACTAACCATTCATTGATATTTTGGAATTTATAGTATATTCTCTTCTTTTTATCCTATTTTGTTTTCAGTTTCTTGGGGACAAGCAACAATTTAAGTTTGGTGTTGTGATGAGCGGATAATTTATACGCTTTTTGGCATTGTTTTTACATAGTTTTTAGTATGTTTTATTCCCTTTTTATTACATTTTTATTAGTTTTTATGCAAAATTCACATTTCTAGACTTTACTATAAGTTTTTGTGTTTTTCTCTAATTTCAGGTATTTTCTGGCTGAAATTGAGGGACCTGAACAAAAATCTGATTCAGAGGCTGAGAAAGGATTGCAGATGCTGTTGGATTCTGAGCTCCCTGCACTCGAAATGAATTTTCCAGAGCTAAAAAAGTCCAATTCGCGCGCTCTCAATTGCGTTGGAAAGTACACATTATGAGCTTTTCAGCAATATATAATAGTCCATACTTTGTCCGAGATTTGATGGCCCAAACTGGCGTCCAAATGCCACTCGGAGACCTTTTTCTGGAGTTAAACGCCCAAACTGGCACCAAAGCTGGCATTTACTTCAAGAATGGCCTATGCACGTGAAAGCTTCAATGCGCAGCCCAAGCACACACCAAGTGAGCCCTAGAAGTGGATTTCTACACTATCTGCACTTAGTTACTCATTTTCTGTAAACTTAGTTTACTAGCTTAGTATTAAAACTACTTTTATAGATTTATTTAGTATCTTTCATCATCCTTTGTCTTGGGACCATAGTTCCACGTTCTGGGAGGCTGGCCATTCAGCCATGCCTGAACCTTGTTCTTATGTATTTTCAACAGTGGAGTTCCTACACTTCACAGATTAAGGTGAGGAGCTCTGCTGTTCCTGATGAATTACTGCAAAGTATTGTTGTTTTTCCTTCAATTCATGCCTACTTCTTCTCCAAGATGTACTTTCGTACTTAATTCAGTTAAGTCAAGACTAAAAGGGTGACCCGTGACAATCACCCACTATCTTCAGTAATCGCTTAGCCAAGATCCGCGTTCCTGAAAACCACAGCGGTCTACATGATGTTCAACGCAGTCATTGGATGCCAGCTGGAGTATACTCTCTTGGGTTTCCAATCAACGATTCATATCGTCTCTCCTGACAAAAGAACATCTGAATCTGATATTAGAACCTTTGTGGTATAGGCTAGAACAGTAGACAGCATTCCTGAGATCCGGAACATCTAAACATTGTCTGTGGTATTCCAAGTAGGATCTGGGAAGGGATGACTCTGAAGAGCTTCAAACTTGCGAATGTTGGGTGCAGTGACAGTGTGCAAAATGATAGAGAGATCCTCCGACACTAGCAAGAACCGACAGATGATTAGCCATGCGGTAGCTGTGCCTGGTATTTTTCATCCGAGACGAGAAATCCGACAGTAGATTAGCCGTACAGAAACCGTAGATGACCATTTTCACTGAGAGGATCATACAGCTTGCCATGGAAGGGAGTGCGCATGATTGGATGGAGGCAATAGGAAAGCAGAGGTTCAGAAGCAACAAAGCATCTCCAAACGCTTATCTGAAATTCCCACCAATGAGTTACATAAGTATCTCTATCTTATTTTATGTTATTTATCTTTTATTTATTAAAACTTCATAACCATTTGAATCTGTCCGACTGAGATCAACAAGATGACCATAGCTTGCTTCAAGCCGACAATCTCCGTGGGATCGACCCTTACTCACGTAAGGTATTACTTTGGACGACCCAGTGCACTTGCTAGTTAGTTGTATCAGAGTTGTGAATAACGATTTAGTCTGACCAAGTTTTTGGTGCCATTGCCAAGAAGCGAACAATTCTGTGCACCACTCCTGCAAGAGTTTGATATAGAAATCAGAAAATGGACAGAAAATCAGGTGGCTGATCACTTGTCCCAGATTGAGCCAGTAGCAGGGACTTCTTCTCCTTCCACTGACATATCCAAATCCTTTCAGATGAGCAGCTCTATGCCATTTGGACAGTACCTTGGCTTGCAAACATTGCAAACTACAAGGCTATATAGTTCATTCCCAAGGAGTTTACCAGGCAGCAAACCCGAAAACTCATGCATGATGCAAAATATTACCTATGGGATGAGCTATATCTCTTTAAGAGATGCTTGGATGAAATAATCCGACGCTGTGTGTCTGAAGAAGAGGCACAGAGAATTCTATGGCATTTCCATGGCTCTGACTATAGAGGACACTTTGGAGGTGAGCGGACAACCACTAAGGTACTCCAAAGTGGCTTTTACTGGCCTACTCTCTTTAAGGATTCTAGAGAGATCGTCTGTAACTGTGATAGTTTCCAGAGGGCTGGCAATCTTCCTCATGGTCACAGCATGCCTCAACAAGGAATCTTAGATATTGAGTTGTTTGATGTATGAGGCATAGATTTCATGGGACCATTCCCGTTTCATACTCAAATACCTACATACTTGTGGCAGTAGATTATGTGTCTAAATGGGTTGAAGCAATAGCAACACCCACTAATGACACAAAAGTAGTAATGAAGTTCCTCTAGAAGAACATCTTTAGTAGATTTGGTGTTCATAGGATACTAATTAGTGATGGAGGTACTCATTTCTGCAATAGACAGTAAGATTCTATCTTAAGTCGTTACGGAGTTTGCCATAAAGTGGCAACACCGTATCATCCCTAAATGAATGGGCAAGCTGAAGTCTCGAATAGAGAACTAAAGCGAATCCTAGAGAGGACAATAAGTGCCTCTAGAAAGGATTGGGCTAGAAAGCTTGATGATACTTTGTGGGCATACAGAACAGCTTTCAAACCCCTCATTAGAACTTTACCATATCAGTTAGTATATGGGAAGTCATGTCATTTGCCAGTGGAACTAGAACACAAAGCCTATTGGGCTACTAGATTTCTCAACCTCGATACTAAAGCAGTAGGGGGAAAATGGTTGTTCCAACTAAATGAGTTGGAAGAATTCCGCTTAGAAGCATTTGAAAATGCAAATACCTATAAGGAAAAGGCAAAAAGGTGGCATGATAGGAAGCTAGCTTCCAGAGTCTTTGAACCAGGACAAAAAAGTCCTACTCTTCAACTAAAAGCTCAGATTATTCCCTGGGAAACTCAAATTCTGCTGGAAGGGACCGTATGTGATTACAAAAGTATCACCCTATGGACACATAGAACTTCAAGGAAAAGATCCTGAAACCAAGTTCACTGTCAATGGACAGAGGGTCAAATATTACCTTGAAGGAGATATAGAGCCAGGAGGCTCAACACTGTTACTAAGTTGAGTACAGTGAAGTCCAGCTAAAGACATTAAAGAAGCGCTTGTTGCGAGGCAACCCAACCTTACTCAACCATATTTTCTTTTTTTCTTTCAGTTGTCAGAGTCATGATCATGTGCATCAGTCAAGAGACATAATTCATAGCAGTGAAAACAAAACACTCTGGATGGAGTCTCAAAGTTGAACACCAGTGAGGAAGCCCTCCCTGGGCATTCAATGCCCCAAGAGGGGAGCATTGCTGGCGTTGCACGCCATCCAGGGAGCAGCCCCTAGGCATTCAAATGCCAATATAGAGAAGCAGGGAATCTAGAATTCCCTAGCCTCTCAGGACCAAGAGGTCCTACAAAAGCTCCACCTACCCCCACCTTCTTCTTCCCCATTGATCATATTTGCTCGAGGGCGAGCAAAGCTCTTAAGTTTGGTGTTGCAAAAGCTCTACTTTGTGAATTCTACCATTCTTAAGTATAGAAGAAGAGGATGGAGCAAACTAGAGAGCATGCACATAAGCCTATGCAGCCGCCTCAACAAAGACAAAGGAGTGACATAGAGGAAATGAAGCAATACATGGGATCCTCAAGGAGGAGCACTGGACACCATTATTCAGGTGGATTCGTTCTCTTTATCTCTTTTTCTGTTATTTTTCTATTTGTTGTCTGTTTATTTATCTGTTCTCTTGTTCTAGTTGCATGATCATTTGCATTGATGTCTTTAAGTTGTAAAAAGGTCCATATATCTCTCACCTTACTTAAATGAAAAAAATTTTAATTGAAAAGAATTGAAAGATGCATGAATTTCAAGTTTAAAATCAGATTAGTTTAATTAGTTTGATGTGGTGTCATTTGCTTTTGTTTTCTGAATGTATAATTAAATAGTGCATATTTGAAGTTGAAATTTATGAATGTTGGCTCTTGAAAGAATGATGATGATAGTGAAATATTAATGATAATCTGAAAAATCTAAAATTGATTCTTAAGGTAAGAAAAAACAGCAAAAAGAAAAAGAAAAAGCTTGCATGCAAAAAAAGAAAAAAGAGAAAACTGGCGAAAAATAAAAAGAAAAAAATAAAAAAGCAAGGAGAAAAAGCCAATAACCCTTTAAAGCAAAAGACAAGGGTAAAAAGGGCCCAAGGCTTTGAGCATCACTGGTTAGGAGGGCCCAAAGGAATAAAATCCTGTCCTAAGCGGCTAAACCAAGCTGTCCCTAAGCATGTGCTTATAGCGTGAAGGTGTCATGTGAAAAGCTTGAGACTGAGCGGTTAAAGTCATGGTCTAAAGCAAAAAGAGTGTGCTTAAGAAATCTGTACACCTCTTTCTAGGGACTCTAACAAAGCTGAGTCACAATCTAAAAAGGTTCACCCAGTTAAAGTGTCTGTGGCATGAATGTATCCAGTGGTAATACTGAAAAATAGAGTGCTTAGGGTCACGGCCAAGACTCAGAAAGTTGTGTTCAAGGATCAAAATAAGCTTAACTAAGAAAGTCAATAATATCATCTAGATTCTAAGTTCCTAAGGATGCCAACATCTCTGAGTTTCAATGGATAGTAAGATGCCAAAACTATTCAGAAGCAAAAAGCTACTAAGTGCCGCTCATTTGATTTTCACTAAGCTTTATTTGAAACTTTTAAATTTATTGTATCTTAATTTTATTTTTATCCTACTGTGTTTTAGTTGCTTGGGGACTAGCAACACTTTAAGTTTGGTATTGTGATGAGCGGATATTTTATACGCTTTTTGACATTATTATCATATTGTTTTTAGTAGTTTTTATAGGTTTCAGCATTAAATTCACATATTTTGATTCTACTATGAGTTTTTGTGTTTTTGGGCAATTTCAGGTATTTTCTGGCTGAAATTGAGGAGCTGGAGCAGAAGTCTAATTCAGAGACAGAGAAAGCACTGTAGATGCTGTCCAAATCTGACCTGCCTACATTCGGAAGAGCTTTTCTGAAGCTATAAAAGCCCAAATAGAGCGCTCTTAATGGCTATGGAAAGCTGACTTCCAGAGCTTTCCAACAATATATAATAGTTTATACTTTGTTTCAAAGTAGAAGGCCCAATATAGGCATTCAACGCCAGCTTTCTGCCCCCTTTCTGGCGTCCAGCGCCCAAGGAGCAGAGCCCAATGTCCAAACGCCCAGAGAGGACTCCCTAGCTGGCGTTCCACATCCACGAGACCTCATAGCATGTGGATCTCATCAACCTCAGCATTCCTTTCGTTTTTCATTGTGTTTTTACTTCAGTATGGGTTTCTAAACCTCCTAGGTTGAGGGGAGGAGCCCTGCTGAGTCCTATGAATTAATAAAAGTACTACTATTTCTATTCGATCCGTATTTAATTAATTCTGAGATGTATATTCGTACTTCATCATGGTGAATAGGATGATCTAACCAATTAGCTCTATTCGTCACATTAAGATGAACGTGCCTGATAAACACCCGCGTCTACTTGGGTCAGAATGCGTCTTTCACTGGATAAGGACGACCAATAGCTTGAATATACATCTCTCAGACAGCTAATCCACAACTTCGTTGGGGACTTCTCGAGACATCAATTCAGCCAATTTTTGGGAAGATTAGGGTCTCTGTGGTAGAGGCTAGAACCCAAAGATGCAACATTCTCTGATACGGAAGATCCGATCTTGTTTGTGGCATTTTGAGTAGGATTATAAAAGAGAATGGACTGTACACACTTCACCCTCAAGTAGAGATGGATCCACACTAAACCTGGGGTTCAGATCCGAAGGAATATTGGCAGTTGCTCAAACCAGTGTCAATCACATACAGCCTGCCATTGAAAAAATCACTCACAAGCAAAGAGAGCAGTAGTACCAGAGTTAATTCAGAAAGGCAAAGCAACTCCGACTCTCAACTCTATTCCTATCAGTATTTTCTATTCCCAGCATATAATTCCTAATAGCTAATCCAATTGGTTTTATCCAAGCATTTGTGACATATAATCAATCAACATACAATCAACAAACTTCTGATTCCGCCTTACTAAGACCTGCAAGGTAACCATATCTTGCTTCAAGCTACAATCCTCGTGGGATCGACCTTTGACTCGCTTAGGTATTACTTAGATGACCCAGTGCACTTGCTGGTACAATAGTACGAAGGTGTGGGGATTCGTGCTACCACCAGCTATTGAGCAAGGAAAATAGTGGAGAGTGTCATGGGATCAAGATGGGTTATGGAGATTCAAGGGTAGGATCATTGTGCCGGATGTTGGGACTTCGCGGCAGGATATATTAAAGGAAGCACACAAAAGCGGATTCTCTATTCACCCGTGGAGTACTAAGATATACCATGATTTGAAAGCGATGTTTTGGTGGCCGGGTATGAAAAATGATGTGGCTGAATATGTTTCAAAATGTTGAACCTGTCAAAAAGTATAGATCAAACACTAGAGACCTTCCGGGACGTTGCAACCTTTAGACGTTCTGCAATGGAAATAGGAAAGCATTGCGATGGACTTTGTGTCGGGATTCCCAAGGACTAGGGCTGGTTTTGATGCTGTCTGGGTGATTGTGGACTGACTGACAAAGTAAGCTCACTTTTTATCCATTCGAATGAATTACACCCTTGAGGAGCTTGCATAGTTATACATAAAGAAGATTGTGAGACTTCATGGTGTGCCCACTACTATAATTTCTGAGAGAGATCCTCGTTTCACTTTAAGGTTCTGGGGTGCATCTCAGAAAGCTTTTGGAACCTGATTAAGCTTGAGTACAACTTACCACCCTCAGATAGATGGTCAATCTGAGAAGACGATCCAAACCCTAGAAGATATGTTGAAGGCTTGTGTTTTGGACCTTCCGGCGAACTGGGATCGGTATATGCCACTAGTGGAGTTTGCATACAATAACAGCCACCATGCGAGCATCAAAATGGCTCTATATGAGGCTCTGTATGGCAGAAAATGTCAATCTCCACTATGTTGGTATGAAGCTGGGGAGAAAAGCTTGTTGGGGCCAGAGATGATAGCTGAGACAATTAAACAAATCAAGAAAATCTGAGATAGGATGCTCACTGCGCAGAGTCGTCAGAAGAGTTATGCCGATCAGAGGTGGAAGCCCTTAGAATTTGAGGAAGGAGATCATGTTTTCCTTAAGGTTACTCCAATGACAGGAGTAGGTAGGGCCATTAAAGCGAAGAAGCTGAATCCTCGGTACATAGGTCCGTTTCAGATCCTAGAGAGGGTTGGACCGATGGCATATCGGATGGCTCTACCACCCCACCTTTCGAACCTGCATGATGTATTTCATGTGTCGCAGCTTCGGAAGTAGACTCCTGACGCTAGCCATGTGTTAAAACTTGAATCGGTTCAGTTAAAAGAAGATTTGACGCTTCCGGTGACTCTGGTCAGAATTGACGATACGTGTATCAGACAGTTGTGTGAGAAAGAGGTGTCGTTAGTCAAAGTGGCATGGAGTCGAGCTGGTGTTGAGAATCACACTTGGAAACTTGAGTCAGAGATGCGAACTGACTAGCTACCCGCACCTATTCTCAGGTAATTGAATTCGAATTTTGTGGGCAAAATTCCCATTTAGGTGGGTAGAATGTAAAACTCGGTTAATTAATGACTAATTAACCCATAAGTTAAAATTTATTCTAGAAAATTAGAAATGTGATTTTTATGGCTTAATATGATAGAGAAAATTAAGACGAGAATTTTGACACCAATTTTAAAGAAATTGGCCCAATATTGGATCGAACGGGTCAATCCGAGCCAACCAGACCCAGACCCATATTGGCCCCTTGGCCCAACCAAGCTCAACCTAAAACCCTTATTCAGCACTCTCTCTCCTCTCTTAAACCTCAAAAGGGGGAAGAACACTCTTCCAAAGTTCTAACCCTTACTTGATCTTCAAATCACCATATCTTTTGATCCGGAGCTCTGATTGTCGTGTCATTTGTGGCCATGCATTCACCGCATCGAGCTCTAAAAAACCCATAACTTTGTTCTTAAGGTAATCCACGATTTCTTCTCTAAAATTCTAGCCTTAATTTCAAAATTTTGGGTGAAAAATATTGAGATTTGTGAGCTTTTGATGTTATAGGATCTAACTAGCTTAAAAGAAAGGCTTAATCTTATCTCCTTGATCCTTGGGTGTGGTAAGATTCTCAACCCTAGTAGAATTTATTTGGTTATGATGTTTGGGTATTTAGTGGGTATGTTTGAATGTGGTATTTTGGTTTAGGAAGTGTATATATGTGTGTTGGAGCTTGATTGAAGTTTTGGAAAGCTTGGAAAAGGGTTTTTATGTGCTAAAAATATGTTCTTGGAGGTGTTGAAGCCTTGGGAGCTTGTGAAAAAGTGATTTGGAGGTGCTCCGGGTTGAGCGGAGAATTGGCTAAGGTATGGTCTCGGTTTCCTGTATCTAAAATATAATGTGGTGTGAAAACTTAGGCTAGAGACCCTAAGATAGGATTTGAACTATTGATGTTGTTGATTGGTTGAGTTGAATTGTGTGGTTATGTATGTGATTAGTGGATTTTGATGTTTTGATGGTATGATGCATGAGAAATATGCATGTTTTGATACATGCTTAATGATTGGTTGAGATTGAATTGTGGGTGGAACCATGTTAATGGTGAGGATGATATTGATTGTATGTTTTAATGGTTGATGGAAAGGGTATTGTTGGAAATTGGGATGAGGAAAGATATATGACATGATATTGTGTTTGAAATTGAGTTATTTAATTGAGATTGGTTAAAATGGTGGATTGGTGGATTGTGAATTTGATAAAAATGTTAACATATAAGTTGAGGAGGCTTGAGATTGATTTTTGGTAAGTTTTGGTTGGTTTTGAAAAGGGTTGAAATTGGTGAAAATGGAATTTTGTGGGTTTGTATGAAAGTGTGATTTTTTGGTCTACTTTGATAGAGCATAAATTGGTCTCCAGATCTCCGATTTGTGTCAAACTTGTTTAAAAATAAAATTGAATTCGAGATGTTTATGCCATTCAAAGAACGGATGGAAAATGATTTGAAAGGAAAAAGTTATGCCCATCGGAAGTTTGAGGTTTGAAAATGTAATTCTGCCGCTTATTTTAAACTTAGTAAAATTTTTGGCAAATCATACTCCCACGCGCACACGTCACTCTCCATTTTTACTCCCCCACGCGTGCGCCTGGCCGACGCGTACGCGTCACTGTACTGATGCATGTGCCCAGTAGAAAATCCAGAGAGGTGCGCTAGTATTGTGCTGGTCTTGTGCGAGGAGCACAAAACGCACCCACGTGAACACGTGGCTGATGCGCACGCGTCACTCTACTTTTCTACTTTCCATGCGTGCGCATAGGCGACTCGCACGCGTGACCCCATTTTCACTAAAAACTTATTTTTGAGTTTTCAAAGCCAAATTTCAGACTTCCAAGCCTCTATTCTCGCCTTTTATGTCCTAAATTCTTATAATATGCCTAGCGAAAGGAAGAGGCTAGGAAATGTGGTAACTTGTGGATGAACTAAAGCGAGAATTAATGATGAATTATGATTGAAGACAATTGTATGGGGTGTTCATGATGATGGTGGAAGTGCTTTATGTGCCATGAGCCGAAGGTCTGTAATTGTTAATAAATTGTGGCTGGTTATGGGTTGTATTATGAGCCGAATGGCTGAGTTATTATTGAATTATGGCTGAGCTATTATTGAATTATGGCTGGGTATGATTGCATATATGCTTATTGAATGAAATGTGAATATTGCACTTCCACTATCTGAGATACGAGTCTCCCTGGGTGAAAATAGTGGCTAGCCACCACGTGCTCCAGGTGGAGACTCGATACTCTGCTGACCCTATGCCATAAGTGTGGTCGGACACTATGAAAGTTCCAGATGAGCTCGCCCCCGTGGATAAACACCAGTGGGTGTTGTGTATATGTATTGATAATTATGATTGAGAATAACTCGAGTTGAGGATGCACGACAGAGGGACAGTCCAATAGTTAGCTACCAGGACTTGTCGGGTTGGCTTTATAACTGACATATGAGACTCATTAGCCACTAGGACAGGCATACATCATATGCATTATATGTGAATTGTTTGGAATGCCTAATTGACTGTACATTACTTGCTAATTGCCTAACTGCCATATCTGCTTCCTATTTGTGCATTTCCTTGTTGATATAAATTGTGTTTGAGATATTAAATTACTGATGGCAGTTGGGAGGTTCAAAGGATTTGGAAAGGAAAGTGTTAGTTAGACTGAAGATCTTTAGCTAGTTGCCTATTTCAATAATGGTTTAGTCTGTTTATAAGCCTTGATTATCTGTTTGAAGTTCTAGGATTACCTTCGGCTTTCCTTGGACATTAAATGTTAGATATGTGGGCACTGTTACCATACTGAGAACCTTCGATTCTCACCCGTGCGGATTTTGTGGTTTTCAGATGCAAAACGTAAGGCTCCTCGCTGAGACATGCTGGAGACTTCTGGATTAGCAAAGATCCTTAACTCTCGGGACTTTATTTTGGTTTTATGCACTTACTTAGATACTTATTATCTCCATTGTATATATATGTACTATTTTGACACCTTTTAGAGGTTGTTTTAGAGAACAGGTTCAGTAGCTTGTCTTTTGGGTTTCTTTTGGGTTACTTACTTTATATATGTATACTTCTATGCTCGGACCGGTTATCTTCACAAACCAGGTCTTGAGTTTTGATATCCATATTTTTGGCACTCTCTTGTTTATATACTTGCGTTAGCTTATCCTTTATCCGTTTCGTTATGTTATCGATCGGAGTGTCATGCTTTTCAACTTAACAATTTTGTTGTACCTCTTTTTCTTCAAAGGCTCCTAGTTATAAACATTTTTCATACTACTATATATACTAAACTTTATTTTTAGAGGTCGTAATACCTCGCCACCTCTGTTTTATGACTTAAGCATAAGGCTCTGTGTGGTAGGGTGTTACAAAAAGTATTATATGGCATGAATGATGATTTAACTTGAGATGGATTGTGAAGGAAGTGTTGTGTATGTTATAAGCCGAATGGTATTTGATAATGAATTATGGCTGGTTATAGATTATGTTATGAGCCAGATGGCTGTGATAAATATTGAATTATGGCTGGGTATGTATATGTACATAGTTATTGATTAACAATGTGATTTGATGCACTTCCAAATATCTGAGATACGAGTTTCCCTAGGTGAAAGCAGTGGCTAGCCACCACGTGCTCTAGGTTGAGACTTGATACTCTGCTGACCCTATGTCGTAAATGTGGCCGAACATTGTGAAAGTTCCAGATGAGCTTGCCCCCGTGGATAAATACCAGTGTGGGCATTGTATGATTATGATTATGATTGTGAATTACTCGAGTTGGGGATGCACGACAGAAGGACAGTCCAATGGTTAGCTACTAGGACTTGTTGGGTTGGCTTTATAATTACAGATGAGACTCATCAGCCACTAGGACAGGCATGCATCATATACATCTATATGACATTGTTTGGGTGTGCATATTGTACTTGGTTTGTCTATGTGAATAATTATGTTTAATTGCTAACTGCTCTACTTGAAATAACTACTTGATTGTGTTTGAACCTTCTTACTTGTGTTTGTGACTGAAAATTGGTTGGATTGTGGTGGATTGACTGTTGGTTGAATTGTTTGGGCCTAGGGCCGTGATTTATTATGAGATGGTCCGAAGGCCGTGTTTGGTTTGTGTTTTTTGTTTATAAAAGTATGAAAAACTAAACTGGTTCAGCATAGACTTAATGAACATATGCTTGGAACAACTTGGTCATTCATACTGTCTAGGAAAAATGTTTAAAAAGGCTTTTGGATTTTTGAAGAATTAACAGTTTTATCTTTCAGAAAGGATTTCAAATTTTTTATATTAAATCTTTGGTTTTGAAAAGATGCAGAAGGTGGTTATTAATCACTATAACGGTTCTATTTTCATGTATCCTATTACAGTAACTCTCTAACCCCATAGTGAGAACCAGCGAAGACGATGTTCTCACTCCCCTATATGTCTTTTCTTTTTCAGGTTATTTACGACGAAGTTCGGAAGACCTTATTTCTTTTCTGTTTAGACGATATTTTTGTATTCTTTTAGTATTTATGTTTCTCTCGCCTTTAACTTAGCATGTTCTATAAGAGGGATAGGATTTTGATATGAAATGCTTGTAAATTAATAATATATATATTGTTCATACCCTGGGTCAAGCAGTCCGACCCGGGATGTTCTACAGACAAAGCGACCGACCTCTTCAGGTCATGATGACTCGACCTCTTCTCAGAGAGCTCGGCCAAACTACCAGGAAAGCCCAATAAAAGGCCCAAACAGAGGAACACGACCCAAATCCAAGGACAGCCCAAGCCTATAGAGATAAAGGCAGTTCCCTTAAAAGATAAGATGACCTCGCTCAAAGATAAAGATAAGATAACTAACTTATCTTATCCAAGGAAGGTCTCTCTGCACCATTATAAATACACTGGAGCACCCAGGTATAATTCATACTCTGATTCTACTCAATACCTGCTTAATACCTTTGCTAACTTAAGCATCGGAGTCCCTTGCAGGTACCCCCCACCCTCCGGTGACGAAGGATCAGCACCACCACCATCAACAAGTCAGACACAACAGCTCCGACCAGTACAGAAGATCTCATCCGAGATCGACCTACAGTTTCAGGTAACCCTCGGAACATTGGCGCCATTGCGGGGGAACCTGGAAGTCATCTCATCACCATGGCGGACGACCATGGTAACGACCATGATTCAGATCTAGAGGATAGAACACCGCACAAAAACGCAGACACTACACTGAAAGACACCCCGGAATCCAACGGGGATAAAAGCTCATCAAATCCGGGAGTAATAGAAGCACTTCAAGATCGCTTAAAGCAACTCGAAAAAGAAACCCATAATCAACGAGAAGTTGAGAAGGATCTACAAAGGGAGGTAAGGCGACGTCGAGAATTAGAAGATAAACTTCTAAAACTCGAAGCCGATCTCAAAACAAAAGCTACTCGGACCACCCCTGAGGACAACTCATGCAAAGACCAGGATCCATTTACTAGGGAAATCATGAAGACCAAAATTTCTAAGGACTTCAAACTCCCGGATATGACTTTGTACGATGGCACTACAGATCCCAACCATCACCTCAGCAATTTCAAAAGTAGAATGTACTTCACTAACACTTCAGATGCAGTTTACTGCAAAGCTTTTCCAACAACTCTCACAAAGACAGTAATCAGATGGTTTGATAACCTACCTCTGAAGTCCATCTCAAGCTTTGATGACCTAGCCAAAAAGTTCCTGGCCAGATTCTCCATCCAAAAAGACAAAGCTAAGTACGCCCCCAGCCTACAAGGAATCAAGCAAGGAGATCGGAAAAGTCTTCACAACTACTGGGAAAGATTCAACAAAACATGCCTAGACATACAAAACTTCCTAACATAGGCCGCCATCATGGGCCTCATCAATGGCCTACGCGATGGATCTTTTAGCCAATCTATATCAAATAAGTACCCCGCGTCTCTGGATGAAGTGCAAGAACGAGCGGAGAAATACATCAACATGGAAGAAAACTCCCGACTAGGAGAAACTTCAAGATCCGGATTCACCTACCGGGATAAAGATAAAGACTCCAAAAAAAAGGAAGATCGACAAGGGGAAAAAATTAAAAAATATCATAATTACACCCACCCCCCCCCCTTCGGGTGTCTCTTGTGGATGTGTACAAGGAAGTCTGCCACACAGAAAAAATACCCCCAGCTCGACCACTCAAAGGCAAAAGAGGAGGAGGAAACCGAAATAAATATTGTGAATACCATCGTGTCCGTGGACATTCCACCAACAAATGCTTCGATCTAAAAAATGCCATAGAAAAATTAGTGAGAGAAGGAAAACTAGATTGGTACTTGGCCACCCGAGACGATGAGCAAAGAAGAAAGAAGGAGGGACGAAAAGGTCGGACGAACCGAGCGATCACCTCGTACGCCAGAAAGACATGTTCATATGATACACGGAGGATTTGCAGGAGGAGGAATCTCCAAATTATCCCGCAAAAGATATCTCAAAGAAGTATATCATGTCGAAGGAAAGGGGGAAGCGCCCGACATCCCTGCAATTACGTTCACCAAAGAAGACGCATCCTGTATCATCTCAGGACACGACGATCCCATGGTCATCACCATCATACTGGCAAATGCCAATCTCCACCGTACACTAATAGACTAAGGGAGCTCCGCTGACATCTTATTTAAAACTGCCTTCAACAAGCTCGGCTTAGACAGAAAGGAGCTTAGAGCATACCCAAACAGCCTGTTCGGATTGGGAGATACCCCAGTACAACCACTTGGATACATCTCACTACACACAATGTTCGGAAGAAGAAACCAATCTAGAACTCTTAAAATAGACTACATCGTGATCAACGTGAGTTCAGCCTACAATGCCTTAATAGGTCGAACAACATTGAATCAACTTGGCGCAATAGTCTCAACGCCACATCTATGCATGAAATTTCCAACAGCAGAAGAGATAGTTATAATAAAAGCAGATCAAAAGATGGTGTGCCGCTGTTATAATGAAAGCATAAACCTCAGAGGCAGAGGAGAAGAATTCCATACAATTGAGTTTGGTGGAGTTCAGAAACGAGAGAAACTCCGTCCACAACCTGAAGGTGAAGTAGAGAAATTTCAGATCGGAGACACCTCGGACAAAACAACCAATATTGGCACGATCCTAAAAGGAGACGCAAGAGAATCACTAGTACAGTTCTTATGAGATAACGTCGATCTCTTTGCATGAAAAGCTGTAGACATGCCAGGGATAGACCCCAAACTAATGTGCCACAAATTGGCGGTCTAACCAGGATCGCGGCTGGTACATTAGAGACGAAGAAAACTTGGGCCAGAACGATCTCAAGTTGTGGAAGAGCAGGTACAAGCACTACTGGAGGCAGGATTCATAAGAGAAGTCAAGTACCCACTATGGCTAGCCAACGTCGTCTTGGTGAAAAAATCAAACGGGAAGTAGCAAATGTGTACTGATTACACTGATCTCAACAAACCCTACTCAAAAGATCCTTATCCACTCCCAAGTATCGATGCTCTGGTGGATGCCTCATCCGGATATAAATACCTCTCGTTTATGGATGCATATTCTGGATACAACCAAATCCCAATGTATCCACCTGATCAGGAAAAAACCTCGTTTCTAACACCAAAAGTATTACTGGTACATCGTAATGCCTTTCGGTCTTAAAAACGCGGGAGCTACTTATCAAAGGCTAATGAATAAAGTCTTTTCAGAGCATATCGGAAAAATCATGGAAGTCTATGTGGACGACATGTTGATAAAAACACAAAGTAAAAAGACATTATTGTCCGACCTGGTCCAAGTATTCAACACTATAAGAAGGCATGGCATGCGACTTAACCCTGCAAAATGCACCTTTCTGGGTTTTATGCTCAAACAAAGAGGAATCGAGGCAAACCCGAATAAATGTCGGGTCATACTCGACATGAAGAGCCCAACTTGTGTCAAAGAAGTACAACAACTCAACGGGAGATTGGCAGCCCTGTCCAGATTTCTAGCGGGATCAGCAATAAGGTCTCTCCCTTTCTACGCCACTCTAAGGAAGGGAAAAAAGTTTGAATGGACAACAAAGTGCGAACAAGCCTTACAAGATTTCAAAAGTTTCCTGGGACAACCACCTATCTTAACTCGACCACGAGAGGTAGAGCCACTCATATTGTACCTTGCAGTAGGAAGTCGAGCAGTAGCCTCAGCACTAGTTCGAGAGGACGACAAGGGGCAACAACCTGTATACTTCATTAGTAAAGCACTACAAGGGTCCGAGCTGAACTACCAAAAAATAGAAAATTTTGCTTATGCGCTCATACCAACGTCTCGACGACTTCGCCCGTACATCCAAGCTCACACCATTAAGGTTCGGACCAACCAGCCCATAAAAGGGATATTGCAGAAAACAGATCTGGCAGGTAGAATCCTACAATGGGCAGTCGAGTTGTCTGAATTCAACCTTCAATATGAAGCTCGGATAGCTATCAAATCACAATACTTAGCCAACTTCATTGCAGAATTTAAAGATACCCTGGAAACCCCCACAGAATAGAATATTTACGTGGACGGTTCCTCGAATAAAACTGGAAGTGGCGCAGGTGTGATAATCGAAAGGAACCAAGGAACCCAAATTGAACTTTCCCTCAAATTTGAGTTCCCTGCTTTAAGCAACCAGGCGGAATATGAGGCATTACTAGCTTGTTTGAAGCTGGCTAAAGAGGTTGGAGCTCAAAAACTCATCGTCTTCAGTGACTCACAGGTGGTCACCTCACAAATAACAGGGAGTTATCAAGCTAAGGATGCTACCATGAAAAAGTATTTGGATAAAACCAGAGAACAGCTCGGACAACTCAGGGAATATGAGATCCGCCACATATCCCGCGAACAAAATGTCCGAGCTGACGCACTCTCAAAAGTAGCCAGCACCAAACCAGGGGGCAACAATAGAAGCCTCATCTAGGAAATACTGCAGAACCCATCAATCTCGGAAGAGAAAAAAATCCTAGCCATAACAAGGCTAGCTCAAGGATGGATGACTCCTATAATTAACTACCTCAAAACAGAAACACTTCCTACAGATGAGAATGAGGCAAAAAGGTTAAAATGGGAGGCACAATACTACACTCTCATAAACAATAATCTATACAAAAGAGGAATTTCAATACCATTGCTAAAATGTGTACCGACTTCAAACACGAAGGAAGTTCTAGAAGAAATACACAGTGGCATCTATGGCAATCATCTCGGAGCACAAGCACTCACCAAAAAAGTACTTCGGGCAGGATTTTATTGGCCACTCTACAAAAGGAAGCCACATAGTTCGTAAAGACATGTCCACCATGTCAAAAACATGCCAATTTTCACATTGCCCTGCCAGAGGAGCTCATCAGCGTAACCTCACCTTGGCCATTTGCAAAATGGGGACTCGATCTTCTCAGACCCTTTCCCCAAGGATTGGGACAAGTTAAATTCCGCATAGTAGGGGTAGACTATTTCATAAAGTGGATCGAGGCAGAACCCCTAGCAAACGGCACTGCTCAAAGAAGTCGAAAATTCCTATATAAGAATATTGTCACAAGGTTCGGGGTTCCATACTCCATCACCACGGACAATGGCACCCAATTCACCGATGCAGGCTTCCGAAAATTAGTAGCCGACTTGAACATAAAACATCGTTTCACCTCCGTCGAACATCCCCAAGTTAATGGACAAGCCAAAGCGGCCAACAAAGTCATATTAGCCGGGCTAAAACGGAGATTACAAGATGCAAAGGGAGCTTGGGCCGAAGAACTTCCACAAGTTCTATGGGCATATCGAACAACGCCACATTCCACCACAAAGGAATCACCCTTCCGATTAGCATACGGAACAGAGGCAATAATCCCAGTAGAGATCGAGGAAGGGTCACTTAGAATGGTCTATTACAATGAAGAAGCCAACTCCCAACTTCAAAGGAAAGAACTCGACCTACTTCCTGAGATCCAAGAAAGAGCTCGGATCAAGGAATAAGCACTAAAACATCGAATGGCTTCCAGATATAATCAAAAATTAGTGTCGAGAGGTTTTGCTGAGAATGATCTCATCCTAATCCGAAATGACATCGGAACAACTCGACCCGGAGAAGGAAAGCTGGCAGCAAACTGGAAAGGACCCTACCGAGTCACAGAAGTACTTGGGAAGGGCTACTACAGACTATCCGAACTCGATGGGCGAGAGCTTCCTAGATCATGGCACGACTGCAACCTAAGAAGGTACTATAGCTAGAAATGATAAAGGATCTCAGCATGAGATGCACTCTTTTTCCTAAAAAGGTTTTTTAATGAGGCAACATGCGGAGATCCAGAAATTATCCGATTCAAAAGGATAAAAAATCATTGTGTACATATTTTTATTGTCTTTTAAATAAAATATATTAGATGATTCTACAAGTTTTCAAGACACATTAATCTGAAACATTCATCATCCGATTATAAAGCAACAGATTAGCAGAAAGTGAAAAACAAATTCACTGCACAATCACGATAAAGACCAACAGAGATGAAAACCAAATTCATCTAAAGGTTGACTAAATGAGGATTTAACCCACCTTCTACAAATCGGCAAAAATGAAAACAGGATAGTGCAAGAAGTTATCGAAGGTGATCCGGAGAAAGGACCTGACGAGGTCCTAATGGATTGCTAAATAATAACTTAAAAGACTGGCCAACGCTAAGACGTTGGACCAAGTCAACCAAAGTTACAAGTAAACCCTGGAAAGAGGTCTGTCGAACCCTATAAAAGAGGATTACTTTAACTTAGAAGGACCCGACATGACGAAGTCGGCCCAAAATATAAAGTTATAGAAGTAATCCATGAAAGAGACCTACATAAGGTCCAAGAAAGAGGATTACAAAAATAACTTAGAAGGACCCGACATGACGAAGTCGGCCCAAAATATAAAGTTATAGAAGTAATCCCTGAAAGAGACCTACATAAGGTCCAAGAAAGAGGATTACAAAAATAACTTAGAAGGACCCGAAGTGGAGCAGCAAGGCCAAAATCTAGAAAAGTGCCGAGTCGAGTGCAAACAAACATAATATAAAAAACAATATTATAACAAGCTTCAGAGGCCACCAAAGTCAGCCCCAAAAGCTTGAAATCTACTTGTTGTTTTTCAAAATAAAGGGTGCTAAACAAGCAGCTAAGAGGAGTATCAATAAGTCAGCAAAATATCAATTACAAAATAAAGAGTTTAAAAACCCACAAGTCAGGCTATCTACACAAATAAGAAAATTCAGCTAAAGATCGAAAGCCTTCTCTGCAGCATCAGCAGGGGGTGAAGGAGGGCGAGTCTGAATGGGCACAGCATCCGCGGTCCCATCATCCCGATTCAAAATTTGACAGTCCGGATCGGACACGAGATGAACAACATCAACTGAAGGGACTGTAGAAGTTGACACTTTGACAGCAGGCGCAGGGGGAGGTTCGACATCATCATCATCCGGGTCGTCAGGGACAATCTTACCATCCCTCACAACATTGTCCAGGCTGAAGAGAGACAGGTCGACCTCGGGAGCCAGAACTCAAACCTGCTCCTTCAGGTTCTCATAAGCAGCATCCACGCTGCCGACAAGATGACTTTGGAGCTCAGAGTAATCAGCTCGGGCAGACTCCAACTCCTCCCTCAGACGCATTACCTCCTGATAGGAAGTAACGTAGCTGTCTTTATGCCTCAATGCAGTGTCCTCGGCCAACCTTACAGAAGCCGCCAAAGCAAGGGGGCTAGCCTTCTCGTTCTTCAGCTCCTTCTCCAGTTTGGTCACTTTTACCTCAAGCTCCTCCTTCAAGCCCTTCATTCGATCGAACTCCTGTTTAGCCTCCTCCATGAAGGCTTTGGTGGCATGGAGAGGAAGATTTTGAGCAGTTTGGTACAAGGCAGCACCCATATGTGCCATTTTAACACTACTCCGAGTTATAAAATCCAAATGGCGAAAGAGTGATACATCATCCATAGGGAGGGCACCGTAGGGACCGATCTGCTGATCTACGAACTCGACCACGTCAAAATCAGGGGCATCAAGATTGAAAGGCTCAATAGTTTTTTGATTTTTGTTGGGAGGAGCACCAGAAGTGGCAACAGATCCTTGGGAAGGATCAACCAAACGAACCCAGGGAGTTGGGATTATCTTCCTCGCCCCAGGTGAGCTCGGAACGGCCAGCTTCAACTGAGCCTGGGATGATTGGTGCACGACATCACAATCACACTTTTGTAATTCCGCACAACTAACCAGCAAGTGCACTGGGTCATCCAAGTAATACCTTACGTGAGTAAGGGTCGATCCCACGGAGATTGTCGGCTTGAAGCAAGCTATGGTTATCTTGTAACTCTTAGTCAGGATATCAATAATTCTCATATTTAATTGTAAAAAGTAAAAGAACATGAAATAAATACTTGTTTTGCAGTAATGGAGAACAGGTTGAGGTTTTGGAGATGCTATATCTTTTGAATCTCTACTTTTCTACTGTCTTCTTCTTCATGCACACAAGGATCCTTCCATGGCAAGCTGTATGTTGGGTTTCACTGTTGTCAATGGCTACCTCCCATCCTCTCAGTGAAAATGTTCAACGCGCACTGTCACCGCACGACTAATCATCTGTCGGTTCTCGATCATGTCGGAATAGAATCCAGTGATTCTTTTGCGTCTGTCACTCACGCCCAACACTCGCGAGTTTGAAGCTCGTCACAGTCATTCAATCATCGAATCCTACTCGGAATACCACAGACAAGGTTTAGACTTTCCGGATTCTCAAGAATGGCCGCCAATGGGTTCTAGTTTATACCACGAAGATTCTGCTTAAAAAATCCAAGAGATACACACTCAAACAAAGGTAGAACGGAGGTGGTTGTCAGACACACGTTCATAGGTGAGAATGGTGATGAGTGTCACGGATCATCACATTCATCAGGTTGAAGAACAAGTGGTATCTTAGAATAGAAGCAAGCGTGATTGAATGAAAAACAGTAGTAATTGCATTAATCCATCAAGACACAGCAGAGCTCCTCACCCCTAACTATGGGGTTTAGAGACTCATGCCGTAGAAGATACAATATGAAACGTAATGTGTCATAAGATGAAGATACAATAGCAAAAAGTCCTATTTATAGTGAACTAGTGACCTAGGGTTTACAAGAATGAGTAAATGACGTAAAAATCCACTTCCGGGGTCCACTTGGTGTGTGCTTGGGCTGAGCATTGAAGCTTTCATGTGTAGAGACTTTTCTTGGAGTTAAACGCCAGCTTTTGTGCCAGTTTGGGCGTTTAACTCCAACTTTTGTGCCAGTTCCGGCGTTAAACGCCGGGAATTCTGAAGCTGATTTGGAACGCCGGTTTGGGCCATCAATTCTTGGGAAAAGTATTGACTATTATATATTGCTGAAAAGCCCAGGATGTCGACTTTTCAACGCAATTGAGAGCGCGCTAATTGGGCTTCTTTAGCTCCAAAAAAGTTACTTCGAGTGCAGGGAGATCAGAATCCAACAGCATCTGCAGTCCTTTTTCAGCCTCTGAATCAGATTTTTGCTCAGGTCCCTCAATTTTAGCCAGAAAATACCTGAAATCACAGAAAAATACACAAACTCATATTAAAGTCCAGAAAAGTGAATTTTAATTAAAAACTAAAAAAATATAATAAAAACTAACTAAAATGTACTAAAAAATACTAAAAACAGTGCCAAAAAGCGTATAAATTATCTGCTCATCACAACACCAAACTTAAATTGTTGCTTGTCCCCAAGCAACTGAAAATCAAATAGGATAAAAAGAAGAGAACATACTATAGACTCCAAAATATCAATGAAACTTAGCTCCAATTAGATGAGTGGGACTAGTAGCTTTTTGCCTCTGAACGGTTTTAGCATCTCACTTTATCCTTTGAAGTTTAGAGTGATTGGCATCTATAGAAACTCAGAATTCAGATAGTGTTATTGATTCTCATAGTTAAGTATGTTGATTCTTGAACCCAGCTACTTTATGAGTCTTGGCCGTGGCCCAAAGCACTCTGTTTTTCAGTATTATCACCGGATACATACATGCCACAGACACATAAATGGGTGAACCTTTTCAGATTGTGACTCAGCTTTGCTAGAGTCCCCAATTAGAGGTGTCTAGGGTTCTTAAGCACACTCTTTTTGCTTTTGATCACAACTTTAACCGCTCAGTCTCAAGCTTTTCACTTGACACCTTCACGCCACAAGCACATGGTTAGGGACAGCTTGGTTTAGCCGCTTAGGCCAGGATTTAATTCCTTTAGGCCCTCCTATCCACTGATGCTCAAAGCCTTGGATCCTTTTTAGTATCCTTTTTTGTCAGAATCAATATCCTGAAACTCAACATACCCATATGGTGACACTCCTGTAATCACATACGGGCCCCTCCATCGGGATTTCAGTTTTCCTGGGAATAGTCTGAGCCTAGAGTTGAAGAGCAGAACTTTTTGTCCTGGCTCAAAGACTCTGGATGACAACTTCTTGTCATGCCACTTTTTTGCCTTTTCCTTATAAATTTTTGCATTTTTAAAGGCACTGAGTCTGAATTCCTCTAGCTCATTTAGCTGGAGCAATCTTTTTTCACTAGCTAACTTAGCATCTAGGTTTAGGAATCTAGTTGCCCAGTAGGATTTATGTTCCAGTTCCACAGGCAGATGACAGGCCTTGCCATACACAAGTTGGTATGGAGAGGTTCCTATAGGAGTCTTGAAAGCTGTTCTGTATGCCGACAGAGCATCATCCAAGCTCTTTGCCCAATCCTTTCTACGGGCAATTACAGTCCATTCCAGGATTCTTTTTAGCTCTCTATTAGAGACTTTAGCTTGCCCATTTTTCTGTGGATGATACGGAGTTGCTACTTTGTGGCTAATTCCATATTGGACCATAGCAGAGTACAGCTGTTTATTGCAGAAATGAGTGCCCCCATCACTGATTAGTACTATGGGAACACCAAACCTGCTAAAGATGTATTTCTGGAGGAATTTCAGCACGGTCTTAGTATCATTATTGGGTGTGGCAATTGCTTCTACCCATTTAGATACATAGTCTACTGCCACCAGAATATAAGTGTTTGAGTATAATGGTGGGAAGGGACCCATGAAGTCAATACCCCATACATCAAACAATTCAATCTCTAAGATCCCTTGTTGAGGCATGGCGTAACCATGAGGCAAGTTACCAGCTCTTTGGCAACTGTCACAGTTACGCACAAACTCTCGGGCATCCCTATAGAAGTAGGCCAGTAGAAGCCATATTGGAGGACCTTAGTGGCTGTTCGCTCACTTCCAAAATGTCCCCCATACTGTGATCCATGGCAATGCCATAGGATCCTTTGTGCTTCCTCTCTAGGTACACATCTGCGGATCATTCCGTCTGCACATCTCTTAAAGAGATATGGCTCATCCCATAGATAGTACTTAGCATCTAAAATTGATTTTTTTCTTTGCACCCTACTGTACTCCTGGGGTATGAACCTCACAGCTTTATAGTTTGCAATGTCTGCAAACCATGGTGCTTCCTGAATGGCAAAGAGTTGCTCATCTAGAAAGGTCTCAGAGATCTCAGTAGAGGGGAGGGACGCCCCAGCTACTGGTTCTATACGAGACAAGTGATTAGCTACCTGGTTCTCTGTCCCTTTTCTGTCTCTTATTTCTATATCAAACTCTTGCAGAAGCATCACCCATCTTATGAGCCTGGGTTTTGAATCCTACTTTGTGAGTAAGTATTTAAAAGTAGCATGGTCAGTTTACACAATCACTTTTGATCCTACTAAATAGGATCTAAACTTGTCAATGGCATAAACCACTGCAAGTAACTCTTTTTCTGTGGTTGTGTAATTCTTCTGTGCGTCATTTAGAACACGGCTAGCATAATAAATGACGTGCAGAAGCTTGTTGTGCCTCTGTCCCAACACTGCACCAATAGCATGGTCACTGGCATCACACATTAGTTCAAATGGTAATGTCCAGTCTGGTGCAGAGATGACTGGTGCTGTGACCAGCTTGGCTTTCAGGGTCTCAAACGCCTGCAGACACTCTGTGTCAAACATAAATGGTGTGTCAGCAGCTAGCAGGTTGCTTAGAGGTTTTACAATTTTTGAAAAATCCTTTATAAACCTTCTGTAGAATCATGCATGCCCCAAAAAGCTTCTGATTGCTTTAACATTGGTAGGTGGTGGTAATTTTTCAATTAATTCTACCTTTGCTTGATCCACCTCTATTCCCTTGCTTGAAATTTTGTGCCCAAGGACATTCCTTCAGTCACCATAAAGTGACATTTCTCCTAGTTTAAGACCAGGTTAGTCTCTTGGCACCTTTTCAGGACAAGTGCTAGATGATCAAGACAGGAGCTGAATGAGTCTCCAAATACTGAGAAGTCTTCCATAAAGACTTCCAGAAACTTCTCTACCATATTAGAGAAGATGGATAGCATGCACCTTTGAAAAGTTGCAGGTGCATTGCATAGACCAAAAGGCATTCTTCTTTAAGCAAATACGCCAGAAGGACAGGTGAATGCTGTTTTCTCTTGATCTTGAGGGTCCACTGCAATTTGATTGTAGCCTGAATAGCCATCCAAAAAGCAGTAATAATCATGACCCGCTAGTCTTTTTAGCATATGGTCTATGAATGGTAAAGAAAAATGATCCTTTCTGGTGGCTGTATTGAGCCTTCTGTAGTCAATACACATACGCCACCCTGTAACTGTTCTTGTAGGAACCAGTTCATTCTTTTCATTATGAACCACTATCATGCCTCCCTTCTTGGGGACAACTTGAACAGGGCTCACCCAGGGGCTATCAGAAATAGGATAAATAATCCCAGCCTCTAGTAACTTAGTGACCTCTTTCTGCACCACCTCCTTCATGGCTGGATTTAGCCGCCTTTGTGGTTGAACCACTGGCTTGGCATTATCCTCCAATAGGATCTTGTGCATGCATCTTGCTGGGCTAATGCCCTTAAGATCACTTATGGACCATCCAAGAGCTGTCTTGTGTGTCCTTAGCACTTGAATTAGTGCTTCCTCTTCCTATGAATTTAAAGCAGAGCTTATGATCACTGGAAAAGTGTCACCTTCTCCCAAAAATGCATACTTCAGGGATGGTGGTAGTGGTTTGAGCTCAGGTTTGCGAGGCTTATCCTCTTCCTGAGGAATTTTCAGAGGTTCTTTTATTTCCTCTGGTTCCTCGTGATCAGGCTGAACATCTTTAAAGATGTCCTCTAGTTCTGATTCGAGACTCTCAGACATATTGATCTCTTCCACCAAAGAGTCAATAATATCAGCGCTCATGCAGTCATTTGATGTGTCTGGATGCTGCATAGCTTTGACAGCATTCAACTTGAACTCATCCTCATTGACTCTCAGGTTCACTTCCCCTTTTTGTACATCAATAAGAGTGCGTCCAGTTGCTAGGAAAGGTCTTCCTAGGATGAGAGTTGCACTCTTGTGCTCCTCCATTTCCAGCACTACAAAGTCAGTGGGAAAGGCAAATGGCCCAACCTTGACAATCATGTCTTCAATTATGCCTGATGGATATTTAATGGAGCCATCAGCAAGTTGGAGACATATCCGGGTTGGTTTGACTTCTTCAATCAACCCAAGCTTTCTGATAGTGGTTGCAGGTATCAGGTTGATACTTGCTCCAAGATCACATAGGGCTGTCTTGGTACAAGCACCTTCTAATGTGCATGGTATCATAAAGCTTCCTGGATCTTGAAGCTTCTCTGGTAAGCTTTTCAGAATGACTGCACTGCATTCTTCAGTGAGAAACACCTTTTCAGTTTCTCTCTAATCCTTCTTATGACTTAAAATCTCTTTCATGAACTTAGCATAAGAGGGTATTTGCTCAAGTGCCTCTGCAAACGGAATCTTTATTTCAAGAGTCCTGAGATAGTCTGTAAAGCGGGCAAATTGTTTATCCTGTTTCGCTTGGCAAAGTTTCTGAGGATAAGGCATCTTGGCTTTATATTCTTCAACCTTAGTTGCTGCAGGTTTATTCCTTACAGAGGTGATTAGAGAAGCCTTCTTAGAGGGGTTACTATCAGCACTCTCAGGTGTGTGATTCCTCATTGGCGTTTGAATGCCAGGACTGGGTGCAGGATGGGTGTTTAATGCCAACTTTCCACCCTTTTCTGGCGTTTGAACGCCAGAACTGGGGAAGGAATGGGCGTTTAATGCCAACTTTCCCCCTTTTCTGGTGTTTGAATGCCAGAAGTATTCCTTTCTGGGCTCTTACTGTCCTCAGAGGGATTTTGGGCAGTGGTTTGGTTATCCTCTGTCAGTTGTTCCTTTCTTGGCTTTCTGCTGCTTTGAGTTGATACATTCAATGTCTTCCCACTCCTTAATTTAACAGCTTGGCATTCTTCTGTTATCTGTTTAGATAGCTGCTGTCTTGTCTGATTCAATTATGCTTCCATATTCTGGTCAGCATTTTTAGTTTCTTGGAGCATCTCTTTAAACTCTGCCAATTGTTTGGTCATCAAGAGTAATTGTTGATTAAGTTCAACAATCTGTTCTTGAGGATTAGGATCAATAGTTACTGCCATAGCTTCTTCTTTTATAGAGGACTCACTGCTTGAGTATAAATGTTGATTTCTAGCAACCGTATCTATGAGCTCTTGAGCCTCTTCAATCGTCTCCTCATGTGTATAGATCCACCAACTGAGTGGTCTAAAGACATCTGAGCTTTTTCTGTAAGCCCATAGTAGAAGATGTCTAACTGTACCCACTCTGAAAATATTTCAGAGGGGCATTTCCTTAGCATATACCTCTCCCAGGCATTATAAAGGGATTCATTATCCTCTTGTTTAAAGCCTTGGATGTCCAGCCTTAGCTGTGTCATCCTTTTTGGAGGGTAAAATTGATTCAGGAATTTGTCTGATAACTGTCTCCATGTTTTGTGCTTGCTGTGGGTTGGTTATTCAACCACCTCTTAGCTTGATCTTTTACAGCAAATGGAAATAGTAACAATCTGTAGACATCTTGATCCACTTCTTTATCATGTACTGTGTCAGCAATTTGTAAGAACTGTGCCAGAAACTCAGTAGGTTCTTCCTGTGGAAGACCGGAATACTAGCAATTTTGCTGCACCATGATAATGAGTTAAGAATTTAGCTCAAAGCTGCTTGCTTTAATGGGAGGTATACAGATGCTACTCCCATATGCAGTTGTAATGGGGTTAGCATATGACCCCAGAGTCCTTCTGGACTGCTCAATTCCACTTAGGTCCCTGATGGAGAACGGGAGATGATGTGGATATTATATTATTTTATTTTATTATTATATTTTTAATTAAAAGTAACCAAAAATAATAAAATAAAATAATAGAAAATAAAATAAAAATTCGAAAACCAAAAGAGAATAAAATCAAAGAAAATTGAAAACTAACTTAATTAATTAATTAAAAAGATTTTGGAATTAGCAATTAAAAAGATATGACTGAAAATTATTTTTGAAAAAGATTTGAAAAAAAATCAATTTTTGAAATTAGAATTTTGACTTGACTAAGAAAAGATATGATTTTGAAAATTAATGCAAAATTTTGAAAATTATGAGTAAAACAAGGAAAGGATTTTTTTTTTTTTTGAATTTTAATGAGGAAAGAGAAAAATAACAAAATGACACTAAACTTGGAAATTTTAGATCAAAACAAAGAGAACAAACAAGAAAACTTTGAATGTCAAGATGAACACCAAGAACACTTTGAATGTCAACATGGTACGCTCAATTGCAATATCAACTCTTTATCACAACTTCGCACAACTAACCAGCAAGTGCACTGGGTCGACCAAGTAATAAACCTTACGCGAGTAAGGGTCGATCCCACGGAGATTGTTGGTATGAAGCAAGCTATGGTGATCTTGTAAATCTCATTCAGGCGGATTCAAATGGTTATGGAGGATTAATGATTAAAAGATAAATAAAATATAAAATAAAGATAGAGATACTTATGTAATTCATTGGTGAGAATTTCAGATAAGCGTATGGAGATGCTTTGTCCCTTCCGTCTCTCTGCTTTCCTACTGTCTTCATCCAATCCTTCTTACTCCTTTCCATGGCAAGCTGTATGTTGTGCATCACCGTTGTCAATGGCTACAGTCCCATCCTCTCAGTGAAAATGTTCAACTCACTCTGTCACAGAACGGCTATTCATCTGTCGGTTCTCGATCATGTCGGAATTGAATCCAGTGATTCTTTTGCGTCTGTCACTAACGCCCCACAATCGCGAGTTTGAAGCTCGTCACAGTCATTCAATCCCTGAATCCTACTCAGAATACCACAGACAAGGTTTAGACCTTCCGGATTCTCAAGAATGGCCGCTAATGGATTCTAGCTTATACCACGAAGATTCTGATTAAGGAATCCAAGAGACATCCACTCAATCTAAGGTAGAACGGAGGTGGTTGTCAGGAACACGTTCATAGGTGAGAACGATGATGAGTGTCATGAATCATCACATTCATCAAGTTGAGGAACAAGTGATATCTTAGAACAAGAATAAGCTGAATTGAATAGAAGAACAATAGTAATTGCATTAATACTCGAGGTACAGCAGAGCTCCACACCTTAATCTATGGTGTGTAGAAACTCTACCGTTGAAAATACATAAGAACAAGGTCTAGGCATGGCCGAATGGCCAGCCTCCCAAAGAGGGTTCAATCATAAAAACATGATCAAAAGATTATCCGAAGATTGAAAGATTCCCCCCAATACAATAGCAAAAGGTCCTATTTATAGAGAACTAGTAGCCTAGATTTTACAGAAATGAGTAAATGACGTAAAAATCCACTTCCGGGCCCACTTGGTGTGTGCTTGGGCTGAGCATTGAAGCTTCCATGTGTAGAGACTTTTTTTGGAGTTAAACGCCAGCTTTTGTGCCAGTTTGGGCGTTTAACTCCAACTTTTGTGCCAGTTCCGGCGTTTAACGCCGGGAATTCTGAAGCTGACTTGGAACGCCTATTTGGGCCATCAAATCTCAGGCAAAGTATAGACTATTATATATTTCTGGAAAGCCCCGGATGTCTACTTTCCAACGCAATTGAGAACGCGCCAATTGAGCTTCTGTAGTTCCAGAAAATCTACTTCGAGTGCAGGGAGGTCAGAATCCAACAGCATCTGCAGCCCTTTTCAGCCTCTAAATCAGGTTTTTGCTCAGGTCCCTCAATTTCAGCCAGAAAATACTTGAAATCACAGAAAAATACACAAACTCATAGTAAAGTCCAGAAAAGTGAATTTTAAATAAAAACTAATAAAAATATAATAAAAACTAACAAAAACATACTAAAAGCATACTAAAAACAATGCCAAAAAGCGTATAAATTATCCGCTCATCACAACACCAAACTCAAATTGTTGCTTGTCCCCAAGCAACTGAAAATCAAATAGGATAAAAAGAAGACAATATACAATGAATTCCAAAAACATCTATGAGGATCAGTATTAATTAGATGAGCGGGGCTTTTAGCTTTTTGCCTCTGAACAGTTTTGGCATCTCACTTTATCCTTTGAAGTTCAGACTGATTGGCTTCTATAGGAACTCAAAATTTGGATAGTGTTATTGATTCTCCTAGTTAAGTATGATGATTCTTGAACACAGCTACTTTATGAGTCTTGGCCGTTGCCCAAAGTACTCTATTTTCCAGTATTACCACCGGATACATCCATGCCACAGACACATAACTGGGTGAACCTTTTCAGATTGTGACTCAGCTTTGCTAGAGTCCCCAATTAGAGGTGTCCAGGGTTCTTAAGCACACTCTTTTTGCTTTGGATCATGACTTTAACCGCTCAGTCTCAAGTTTTCACTTGACACCTTCACGCCACAAGCACATGGTTAGGGACAGCTTGGTTTAGCCGTTTAGGCCAGGATGTTACTCCTGTAGGCCCTCCTATCCACTGATGCTCAAAGCCTTGGATCCTTTTTATTATCCTTGCCATTTGGTTTAAAGGGCTATTGGCTTTTTCTGCTTGCTCTCTTTTTTTTTTGAATTCACTGCTTTTTCTTACTTCAAGAATAATTTTTATGATTTTTCAGATCCTCAGTAACATGTCTCCTTTTTCATCATTCTTTCAAGAGCCAACAATTTTAACATTCATGAACAACAAATTCAAAAGACATATGCACTGTTCAACCATACATTCAGAAATCAAAAGTATTGCCACCACATCAAAATAATTAATCTGTTATAATATTTGAAATTCATGCAATTCTTCTCTTTTTCAATTAAGAACATTTTTCATTTAAGAAAGGTGATGGATTCATAGGACATTCATAACTTTAAGGCATAGACACTAAGACACCAATGATCATAAGACACAAACAGAAATAAAACATAAAACATAATTTTCAAAAAACAGAAAAATAAAGAACAAGGTGATTAAAGAACGGGTCCACCATAGTGATGGCGGCTTGTTCTTCCTCTTGAAGATCTTATGGAGTGCTTGAGCTCCTCAATGTCTCTTCCTTGCCTTTGTTGCTCCTCTCTCATGATTCTTTTATCTTCTCTAATTTCATGGAGGAGGATGGAATGTTCTTGGTGCTCCACCCTTAGTTGTCCCATGTTGGAACTCAATTCTCCTAGGGAGGTGTTGATTTGCTCCCAATAGTTTTGTAGAGGAAAGTGCATCCCTTAAAGCATCTCAGGGATTTCATGATGAGGAATTTCCTCATGTCCATGAGTGGGATCTCTTGTTTGCTCCATCCTCTTCTTAGTGATGGGCTTGTCCTCATCAATGAGGATGTCTCCCTCTATGTTAATTCCAACTGAATTACAGAGGTGACAAATGAGATGAAGGAAGACTAACCTTGCCAAGGTAGAGGACTTGTCCGCCACCTTATAAAGTTCTTGGGATATAACCTCATGAACTTCTACTTCCTCTCTAATCATGATGCTATGAATCATGATAGCCCGGTCTATAGTAGCTTCGGACCGGTTGCTAGTGGGAATGATTGAGCGTTGGATAAACTCCAACCATCCCCTAGCCACGGGCTTGAGGTCATGTCTTCTCAGTTGAACCGGCTTCCCTCTTGAATCTCTCTTCCATTGAGCGCCCTCTTCACAAATGTCTATGAGGACTTGGTCCAACCTTTGATCAAAGCTGACCCTTCTAGTGTAGGGGTGTTTATCTCCTTGCATCATGGGCAAGTTGAATGCCAACCTTGCATTTTCCGGACTAAAATCTAAGCATTTCCCCCGAACCATTGTAAGCCAATTCTTTGGGTCTGGGTTCACACTTTGATCATGGTTCTTGGTGATCCATGCATTGGCATAGAACTCTTGAACCATTAAGATTCCAACTTGTTGAATGGGGTTGGTAAGAACTTCCCAACCTCTTCTCCGGATCTCATGTTGGATCTCCGGATATTCACTCTTTTTGAGTTTGAAAGGGACCTCAGGGATCACCTTCTTCATGGCCACAACTTCATAGAAATGGTCTTGATGCACCCTTGAGATGAATCTCTCCATCTCCCATGACTCGGAGGTGGAAGCTTTTGCCTTCCCTTTCCTCTTTCTAGAGGTTTCTCCGGCCTTAGGTGCCACAAATGGTTATGGAAAAACAAAAAGCAATGCTTTTACCACACCAAACTTAGAAGGTTTGCTCGTCCTCGAGCAAAAGAGGAAAGAATAGAGTAGAAGAAGAAGAAATAGAGGAGATGGAGGGGGCTTTTGTGGTTCGGCTGAGGGTGAGAAGTAGTGTTTAGGTTGTGTGAAAATGAAGGAGTGAAGAAGGGTTTATATAGGGGTGGAGAGAGGGGTAAGGTTCGGCCATTATGGGTGGGTTTGGGAGGGAAAGTGGTTTGAATTTGGATGGTGGGGTTTGTGGGGTTTTATGAAGGATGGATGTGAGTGGTGAAGAGAATGGTAGGATTTGATAGGTGAGGGGTTTTTTTTTTGGGAAGAGGTATTGAGGTGATTGGTGAATGGGTGAAGAAGAGAGAGAGTGGTGGGGTAGGTGGGGATCCTGTGGGGTCCACAGATCCTGAGGTGTCAAGGATAGCTCATCCCTGTACCAAGTGGCATGTAAAACACCCTTTCTGCCAATCCTGGTGTTAAACGCCGGGCTGCTGCCCTTTTCTGGCGTTAAACGCCAGTCTGGTGCCCCTTTCTGGTGTTAAACGCCTAGAATGATGCCAGACTGGGCGTTAAACGCCCATTTGCTGCCCTTACTGGCATTTAAACGCCAGCAAGTTTTTCCTCCAGGGTGTGCTATTTTTCATTCTATTTTTCATTCTTTTTTTGCTTTTTCAATTGTTTTTGTGACTTCACATGATCATCAACCTATAGAAAACATAAAATAACAATGGAAAATAGATAAATATAACATTGGGTTGCCTCCCAACAAGCGCTTCTTTAATGTCAGTAGCTTGACAGTGGGCTCTCATGGAGCCTCACAGATGTTCAGAGCAATGTTGGAACCTCCCAACACCAAACTTAGAGTTTGAATGTGGGGGTTCAACACCAAACTTAGAATTTGGTTGTGGCCTCCCAACACCAAACTTAGAGTTTGACTGTGGGGGCTCTATTTGACTCTGTTTTGAGAGAAGCTCTTTATGCTTCCTCTCCATGGTTACAGAGGGATATCCTTGAGCCTTAAACACAAAGGATTCTTCATTCACTTGAATGATCAATTCTCCTCTATCAACATCAATCACAGCCTTTGCTGTGGCTAGGAAGGGTCTGCCAAGGATGATGGATTCATCCATGCACTTCCCAGTCTCTAGGACTATGAAATCAGCAGGGATGTAATGGTCTTCAATCTTTACCAGAACATCCTCTACAAGTCCATAAGCTTATTTTCTTGAATTGTCTGCCATCTCTAGTGAGGTTCTTGCAGCTTGTACCTCAAAGATCCCTAGCTTCTCCATTACAGAGAGAGGCATGAGGTTTATGCTTGACCCTAGATCACACAGAGCCTTCTCGAAGGTCATGGTGCCTAATGTACAAGGTATTAAGAACTTCCCAGGGTCCTGTCTCTTTTGAGGTAATCTCTGCCTAGTCAAGTCATCCAGTTCTTTGGTGAGCAAAGGGGGTTCATCCTCCCAAGTCTCATTACCAAATAACTTGTCATTTAGCTTCATGATTGCTCCAAGGTACTTAGCAACTTGCTCTTCAGTGACATCTTCGTTCTCTTCAGAGGAAGAATACTCATCAGAGCTCATGAATGGCAGAAGTAAATCCAATGGGATCTCTATGGTCTCAGTGTGAGCCTCAGATTCCCATGGTTCCTCATTAGGGAACTCATTGGAGGCCAGTGGACGTCCATTGAAATCTTCCTCAGTGGCAATCACTGCCTCTCCCTCCTCTCCAAATTTGGCTTTGGATTCTCTTCTGTATTGCTTAGAAGAGTACTAGGAGGGAGTTCAGTAACTCCCTTACTCAACTGACCCACTTGTGCCTCCAAGTTTCTAATGGAGGACCTTGTTTCAGTCATAAAACTTTGAGTGGTTTTGATTAGATCAGAGACCATGGTTGCTAAGTCAGAGTGGCTCTGCTTAGAATTCTTTGTCTGTTGCTGAAAAGATGATGGAAAAGGCTTGCCATTGCTAAACCTGTTTCTTCCACCATTATTGTTGTTGAAACCTTGTTGAGGTCTCAGTTGATCCTTCCATGAGAGATTTGAATGATTTCTCCATGAAGGATTATAGGTGTTTCCATAGGGTTCTCCCATGTAATTTACCTCTTCCATTGATGGGTTCTCAGGATCATAAGCTTCTTCTTCAGATGAAGCGTCCTTAATACTGCCTGGTGCATCTTGCATTCTAGACAAACTTTGAGAAATCATATTGACTTGCTGAGTCAATATTTTGTTCTTGAGCCAATATGGCATTCAGAGTATCAATCTCAAGAACTCCTTTCTTCTGATTTGTCCCATTGTTCACAGGATTCCTTTCAGAAGTGTACATGAATTGGTTACTTGCAACCATTTTAATGAGTTCTTGAGCTTCTGCAGGCGTCTTCTTCAGATGAAGAGATCCTCCAGCAGAGCTGTCTAATGACATCTTAGACAGTTCAGACAGACCATCATAGAAGATACCTATGATGCTCCATTCAGAAAGCATGTCAGAAGGACACTTTCTAATCAATTGTTTGTATCTTTCCCAAGCTTCATAGAGGGATTCGCCTTCCTTCTGTCTGAAGGTTTGGACTTCCACTCTAAGCTTACTCAATTTTTGAGGTGGAAAGAACTTTCCTAAGAAGGCATTGACTAGCTTTTCCCAAGAGTTCAGGCTTTCTTTGGGTTGTGAGTCCAACCATATCCTAGCTCTGTCTCTTATAGCAAAAGGGAGTAGCATAAGTCTGTAGACCTCAGGGTCAACCCCATTGGTCTTGATAGTGTCACAGATTTGCAAGAATTTAGCTAAAAACTGATAAGGATCTTCCAATGGAAGTCCATGGAACTTGCAATTCTGTTGCATTAGAGAAACTAATTGAGGCTTAAGCTCAAAGTTGTTTGCTCCAATGGCAGGGATAGAGATGCTTCTCCCATAGAAGTTAGGAGTAGGTGCAGTAAAGTCACCCAGCACCTTCCTTGCATTGTTGGCATTGTTGTTGTTTTCGGCTGCCATGTCTTCTTCTTGTTTGAAGATTTTTGTTAGGTCCTCTACAGAGAGTGGTGCTTTAGCTTCTCTTAGCTTTCACATCAAGGTCCTTTCAGGTTCAGGGTCAGCCTCAACAAGAATGCTTTTGTCTTTGCTCCTGCTCATATGAAAGAGAAGAGAACAAGAAAATATGGAATCCTCTATGTCACAGTATAGAGATTCCTTGAGACGTCAGAGGAAAAGAAGAATAGAAGGAGATGGTAGAAGAAGAGGAATTCGAACTTATCAAGAGAGATAGAGTTCGAATTGTTGATAGTGGAGGAGTGTTAGACCTTAAATAGAAGAATGAGAGAAGAGGGGAAGAATTTTCGAAAATAAATTAAAAGATTTTGAAGAAATTTTGAAAAATTAAAGAATGATTTTTGAAAATTAAAGTTGGGAAAGAAATAAAGTGATTTTTGAAAAAGATTTTGAAATTAGAAATCAAAAAGATTGAAAATTATTTGGAAAAAGGTGTGATTAAGAAGATATGATTGAAGAGTTATGGTTTTAAAAAGATATGATTGAAAAGATATGATTGAGAAACAATTTAAAAAGATTTGATTTTTAAAATTAATGACTTGGCTAACAAGAAATTTAAAGGATATGATTCAAACATTAAACCTTTCTTAACAAAAAAGGCAACATACTTGAAATGTTGAATCAAATCATTAATTGTAGGCAAGTATTTTTGAGAATGGAAAGAAATTGATTTTGAAAATATATGATTGAAAAGATATAGTTTGAAAAAGATTTGATTTTGAAAAATTATGAAAATTTGAAAAAAAAATTGAATTAAAAACAAAATCTTCCCTCTTGTATCATCCTGGCGTTAAACGCCCAGAATGGTATCCATTTTGGCGTTTAACGCCCAAAATGCTACCCTTTTGGGCGTTAAACGTGCAGCTAGGTACCCTGGCTGGCGTTTAAACGCCAGTTTTCCTTCTTCACTGGGCGTTTTGAACGCCCAGCTTTTTCTGTGTAATTCCTCTGCTGCATGTTCTGAATCTTCAATTCTCTGTATTATTGACTTGAAAAGACACAAATTAAAAAAAATTGAATTTTTAATGATGAGGAATAATCAAAATGCAACTAAGATCAAATAAACAATGCATGCAAGACACCAAACTTAGAATTGTATACTATTGACACTAACAAATTGAGAATGCATATGAGAAACAACAAAACACTCAAGACAAGATAATTTAAAGATCAGAGTAAGGAAATCATCAAGAACAACTTGAAGATCAATGAAGAACATAATGCATGTAATTTTCGAAAATTAGAAGAATAAAGACATGCAATTGATACCAAACTTAAAATTAGACACTAGACTCAAACAAGAAACATAAAATATTTTTGTTTTTAAGATTTTATAAATTTTTTGTGCTTTTTCGAAAATTGAGTGGAAAAGAAAAACAAGGGTTCAAAATTCTTAATGAGAATTTCAGGAATCATTGCAATGCTAGTCTAAGACTCCGGTCCAGGAATTAGACATGGCTTCACAGCCAGCCAAGCTTTCAGTGAAAGCTCCGGTCCAAAACACTAGACATGGCCAATGGCCAGCCAAGCTTTAGCAGATCATTGCTCACAACAGCAAAATTGATAGAAATCAACAAGCTCTTGTGATGATAAGTTGAAACCTCGGTCCAAAATATTAGACATGGCTTCACAGCCAGCCATACTTCAACAAATCATCATGAAACTCTAGAATCCATTCTTAAAAACTCTGAAGAACAAAATAGAAATATTTTTTGTATTTTTGAAAAATTTTCGAAAAGTAAAAAGCTTAAACATAAAATAAAATTACCTAATCTAAGCAACAAGATGAACCGTCAGTTGTCCAAACTCAAATAATCCCCGACAACGGCGCTAAAAACTTGGTGCACGAAATTGTGATCATCAATGGCGCCATCAACATGGTACGCTCAATTGCAATCTCAACTCTTTTTTTAAAAAAAAAATTAAGTAAACAAAAGTACAAAAGACACCAAACTTAAAATTTTTAGAAAATCAAACACAAAATTTTGAAAATTTAAAGGAAAACACAAAGAAGACACCAAACTTAGAAATTTTTAAAAATAAAGAAAGAACTAAGGACATGCAATTTCGAAAATTTTAAAGAAAATAAAAGCATGCAATTGACACCAAACTTAAAATATAAAACTAAACTCAAATAAAAGACTCTAAACCACAAAAATAAAATATTCCTAATCTAAGCAACAAAATAAACCGTCAGTTGTCCAAACTCGAACAATCCCCGGCAACAGCGCCAAAAACATGGTGCACGAAATCACAATCACACTTTTGCAATTCCGCACAACTAACCAGCAATTGCACTGGGTTGTCCAAGTAATACCTTACGTGAGTAAGGGTCGATCCCACGGAGATTGTCGGCTTGAAGCAAGCTATGGTTATCTTGTAACTCTTAGTCAGGATATCAATAATTCTCATATTTAATTGTAAAAAGTAAAAGAACATGAAATAAATACTTGTTTTGCAGTAATGGAGAACAGGTTGAGGTTTTGGAGATGCTATATCTTTTGAATCTCTACTTTCCTACTGTCTTCTTCTTCATGCATGCAAGGCTCCTTCCATGGCAAGTTGTATGTTGCGTTTCACCGTTGTCAATGGCTACTCCCATCCTCTCAGTGAAAATGTTCAACGCGCACTGTCACTGCACGGCTAATCATCTGTCGGTTCTCGATCATGTCGGAATAGAATCCAGTGATTCTTTTGCATCTGTCACTAACGCCCAACACTCGCGAGTTTGAAGCTCGTCACAGTTATTCAATCCTCAAATCCTACTCAGAATACCACATACAAGGTTTAGACTTTTCGGATTCTCAAGAATGGCCGCCAATGGGTTCTAGCTTATAACACGAAGATTCAACTTAAGGAATCCAAGAGATACACACTCAAACGAAGGTAGAATAGAGGTGGTTGTCAGACACACGTTCATAGGTGAGAATGGTGATGAGTGTCATGGATCATCACATTCATCAGGTTGAAGAACAAGTGGTATCTTAGAATAGAAGCAAGTGTGATTGAATGAAAAACAGTAGTAATTGCATTAATCCATCAAGACACAGCAGAGCTCCTCACCTCCAAACATGGGGTTTAGAGACTCATGCCGTAGAAGATACAATATGAAACGTGTAATGTGTCATGAGATGAAGATACAATAGCAAAAAGTCCTATTTATAGTGAACTAGTGACCTAGGGTTTACAAGAATGAGTAAATGACGTAAAAATCCACTTCCGGGGTCCACTTGGTGTGTGCTTGGGCTGAGCATTGAAGCTTTCATGTGTAGAGACTTTTCCTGGAGTTAAACGCCAGCTTTTGTGCCAGTTGGGCGTTTAACTCCAACTTTTGTGCCAGTTCCGGCGTTAAACGCTGGGAATTCTGAAGCTGATTTGGAACGCCAGTTTGGGCCATCAATTCTTGGGCAAAGTATGGACTATTATATATTGCTGAAAAGCCCAGGATGTCTACTTTCCAACGCAATTAAGAGCGTGCCAATTGGGCTTTTGTAGCTCCAGAAAATCCACTTCAAGTGCAGGGAGGTCAGAATCCAACAGCATCTGCAGTCCTTTTTCAGCCTCTGAATCAGATTTTTGCTCAGGTCCCTCAATTTCAGCCAGAAAATACCTGAAATCACAGAAAAACACACAAACTCATAGTAAAGTCCAGAAAAGTGAATTTTAATTAAAACCTAAAAGAAATATAATAAAAAATAACTAAATGTACTAAAAACATACTAAAAACAGTGCCAAAAAGTGTATAAATTATCCGCTCATCAATGATCCCTCCCCGACCGCCTTGGCCGAGACATTTTGGGCTGCGGTAGCTTTCCTCGCCCTTTTGAAGGCCTTCATAGATTCATTGTTCTTAATCATCTCTGCAAACAAAACACAACAGTAAAGAACCAAGTTACAAATCAGAAAAGAGCTTGCAAACAATATAGGAGCAGACAAAAGTGGAAAATCAAAAACATAACTACCCAGCTCAGTTTGGAGGAGAGAGGGATCGGTTAAAAATCTCTTTGTGTCGAGATGGGGAGGCTGACCCCAGTTTTCTTCCAGAACAGTAACAAAAGCTTGCTCAGCCTCATCCAACATTTCCCATGTATATCTAGAAACTCTCACATCCTTTTGCCATTCCAAGGGAAAGGCGGGCTCGTCATTTTCACCCAGAAAAAAGGGCCGAGCTCCTTCAACAGCTCGGACCTTAAAAAAGTAATTTTTGAAATCACGAAAAGATTCATCAAATATAGAGAAGACCTTCTTTCCCTGGGAAGCTCGAAAAGAAACCCAAGCGGCTTTCTTCTTAACTACACCAGGCTTCGTCAAAACAAAGAGATAGAAAAAGAGAGATTGTGAAGCAGGAATACCGAGTTCATGACACAACAATTGAAAAATTTTAATGAAACCCCAGGAATTGGGGTGAAGTTAGGAAGGAGCAACATTACATGACCATAATAGGCTTGTCTTAAAATCAGAGAAAGGAAGAATAATACTCATTTGACTAAAAAAGAAGTCGTAGGCATAGAAAAAAGGGCGCTCTCCGACAATCCGAGTAGAGAAACAGACCCTCTCCTCAGAACTTGAAGGTACAAGTTCATAGTTCTTTTCATCACCTCCACTACCACAGATCTTATGAAATTGCCTAAGTTGTTGACAGAACTCAGAGTCAACCAAAGAAACACACAATAGAACCATAGAATCCACCCAATCAGCCATGCCCTCAGGAACTTGAGAAGATGTCTCAACAATATTTTTGCGAGAAACATGAGGCCAACTAATCCTACAACAAAAAAAGAAGAAGATCAGATTACTAAAAAACATCTGGGACGAAAGACAAAATAGCTCGGCCGACATAAATCAGCGCAGTACAAACAACAAAAGGAAACCTAGGGACCTACACCAAAGTTCCAGGGGCATCCTTTGGAGGCAGGCACAAAACAAGGATTCAGAAAAACCGACAAGCTCACATCTTGATACATCCTAATAGGAAAACGATAAATCCTTCTCTATTCTACAAATTAAAGTGACACTCTGACAAGAAAGCGATGAACCACAAAGTCATCAAAATAAAAATTATCTCCCAGGCTCACCATCCCAGTTCGATTAACAAACGAAGGCTATCAAACAGTAAAAAGTATCAAAAGAAGAAATCATCGGAGACGCACCCGCTTTCTCGTTTTTTACAGAAAAATAAAGTCCCCCCAAAAAATAAATAAAAATCAACAACAGTTCAATGGCAAGGAGAGCTATCGACAAAGAAAAAATCAAGGGGCAATCTTTTCAGAAGACAACAAATGCAGTTCACAAAACTCAGGCAACAAAGAATTAAGCAGAAGTGCCAGCAAAACATGCGAAGACAAAAAATCAGAAAAAATACGTCACAGTAACGAACAAAACACAAGACCACAACAAGATCCAAACTTTCCAACATACATTCAGTCAGAAGTAAAGCTTTATTGGAAAAAATGGCAGGAATAATAAAAGAAGAACCAACCTGAACAAAGGAAGAAACTTCGAAGGAGATTGAAGATGGAATTGCCTTTTCAAAACACCTAAAAATCGCCCAAACGACGCCGCAAACGCAAAAGTGCAAATACAGGCGAAAACAGAAAGTGAGAGAGTAAAGGGGGAAGTTACGAAGTAAAACGGGGAAGAGAAACCATTTTTGTGTAAAGTTCAAAATAAAAGAGCCCAAAGGAAACGAAACAAAAACCAATTAATGAGGGCATTAAAACCCTCGTGCATTCCCGAGGCAAGGACGCTAAAAAGCGCACGCTCTCAGAGAAAATGAAACGCTCTGCATTCAAAAATCTCTACGAGGATAAAAGCTACAAAATGCTCGATTTCGGCTTCACCCAAGAAGGCTCGAAGTCCAAAAACCAAGACTCGACCTCCAAATAAAGACCGAGCTCGAGCAAGGGTACTGTTCATACCAGGGTCAAGCAGTCCGACCCAGAATGTTCTACAGATGAAGCGACCGACCTCTTCAGGTCATGACGACCTAACCTCTTCTCAGAGAGCTCGGTCAAACTACTAGGAAAGCCCAATAAAGGGCCCAAACAGAGAAACACGACCCAAATCCAAGGACAGCCCAAGCCTATAGAGATAAAGGCGGTTCCCTTAAAAGATAAGATGACCTCGCTCAAAGATAAAGATAAGATAACTAACTTATCTTATCCAAGAAAGGTCTCTCTGCACCATTATAAATACACTGGAGCACCCAGGAATAACTCATACTCTAATTCTACTCAATACCTGCTTAATACCCTTGCTAACTTAAGCATTGGAGTCCCTTGCAGGTACCCCCCACCCTCCGGTGACGAAAGATCAGCACCACCACCATCAACAAGTCGGACACAACAGCTCCGACCAGTACAGAAGATCTCATCCGAGATCGACCTACAGTTTCAGGTAACCCTCGGAACATATATATATGTTCCTTGTAAGTATTGTAATTTGTATTGTGTGTATGGATGTATGTTTTGAAAAATTCGGTTTAAGTTTTAAACAGGC